>NC_056730.1:804458146-804775646 GCF_019279795.1 Protopterus annectens
GTCTGCATGGGTGTGTGGTGGTCGACTGTGGCAGCAGGCTATAGAAGGGTAGGCAATGGGTATACCTTGGCATCAGGCCACATGACAATGATCTGCATTGTGTCTCAGGGCTGTAGTTACCACTCTTGCCCACACAGGCGGGTATTGTATCCCCCATCCAGTCACCTGGGTGACTATTGTGTGTGGGTAATGCTGTGCATCGCTTTCCATGTATGTGTTCTTTACCCCATGACATGGACAGTGTCTAGGATGTGCACTCCTCCCACATGCATGTACAGTGACATGTGGAACTGTACCTAGGGTGTCTGGCCCATGTTGTGAACACAGATTACCATCATATGTGCCAGTCTTGCCCCCTGTGGCGGGGACCGGTAATGGGCACCAGGTTTACCTGCACCTACATTGATAACATGCTGACAGTATTCCCTGGTGTCAGTGGCAACTGTCCATACAGGGCATGTTGTCAAGTATGGTATGTCTATTGTGGGACAGATGTGATGGCACCACAGGTGATGCAGGTGTCCATTAGGGAACATGGGCGAGGTGCACTGTCACCATGTACGTGTATATTGGACAGATGGACAGGGACATGCCCTCTCTAGCCCACTGCTATCACTCCATGGTTACTATCACTGGCCAATATGCAGTGTACTACCCACATATTGGCTGTTGCCTAGGCATGTGTGTGCATATGAGACATGGGTAGAGAGTGTGCTCTGGGTAATACTGGGGTTGCTAAATGTGATTGCCTGGCCTTGATGTCACATATATGGGTATGGATTTGCACTCCAGCCTCTCAGCTATTTCACATCTGTTATCCCTGTATGGTGGGCATTGTGCTATATAGTAGGACTGCCATATAAGACATATGCAAAACCCACTCCATATTGGCCACAGGTGTCACACGCTCACAACCACCTCTACACTGGATATGAGATATGAACACACACACACACACACACACACACACACACACACACACACACACACACACACACACACACACACACACACACACACCTGTCATGTCTGGGAGTAGAACCCCTACCTAACTAATATATTACACCTCAGCACTATGCAGTTATAGTATGCACCATGTACATTACTGAAGTACTCCTTCCCCAAAAGTGTATTCCACAATGAATGACATCTGCAGGATTGCCAAAGTAGGCCAATTGAAATGTACTGCGTGTGACTACCCTAAAATGCATTGTTCCCTTCACAGACAGTGAGAGACACACAAAACATCCACGACCAACATGTGTAGGTATAGAACCCCTGACAGTGGTCTATACCACACTACAGCATGGAGCTGTTATAGGACGCACCAGAGGGATTACTCATGAGCTCCTTCCCGAAAGCTTTCTTTCGTGAAGAATGACATCAGCTGGATTGCCAAAGTGGGCCATGTGAAATATACTGCGTGTGACTAGCATATAATTCATCACTCTGTATACAGACATGGACACACACAAAACATCCAGAACTGCCATGGGTGGGGATGGAACCCTGCCACAAGTCTAAATCACAATCCAGCAGTACGCAGTTCCAGGATGCGCTACAGAGATTACTGAGCTATTACTTTCCCAGAGGTGTATTTCTAGGTGGGTGACATCAGCAGGCTTGCCAAAGTCTTGTATAGGAATTGTAATTTGTGTGGCTACTCTAAAATGCATTGCTCCCTACACAGACAGAGAGGCACACACACTAACACACACAGTTGCCACGTCTGGAGTTAGAACACCTACCTAGCTACTTTATCATTCTATAGCAGTACACAGTTATGGGATGCGCTACGGTGGTTACTGGGCTACAACCTTCCCAGAGGTGTATTTCTAGGTGGGTGACATCAGCAGGCTTGCCAAAGTCGAGTATAAGACTTGCAATATGTGTGGCTACCCTAAAATGCATTGCTGTCTACACAGACAGACAGACACACACACACAGTTGGCACGTCTGGGGTTAGAACACCTACCTAGCTACTTTATCACTCTACAGCAGTATGCAGTTACGAGATGTGCTAGAGAGATTACTGGGCTATAATCTACTCAGAGGTGTATTTCTAGGTGGGTGACATCAGCAGCCTTGCCAAAGTTGAGAATGGGAATTGTAAGGAGTGTGGCTATCGTAAAAAGCATTGCTCTCTACGCAGACAGACACACACACACACACACATACACACTCACACACACACACACACACTTGCCACGTCTGGGGTTAGAACACCTTCCTAGCTACTTTATCACACTACAGCTGTACGCAATTACAGGATGCACTATGGAGATTACTGGGCTACACTTTTCAAAGTGGATGGCCTCAGTGAGTTTGTCATAGTAGGGCTATGGGGAGGGCAATGTGTGTGCATGGGCCATAACCCATTCATCTAGAGGTTGACACACCACATGCAGGCACATGCAAGGTTATATTCCACAGGTATGTGTATACAGCTGCTAGATGACTACTTCCTTGTACAGTCATGTTGCACAGTTAGCATTTGCACCATATAATCCATAATGCTGACAGATACTGGTGGCTAATGTCTACAGTGAGTGACATCTGAGCATCATGTGGTTGTAGTCATTTGGCTGTGTGCTAGGTGGGACAAGCCTCATAATGGTTGGCTCCTTGTCACAGTCACTCTCTCCCACACATCTATGTACATGCACATTTGGCTTATTATAGTGTACTGTCCTTGGATATATGCATGTATTCCTATCCAATGTGTGTGCAAAGCATGAGTGGTGGATACTAAGGAGTGTCTGCACTAACATCTGTGACTGCCAGATATGTCTGGTCCACTGTTGTTTGCAGACATGGGCTTCTTTTGATTACGTGTGTGAGCATGCCCAGTATGACCTTTCAGTATGTTGATGACTAACATTGCCTTCATTTGTCTGTGTGTCTGAGCATGCCCAGTATGCCCTTCTGTATGGAATGTGTGGATCAGTACCAGGTAGTTTGTACTCCAGTGCAGACCTTTGTGTTGTACACCTACAGGTAGCAAGGTGTTTCTGCTGGCTATCCGTTGATTATTTGGCAATATGGGGACAAACTGTGCAGGGGATAGTGTGTACTGTAGGTGATTGTGTCTGTGCTGCTTCAGCTGCATGTTATCGCTGTTAGCAGAGATATTCAGACATGTGTACTGTTATACACAGTGATGTTTTCTGTCTTCATGTACTGCCAGGTGGACATTCTTGCTCACAGTGCTGTCTTGGGAGACAGGGGTGACTGCAGCTGTGTCCAGTATTGTGGGCAGACACCTACATATTCATGGTAAGTTATGTCATTCTGGAGGGGGAGCTGCAGACACTTGCTGCTGGGTCTGTGTATCCGGTTCAGCATCTTGGTAGAGTGCTGGCAGGGGATACCATACTTGTACCCCCATTGAGAAGACAGTATGGGCTTATCTTGCTGTGGCAATGCCTCACAGCTGTAGAGATTCGCAGAGGTTGCCCAGAGGCAGGGGCCATGGGTCAGGACATTAACCCTATTGTGATGTACGGGCAGGTGTGTAGCCATCCATTTATGTATTTGCAGTCAGGGATAGTGTGGGCTCACAGCTTGATGTCAAACCCTGTACATTCCATGCTGGCCATGCTCCCAACCCCCCCTCTGTTATTCTAACCTCTTCCATACATTATGCATACATTCTCTGATACTTTCCCTAAGGGTATAACCCCATCACAGGTGTGTGTTAGTGTTGGTCCACAGTTCATGCAGTGGGACATGGTGGACATGTTACTGTGGTTTGTCCACATGGCCTTGCATATGGCTTATGTGGAGTGTGTTATGTTGTTATTTGGGTGTGCATGACTTAACATGCATTGGCAGTATGTGTGAGACACAGGCCTTTGGCAGAGGCCTGTGGAGCATTAGGTGTTACTGTGGGCCACATGTGGCAGGCCGTTGCATTCTGTCAGGCATACAGTCGCAGACCACCATACAGTATATTCCCCTGGGGTGACAGGGTAGGTGTGATAAGTGTTCATGCAAATTCCTTCTATCAGTCTTGATCAGGTGGTGTGGATGCTGGCAGGGTGCTACATACAGCTAGGGACACACCTGCATGGGACACCTGCACTGCATGCTGCATTCTTCCACTATTGTCATGTACAGGAGGGGTCATACTGTACCCATTTCCCACAGCAGGGATATGGCCAGAGAAGTACCTTTGGGTGGTGTTTGCATGAGCTGGGTGCATGTGTGCTATGGACACTACTTGCAACTGACACACAGATATGCATGGAGCATTCCAGGTATGCTGACATGTGGTGGCACACCAGCTGTTTCCCAATACATCAGTCCTACCTCCTTTGTGATCTGCAGGTGTTCGGGTGGACATCACCAGTATCCCCTACTACATCACCGGTTGCTGTGATGCATACCTGTATGTACAATTCCATGGGTGTCTCTATTTCACAGTGATACAATGTATACTGTATGTCTGGGGTACTTTCCCCTGTGTACTGCTTGTATATCTAGCACAAAAGCCATGTCATGTCAGTCTTTCAGATGGTGACACATATTACCACCATGCATTTACATTGGCTTACTGCTAGCAGATGGTATACTGGTGGGGATTGTCCTTGGCGCTGCAGTTGTGAGGGCGTGTCCCTGTCATCAGCAGTACTGGGCTATGGCCACCAGGTCTTACCTCAACATGCATACATACTGACCACTCTCACACAATATGAAACACAAACCATCCTAACACACACAGACCTGCATATTGTGCACATGCTACAACCTATCCTGCTACATTGGCCACCTTTGGACATCTCTGCTCCACTCATATTATACCTACTCATGCATGTTACTTCATTTCTACACAGGATTGGGGGGCAAACCTGACTGTTACTACATTTCTGCACTGGATTGGGGGTAGGGGCACACCTGACTGTTTCTACATATCTACATGGGAGTGGGGGGGGGGCGCACCGCGGGGGGGGCACAAGTGACACTAGTACACATTTGCTATGACTGTACTAGTATGTCATGTACTCCATGTCATTCTGTATTGCTAACTATCATGCTGTCTAGAGGCACACCAGTGTACTACAGATCGTGGCTTTGGTTGCCCTACATATTATTGTCTGACGTCCTACCCTTAAGAACTGGAATCCCACTGCCTGACCTGCTGTCATCTGTCTGTGTAGGCCTGGGGATGGGGTTAACCCTAGCCATCATTCTGGGGCCATGGCACAGGCCCTGTTTGGGTTTGTGTCCACCTGTCCTGCTGGCTGCAACTGTTGTTGGATATGTTAACCACCCTGACTGGTATATGTGGGTCATATGGACACACATTTCACACAGCACATTTCCTGCAGTGGTTTTTGTCACCCTATGTAGTACTGGCTACTATGGTGATTCCAGTATGTGTTACACATGTCAGGGTGGCACTATGGGTGTCTACTGTCTGCTGCCATAACATCCAGCCACCCAATTCCCTTGCATGCTCACATCCATACCATACAGGTGACAACACATTCTACTCAATTTGGCAACTGGTAGGTTGATTGACTTACCTTGTGGGTGTGCCAGACTTGCGGTTGGTGCTGGAGGGCTGCCTATGTCGGATGTTCATAGTACACTCCCTATTCATGGTTGAGCACAGGTGGTGTCATGTTTGGCATCCCTTTTACTGTATGTGCGAGTCAGAGAGAGGTGTAATTCCCTGGGACCCTACTGTGTCAGTGCATGTGCTATGCTTTGCCTCTTTGCCAAGGCCAGGACATACTGGGTATGCCTCCTTCTGCCTACTGGGGCAGGCTCAGGTTCTTCCTCCTCTGGGTCACTTTGTGCCTGTGTAGGCCTCGGCATTGGTGGGGAGCTGTGTGGCCCTGCCTCATGCTGTTCCTGCTGCTGCTGTTTCCACAGGATCATATTGTTTAGCATCACACATACCATAACAATTTGGGTACATGTAGCTGGTGAATACTGCAAGGCTCTACTGGATGTGTCAAGACACTGGAACTGTGATCTGAGCATCCCAAACACACAATCTATTATATGTCTTGCCTGTGCGTGTGCCTCATTATGGTATTGTTGATCATGTGTGTGTGCATTTCTGATGGGTGTCATCAGCCACGGGGCTCCAGTGTGTACCCAGCATCCCCCACTAGGTGACCATAGGGGATGTCACCACTGGAAAATCTCTGGTACAGCTGCATCAGATGCCATATGTGGGAATTGTCATAGCTTCCAGGGCAGCCAGCACACACATTCATTATAATGCCCTGGGCATCACATACGACCTGGCAGTTGATGGAGGGCATGCCGCTGCGGTTGATGTAGGCCCTACCCTCTTCACCGGGTGGTGCTTTGATGCATATGTGTGTGTAGTCTATAGGACCTACTACCCCAGGGTATTCTGCTGTTTGGTGGAAGAGATGCATATTGCTGGTCAACACCTCACAGGTGTTGAGGAAATATACATGCTCACTGGCATGTGCTGACATGGCATCCAGGAACTGGTGGAATACTCTGGATGCTGATGCCTGTGAGATCCCCGTGTTATCCCCACTTGTGCTTTGAGAGGTACCTGTGGCTAGTATACCTAGGCCTACACATACCTTGGTATCCACTGGGATGGGTTCACCTCATTTGGTTTGGTGTGTCAGGTGTGGCCGGCACAGCTCAACTACTTGCTGTAGGAGATCTCTGTCCACCCTATAGCACTCCACTATCTCCAGCTCATATAGCCCCCTGGTAGGTTACCCTGGGTCTGTACACTCTTCTCCGTCTCCTCACTGTAGGTTGTTTAGCAGCATGCACATCCTCACCACCCTCAGCCTCTTGCACATGTTGTTCTATGTTGCCTGCTGCAGCCCTTCCCATTTTGTAAGTTTGTTTGTTAAAATTTCTCTGCTTGTATACACCGGTGGTGTAGAGTGTGGGAAAAAAACAGTGGGGGAGGTGTTTGCTTAGTTTATAGTAGTGTTCTGGGCTGGGCTGCTGCCTGTGTAATTGGCTGCTTCTGATACATTTCAGCTGCCAGATACACTAGTTCTCCTTGATTACCTTCCTACTGCTGATTTCCCTTCCCATTGCCCTTCTGTTTCAGCCCAGGGCCACGCCATGCAAACAGAGTACTCGGATTCGCACACTGCTGTTGTTTCCTGGTTTGACTTCTTTTTTCTTCCTGTAAATCCAGGTGTGCAGTGCGCACACCCACTTACACTTTGTAAAGAGTGCTGAGCAGGTTTAGATGCACCCCCTTGCCTGGCTATGCTAAGCTGGGAGCATACCCAAGCCACAGGGCTCCAATCTGCTTACAGTATGCCTGACACACCCACCCATGATGTCACCTACCTCCTAGTCTTGCACTCAGCTTTTCATACTCTTACACTGTTGGGACCTGCCTTACATGCTGGGGAAAACTGGGATTCACTATCCTTCCCCTCATTTGCATAGGATTGCCTGCTAATGCATAGTTGCAACCCCTATTCGCTGGCCAGGTTGTCTTTTGCCTGCCATTGACTTGCATGGTGGAATACTGATTTTAGTTAGACTGCTTTTTTTAGGTTTATTTTCTTATTTCCCCACCGGTTTGCATGCTGCTGCCCTATGCTTCAACAGTCGTGAAAGGCAGACATATTATAAAAGTTGTATTTTGTACATTTTGCATTGTTTGCAATGCCAATGGCCTTATACTTGGCCATTGGCATGCTTCCTGAATGATATGCAGCCTTTATTTGGAGCTGTCATGTCCCCGTTTTGGATTTTGCAGAACCGTACTTGGTTACTAACCAAGTACATTTCTGCATATTACACTAGTACTGCACGCCCTGATTCCTGCTTCCTGGATAGCAGATTTACCTCATGTGCATGGTTTTCACCTGCAAATGGGGTAATTTGCATACGGGGTAGGAACATGCAGCACTAGTGCAAGAGCACTCGCGCATGTCAAATGGGCACGTATGTGGATCGCTCGGCCGCCATATTGCCAACATTACCTCTTACACTAATCATGCATGCCGTGCAAGCTTTTGAGAATCCAGGGGATTCTGTTTCAGAATATAAGCATATAATTAAAAAGAAAATTAAATGCACAGTTCAGAATGCTGTATGTAAAAGAATATGATTTAAGAACTTTTTTCTATCTTCATGTGGTAAAGTACATGATGTTAAGAAAGTGTGTAATGAAAGAAAGGTTTGGACATGAGGATAGGAAGTCTGGGTTACACAGAATGTGAGTGAAGGAAAAATACCGCATGTACCAAACATAATAATATTACATGGGGGAAAATCACTGTTAGATAATGGGAACAATCTGCAGTGTGTTTGCTGTTGTTGTTGTCTTTGTTTTTTTGTGGAAAAAAATACATGTGGTAAAAGACTGTATCAAAAGAAGACACTGACAGTGTGAACGGGGGGGGGGGGTCATGCTACAAGGAATTTTAAACCAGCATATAGAGAATGTAATGAAAGTGGAGTTTTCTGGTTTGACTGCCCTTTGTTAGAAGAAGGAAGGGAAAATGAAGAAAGAAATAGTGGAAAAGGGGGCAATTATTTGAAAATGTTACTGAAGATATTTGTGAAGAGGAAATAATTGTGGGGAAACTAATAACAGAAGATGATAAAAAATACTTGAAGGGATAGGGTAAATGAAAAAGGGGGGTTGTCTGCAGACAGAGAGATCTCTGATACAAGTTAAATAAGTATTCAGCATTAAAAAGTGATGGGAGTAGGGAGAGTAGGAGACGGGAAAAACAAGAATAAAATGAAAAAAAATCTGTTGGGGAGAGTTAGGAGAAGACATAAAAAAATAAAAACTTGAAGGAAGAAAGACATAAAGAAGAGCAAAGAAATATATATGGATATAAATTAAACAATGAAACAAGGAGTTAGTGTTTGAATGGTTTAAGAAATTATGTGATATATGTTTGTTGGACACAAGGTGCATGAAAAAAGGAAAAACAGAAATTGAATAAAGGCAATATAGAGATAAAAGATGATATGGTCAGTGGGAAATGAGCCATGTTCAAGGACAGGAATCTGATAAGATGTTAGGAAATAAAAATCATAGATGTGACAATACTGGCACCTGGAAGGGTGGCAATATGTGATATGAAAAGAAGGGAAATATGTGTCAGATTAATAGTGATATACACATGCACAAAATGTGTCTAAAAGGAAAAAGATGATAAAAGAAATAAATATTCAGCAGTAAATATATCAATAATTATGATGGGAGACTTTAATTGTAAATTGAGGAAGGCAAGATGAAAAAATAAAACAATATGTTAAGGTGATAAAAAGAGTTAATACAATTTGAAGGATTGAAAATAGGAAAATATAGGGACTGGCTAGGGAAGATGAATTTTTTAAATTTAAATATATCGTAATATAATCTAAATATATGAATGAAGTGATGGGGTGAAAATCATTGAATTTTTCAAATCACATAGCAGTATGCCCTAGAACAGAAAATTATATAGAGATAATAAAAGAAGGAAATCAATATAAAGATTAGCTGAGGGGGTTAGCAAGCAAGATGAAATGAAGGATGAATGCAAAAAATTATAGAACGACTATATGTCTAGGAGAGTACACTATGAAAATTGCACATATTGATGAATGCTATATAAGGGAAAGTATTAAAAAGTGTTTTAGATGTTGAAAACAAAATGAAAAGAAGGGATATGACTGAATATGAAGAAACCATGAGAACGTATGAAAAACAGAACAAGTTAGTCTCAGAATAAGAGAAACAGAAAAAAATAAAGTTAAATGAAAGACAATGATGTATAGACAAGGGGGAAAGGATAAAGTTTCCCCTTGTTTATAGAAATAAGTTAAAACAAAAAGAGAGAAAGGTGGATTTAATATTACACAAGGAATGCAATATAAAGTATAAGCATGAAGAAATTTGGATGTGGTTGAATATTTTAAGCAGAATATGCAAAAATAAGAAGTAGAAGGAGGAAGCAGAAGGTGAAAAGGATAGCTGTAAATGTTAATAAACATTCAGAAATGAAAACTAAAATGGAAGAACTGAAGGAAACTGTAAAGGACAGAAGAGATGAATCAGCACCAGGAGTGAATGGACTAAGTTATGGAAATTATAAAGGAATAGATGAAGGTGGAAAAGTGTTCATTAAAATATGAAATTAATTTTGGAGAAAGGTATAAAATAGAGGCAATATGAGTGAGGTGATTACATTTATATGAAAAAAAGATGAAATAAAAAATATAAACAATTGACATATGGGGTTGGGAAAAGTTGTGAATGTGATAAGAATGTGTTATGAAAAATTGGGTCTGTATTACATCAACGAACATTTAAATTTCGAATCTCTAAAGGTCGATCTTTAGAGATCGAACATTTAAATGTTCGAAAATGTAATAAAAACAAAATATAGAAAACAAAAATTAAGAAAAGGGTTTTAGCAGGGGGGCAAGCCCCCCTGCACCCCCACATCTCCCGCTACTTAAATATACCAACTCCGAGAGCGCACATCAGTGCACTACAGTGCAGAAATGGGAAATTACCCCTTCACTACACTGTCCCCCTGCCTACACCCTTTGGTTTATGTATTTATTACTTAGTTTTTTTTATTTTTAAAGATTTTTGAACATGTAAATGCTCGATCTATAACGGTTGACCTTTACAGATTTGAACATTTACGTGTTTGTTGATCTAATATAGACCTGAAAAATCCTGGTAGAAAGCTATGGTAAATGGATGGATAGGAATAAAAATAAGAATTAATAGTTAAACAAGGATGTACATTGAGCATGTCCCTTTTTGTATTGCTGATCAATGCAGTAATACAAACATGTCGCTGTGGCATGACAGAAGTAAGGTGGGAGCTGGAGAAAGGAATTCTAATACCTGTGTGTTTTTTGTAAGCAGATGGTTTGGTTATTATGGCTAACAACAAGGTTTGGATAAGTGAGATTGTGGTGAGGACTGAAAAATGATTTAAAAAACTGGATTACAGCCAAACTGAATAGTAAGGGTGTTGGTGGAGTTAAGAAAATGAATGCCATGTATTATACTAGAAAAGAAATAAGTGTATTGGGAGTAAAATTTGGAGGAGGAAAGTATGATAGGAGAGTGGAAATAAATATTGGAGGACATTAAAAAAAGGTTATTGGTTTGGTGGAAAAGTTGTTATTTATCATGTAAGATAAAGGTACATATGCTAAATAGTTATATACTGGGAAAACTATCATTTATTTATTTGCTATTTGATGACTGGGTGAATGCATTAGTCAGTTTATCCTTTCCAGTCATGACCTGGTCATGAGTGAGCTTAACATACATAAAGTTTCAATGCAGAAATCATATTTATAGCAAAATACATTTCACATATTTCAATTTAGGTATACAAAGTTTTCAAGAAATAACAGTGTATAACACAATAACATAATTATTTATTATTTATGGAGTAGGTATATATTTTCAGCTAAGATGAAGAAATAATTGCTGCATGTAATTTTGGGAGGTGAAGATTGAAACCAGTTAAAAGACGGGTGATACATATTAAAAAGAAGAAGGAGGTTTAAAATTAAAATACCTGTAGTATATTTAACATCTATGTAGCTATTTTGTGTAATAAGGAATGTAAAAGAGAAACAAAATAATTAGAACAATATATGTGAAACATGAAGAAGTATGGAAAAATGAAGCTGGAAAGAAAATAAGTTGTAAACAGGAATATATAGAAGGGAAAGAACATGAAAACAAACTTAAGTTATGGAAATTAGAATGTAATAGAACTGATACAATGTAAAAAGGACAGCATGTTTTGGCAACAGTTTCAAAATAACTATTAAGGTGAAGGATTGAGAAATATAAGTATTGATATTATATTCTTTTGAAGGTAAGAGAAAGGAAGGAAATATGAAATTGACAAATGTGTTAAACTATTGTCTGTCAGAATCTGGATATTGTGGAAAAGAAGATGTAATGGCTTATTGTATAATACAAAATAGAGTAGATGAAACTATATTAGCTGAAATAAAAAAATGGTTATGTAAGAAATAATGGAAGGGATCGAATAAAGAATAAAAAGGTACATTAAATAAAAAAATAATAAGGGAATATTGTTTATGGGTAAGAATGTGACACTGACAATATGAAAAGTCTAAACATTATTAATCAGAAAATGAAGGTTGAAGTATTCTGAGTATGAAAGTGCAAATAATGTGAACATTTTTATATTACTAAGAGTCATAAATAAAGCAGGCTCTACTCTTTTCATACAGTGGCACGAGAGAGTTACTGTAGAAGGAGACAGGGAAACATGGCAATAAAAGAGGATCTAAATGGAGCTTTAAGCCAAAATGGTGTAGCAGCTGATATGATAATCACAAAGAATGCATTCAGTAATGTTGTGGATGAAGGGGAGATATGGATGTTAAGGTAATAATACATTTAATGGACGTGGAGGAAACTGATGATCAGTCAGTGGCATGCTGGGGCAAGCTTACAGAGAGATGTGTAGGAAATGCTGAGAAGAATGACTTCAGCAGTAATCAGAAACCAGGACATGAGTTGCTAGACTGTGTGGTTGGAGTTAAGAGCTCAGTGGGTGCAGATGTCAGTGGAGGTGTGCATTTGCTGAGACAACAATTAGTTGTAAGTAATCACAGAAGGCTTATCTCTAGAATTTCATCTAGGGATGCTGTGATGACTAGGAGCAATCATGAAAAGAGACTGTTAAGAAACTCTGTAGAGCAAAAGAAGACACTTCTGAGAAAAACCTATTATTAATAAATATGAGATATGGGATAATATTGGAACCTGTTTGGGGTTTTCTGTAAGCAAAGTAATAGCACTAATTCATTTTGTCAATGAATCCTTCTGTGGAATTTCTTTTGAGAAATGTTCAAGTCCTGTAAAGTTCTTGGACTTATTTGATAGAAAAGCTTTTCTGTAGTCTTTGGAAGGAGTATGCATTTACAGGACTTAATGGGGGGAAAAAAAGAAAAAGAAAAAGAAAAAAAACAACTGTGCAGTTCTATTTCATTCTACTGACACTTAAGAGCAAGACAAAAAGCAATATTTTTCAGAGTGCTGTAATACTGCTTATGATGTAATAAATTTTACATCAGAGAAGTGTATGGAATGGGACCTAGGAGGTACAGGTGTCACTGAATGTAAATGAAGGAAGACTGACACTTATGCCAACCATAATAATAATAATAATAATAATAACAGCAATAATAATAATAACAATAGTAATAATAATAATAATAATAATAATATGAAAAAGGGAAATGCAGGACATTGAGGTCAGCCTAAAATTTGTTTTACTTGAGGAGCTGATTCTCATTTAGTGCAGCAGTGGCCCAAAAAAGGTGGTCAAAATGTGAGTATCCAGGTCATGCTAAAAAATTGTGAAATGACATGCATAGAGTGAAATAAAGTAGAACATTGGTGGCCTGATTGCCTCCAGTTGCAGGAAAATTAAACTACTAAAACAGAAGAAGTGGAAGGGGAAGTGGAAAAGAAGTAGAAACAAGAAAAGTGAAAAGAAATGACAGTAATGAAATTATGAAAGTATAGTGTTGCTACAAGATAATGTCCATTAAGAAGGTAATAATGATGATAAGGCTGATGAGGAACAGGAGGGGAATAATGTGTTGAATGTCAATACAGAGAACCAATTTTATGCATTCCAAAGTCCAGAAGGTCATAAATTATTAAATCTAGAAAAATGAAAGAGTAAGTTCAATTGGCAATATGGTAAAGCAAAGAAAATTATGTTTAAGGGTTAATAAACTGTGAAAAGGAAAGGGACTATATAAATATGTGTTCTTTAAATTTGAGTTGTTATCTTATATAGCATAATCAGTGTACACAATTAGGTTTGTTGTCATATGTTTACAAAATATAGTCACTGCAAAAATAAAAAGAACAGTGACATTATGGGGAAAATAAATAATATAGAGTTTTGGCAAATAATTATGTTGAGAGATTACTGTGCTTATTAAAAATGATGAGGTGACAATATTGGTAACCATTTGGAAAAGAAGCGGCTTGTATATATTAAGTCTGAGATTGTTATTTCCCCTTTTCCCTTCTCTCCAAGGTATGGCAGTCTTTGTTTTGGTAGATATATATAAATATATATATATATATATATATATATATATATATATATATATATATATATGGGTCAGCTTCTAAATCTTGAAAGCTCATACTCTTGAAATTCAAAATACTGATGCCAAAATCCTGAAAGTTCAAAATATTGAAAACTCAAAATACTGAATTTCGTAATATTGAAAAAACAGAATACACCAGCACTTACAATATTCCAACACAATGACATAACAAAACATATTACTCTTCTCCAACTATACGCAGGGGGTAAAGCTCCTATGCATCCCCCCACGTGGGGGGCGCACCCCCCACCCCCTGCTACTTAAATATATCAACTATGAGATCGCACTCCACAGAAGAAAATGGAAAACATACCATTACATGCTTCATAACTGCCTGTTGTAACCTTAGTTATGCTCCCTTTTAATTTGCTATACAACAACATAACTCATCTTAGTATAGTAAAGTGCGATCTTGGAGTTGATATATTTAAGTAGCAGGGGTTATGGGGGGTGCAGCCCTCCACATGGGGAGGTGCAGGGGGGCTTGCCCCCTGCTAATAGTTGGAGTAAACTAATATGGTTTGTCTTTCATTTCTTTCTCTATGTACTTCTGCTGGAGTATAGTAAGTGTTAGTATCCCGTAGTTGTTTTCAATATTATGAAATTCAGTATTTTGAGTTTTCAGTATTTTGAACTTTCAAGATTATGAACTTTCAAGATTTAGAAACATATATATATATATATATATATATATATATATATATATATATATATATATATATATATATATCAAAGTGGGGGTGGGCTTGCTCCCATATTGAGGAATGTAGGGGTGCTTGTCTCCTGAAAAAAAAAAAACACTTGGCATTATGAGTACTAACATATCAACAGAGAGCCAGCAATATTAGATGCTGTGATGTGAATACCATATAGGATGATTATTTATGGCATACAAATAACAAATTAAGAGTTTTGAGATTAATAGCAGTAAAGTCCTACACATTGATGAATGAAACAGCAAGACAGTTTGAAGGGAGGAAAACATTTGTGTTAGTAAATATGGCTATTCTAAGGATTGGTGATTTAATTTATAACTTAAGAAAAGTGTCGGGGTATGTTAGCTAAGACAGTAAGATCTGCAGAGAAATGAGATGTAGAAGGCTACATATCAGGGAGGTAAGGCAATTTACATATAAAATAGGTAATATTAGTACAGGAATGGATTATGTCTTTTGTTCTGGAGGTTTAAGTGAAGTATAGGGAGGAAGAAAGGAGATGAGTTTCTCTGATCATAGTACAATTTGGCTTAGATTGGAGATAAAAGAATTAGAAGCCTTTCAGGGAGGATTGTAGAATATAGCAATAACCCACGCCTGGGTGTGGGTAATGCTGGATTTACCCACAGTTGGTGTGGTTTGGTCATGAGGGCAAAGCCCGAGTTGCCAAACAAAGACAACCGTGAGTAAATCCAGCATTACCCACACCCAGAAGTGGGTTATTGCTATTATACAATGACATTATTTAAGGGGAAAAAAATTACTTTTCTTAAATAATGGCATTGTATAATGCCTCCTTGCTGCCCTTCCGCAGCTGTCTGGTATTCTGCGGCAGTTCTGATGTACTGCACATGCGTATGCTTATGTAGTACATCAGTGCTGTGGGTGGAAGCAATGGAGAAAGCAAGATCTCCGTTGTTTTTTACAAACTGTCTCGCTATGTTAAAGGAGTTTAACATAGCAAGACAGCTTTAAAAAAAGCAACGGAGAAAGCAAGATCTCTGTTACTTTTTACAAAGTGTCTCGCTATGTTAAAGGAGTTTAACATAGCGAGACAGCTTTAAAAAAGCAACGGAGAAAGGAAGATCTCTGTTACTTTTTTAAAAGCTGTCTCGCTATGTTAAACTCCTTTAACATAGCAATACAGTGTGCAACGGAGATCTTGCGTTCTCCGTTGCTGTAAAAAAAAACTTATACTAATGGAAAAAGTCCGAGCGACCGGACCTTTTTCCATTAGTATAAATCTGATTTACAATGTGCAAACTGACCAATCAGTGTGCACGTTTTAGAATATTAATGGGGGGGTCGTTGTATAATCAGAAAATATTTCATAAGGAAATGAAAGTGATACAGCTAAACACATGTCCATGAGGTGACTTTATAGTACATGGACAGAATGGTGGGTGACATATAAGAGGAAATATAACATGGATTATTTAAATATTGAGGAAGATTTAAGAAAGAAACAAAAAGAGGAACTACTTGAGAAATATGAAAATGTCTAGGAATGGGGAAAATGAGGTATGTATAAAAGAAAGCTAAATATATGAAAAGAAAAGTGAGAGATTTGATATATAAAGAAATATTTGTGTTGAAAGGAAAAGGAAGTATTACCCTTATTTTGAAAATAATATGATATATGAAGAAGTAAGAATGATACATGTTAAAGTTATAAATGTTAGGATGGTATATGGGCAGAAAAATATGATTGAAGTAGTGGTAAAATATGTAAAATAATGTATTTAAAGGAATAAGAAAAA
Source organism: Protopterus annectens (assembly GCF_019279795.1). NCBI lineage: Eukaryota > Metazoa > Chordata > Ceratodontiformes > Protopteridae > Protopterus > Protopterus annectens. The sequence goes on from NC_056730.1 coordinate 804,474,747, forward strand.
GAATAAAATTGTATAAACTAAAGAAAATAAAGAATGAGGGGAATGAAGACTTAGAAAATGGAACTGAAAGGGGTGGAGCCTGAATGGCTAACTGGTAGCAGCATTTTTTAGAGCTCCACAAAACTAGTTCAAATAACAGGGAAATAATTAATTTCATCGAACAAAAATATTCAGTTATTATTGATAAACTTATGAACTAATAGTATGCTAACTTTGAAAGCTTTTTGACAATATTTTCCTGTCAAATTAATCTGGAGACTACTATAGCCACTTGGAAATGAATAACTCAAAAAACTCACACTCTGAAACAGCCTTGAAGAAGGAAATCCAATTGATGTCCTCTGTACTGCAGGAGCTGTCATTGAAAATGGATAATTTTAAGCACAACCTTGAAAATCTAAAAGAGAACTGCCAAAAACAGATGTCTTTAAAGAATTATTACAGCAGCAACAAACAAAAATAATGGACATTGAAACATCTCTCTCTGATATAGATGGAAGGTTGAAGGAAGAAGAGAACCAAAGTGAATTTCTCTTACAACAAAATAACTGGTTAATCAAGAAGATAGATGATTTAGAAAACAGAGAAAGGCACACAAATATTAGAATATTTGTTCTTCCGGAGAAAGCTGAGGGTGAGGACATTATTTTATTTTTAAATTCCTTGTTGCCGGAATTCTTAGATCTAAAAGAAGGACTGTCAAATGGCATAGAAAGGGCTCATCGAACCATAGGAAAACCTGTATCATCATCTCCTAATACTTCTCCTAGATCCATTGTAATAAAGTTTTTATCATACCTTGATAAAGAACTTATACTAAAGTCAGCATGGAGGAAAAGTCCTTTAAAGTATAAACAACACCAAATAAGATTTGATAATGACTATTCAGCTAGAGTTCTAGGTTTAAGGAAGAAAGCATGGCCATATGTAAAATTCCTGAAACAAAACAAAATCAAAGCTCAACTTGCATACCCTGCAAAAATCAACATTCTTTACTCAAATGAAATGAGAACCTTCAACAACATAGATGAGGCAGCTTCTTTTATCAAGAACAATAATATAATTACAATTCCAGAAGAAATGGACTGGTCAACATCTAACTCACTGAAAAGATCCCAGGAAAAAAATTCCTGGACTGATGTAAAGAAGAAGAAACAGAACTGAAATAAAAAATGTAACAAGTTTAAATATTCTCAAAGATTCTACTAAAAAGTGAAATATATACTAAAGGAAACTGAAACAAAAACATATGTACATTTACTTTTTATAGTTGTCTCAATATGCATAATATTGTTTATAATCCTTCTGGTATTTTTTCTTAATACAATGATGCTTCAACTCTGCTTACTGCAGGATGAGGCTGCTTGTGTCAAGTGGTTAGCACAACGACACTCATATCAAATTTAAATGTGTAATATTGTGGGGATTGTTTCTTTCAAGAAGCTCATTTTAATTACTTAATGGATTGTCTTGATGGGATAGAATTGAGAACGGGAGGTGGGGAGAGGAAGGAGAAGAGCAGTGAATAATCTGGGTGTCTCCGTTAAGAAATACTGACATGCAACTCATATAGATGGTTTGTAACCATCGGGTTTCATGTGGCTACAAGATATCAAGAAATAAGCAGTAGGTATCAGTAAAAATATATAAATATAGTAGTTATATAACTGATCGGTGTTGAACACTTCATTGTTACAGTTTAAAAGCATCATCTTTTTTTTTTTTCCTTCACATGAACTGTCTGACGAGGATATGAATAAATAACGTCTGTTTACAAGAAGCCGCGAGCTCATTTCACAGTCAAACACACTTGTGAACACATGAATAGCGTCCTTGTAATCATTCAACACCACAGTAACACTAATAGCTTGCACTCATGTTCTACAAGGATACGATGATATAAAAGAGAGAAAGAGGACAGAATACAGTATAGTCTTACTAGGGAGAGAGTAAGAAAAAGGAAAAAAAATAGTATGAACACATTCAGCTTTATCGGACTACAACTATAAAATTCAATGTGAAAAAAGACCACTATACTAGTACACGAACTAAATCACTAAAATAGAAATATAAATAAGAACAGTTACTTTTACAGAGTAGTGAGTGGCAGGGATTCAGTGTATAAACTGTTAGTCAAGATACCAAGAGTTTTCACTTCAATACAGCTGTACGCTTCCTGTTAGTCTTAAAGTGACAAGCACCCTCTAATATAGTCCTGATGACACGCCAATTATTAATGTTCAAAACATTCAGGAAATGGTCAGGAAAATGTTTCGAATTTTATGTACAGAATTTATTTTATCTTCCAAAAGCTTCTGATTTAAAAGCTATATTTGTACCTTCTTGACTGTAGCTGTTGTACTGCTTATGAAAAACCCTGTGACAGATTTTAACATTGTTTTAATTAAAAATATTTACATGCCTGTGTGTGGGGGGGGGTTGTGGGTACATGTGTGTCTTTGTTAAAAAAATAGTGCAGGACAGATGACTGACCATTAACAGATTTTTTTTTTTTTTTTTTTTTAGTGTATGAGGTGTTTGCTAATTCCAAAATAAATGATAATTCTGTAAGATATCACCCTTCTAACATGTGCTTACATGAAATAGTTGGTTGACTAGCACAGTGTATAATTAGATGTTAAAGACCAAATGCAATCCAGTTCTAACTGTTGTTAACTGGACAGGGATATCCTGTAATGTAATAGGCAGCAGTGTGTCATACATACCAGTTAATGCCTGCTTGCCAAATTGTTCTTGTAATGCATATTCATTTTTTGGCACAAGTATTTAAAACATATACATCAAAGTTCTATAGTGTGTATTGGGTTGTTATACCACTTTATTGTCTCATTATGACTTTCAGTACACCTAGCATAGCACGTTCAAAGGATGTATGGTTAATCAGTTGAGTGGATTTAAAAATCAGATTCTAGCAATTTTAAAATACTGATGGACAGTTAACCTGTAAAATGCAGTGACATGATATTTTAAAACTGACAACAGATACGATTTTAATTGTCCACAGCACTGACATAGAAAAGTAGGCTACATTATGTACAGTTAGTGACAGGTATAACAGCAGACTGCTGCCAATCATAAACATGCTGGAAATCTCTCTTAGATTGATGTTTAACTCTTTAATAGATTGCATTTCAAAAGGAGAATTGACTTGTATATTGTAAAGCTCTTGGATAGACTCAGAATATTTAGTTGGAATAAATATGAAGTACTTTATAATAAAAGTAATGATAAGACAAGGCTAAACAATAGGAAGAAATAAGTCTACACAGTTCAGGAAAACACGGTATACTAACTCTGAAAGAATTAGAGAAACATAGTCAAGTGATTTATTCTACAAATCTCAAACATGGAAATATGAGTCTGTATGTGTCAATCTAAAAATATGTGTATAAGCACAGAGAGGAGCACAAAATAGTGACAATACACAAATATGTTTATCATCTACATGGCTAGATTTGACAATGTGCACATGTGCAAATACAGACATATGATTTTTAACTGATTCTAGTTATGATTATATCTTTTATTTAGAAACTTAATTTACTTTTTGTCATGTATAGAAACTCATTTACTGCACCATAGCTAAGCTGCACAACAAAGGAAATATTACAATGTACTTCAGTGGGCATTCTGAGTCTGATATTTTTTAATCAGTAAGCTTATCCTAAATAAAAATATAGTTGGTTTAATAGTTATTGTTGACAGAAAGTTAAAACTGTTATATTTGAATGAATAAATGAGATGGGTGTTATATAAAAAGTTTATAAAATATTTCTTTAACCTATAGTAAAATCTATGTATTAAACTTATGGATTATATGAAAAGACAAAAGAATACTAAAAATTGTAAGACTCTAATATACATTATAAACTAGGGTTTGAAGTATATAACCAAATAGTCAAAGAAACATTGGATATAATAAGTAATCTATGAGTATTAAATTATCTTGAACAATAACTAGTTTGCAGAGATTACCATATGTTTGCACTAACAAAAAGTATGTTTTTTTTATTTTTTATTATTTTTTTTTAGTAAAAAACAATATCACAACTGTGTATGTAATACAATTTCTTGATTCATGAGAAATTTACAAGCATATACCATTCAGTGATTTTTTTTTAAAATCTTAATGTATTTATGTAAAATAGATTTAATTACAATCGATATGTATTTGGAAAATATTTTATCTATCATCTACTATTAGATGATTAAGTTGAACATTTGATGCATATATTACTATGTTAATAGTTCTGTCATGTACATATATAGAAAATCCATAATCACATCAGATTCAGAAATGATTCAATAGTTGATATCAGTCAGTCACTATGAATGGTTCAATGAAAATAGTATATAAAATACATGTTTGTGTCTTTGCAAATTGTTCATATACATAAGGGAGAGAGAGAAGGGGAAAAGAAGACATTAGAGCAATTGGATGTCAGGTTTAACTTATTTGAGATGAATATACTTAGCCATATGATTGATATGTTATTAAATGTTCATAATAAGGAATGTATTTATATATATGTATATAGCCTACAATTACTTATGTGTTTCACTATGTATATAATATGTAGAACCATAAATATCATTCAACATATACTAGTTTATAATTTCAAAGGTCTCTAAGAATACAAGAATGGAGCATGAGGAAATCTGTCTACCAAACATGAGGGTTAATCTGGTGGATATTTTGTTTATGTCTATCAGATTAGGAATGTATATCATTCCATGTGTAATGGGGGGAAGGTTGAAATAAAAAATTATATTAATCAAAATAATTTTACTTAAATCATTTTACACTTTTTTTATTATGGCCTGAAATGAACATCAATATAAAAGTATTACAAAAGAGATTCAGTCTATTTATGATACATGAAATAGGGAGAATTTTGTTCTAAATACAATACTATAACATGTACTCTAATATTAATATAAATATTAGCAAGCATGAAACTCAACAACAAACATGGACTTAACACTACTTTCACTGAACATAAATGGTTTAAATAATCCAAAGAAAAGATCAAATCTATTAAAATATTTAAAATTAAACAAAGTGCAAGTAATATTTCTTCAAGAGACTCACTTTAAAGATGATGAAAAGCATTTATGGAATCCAAATGAGTATACAACAATAGCACAATCATCATATAAAACCAAAACTAGAGGAGTTAGGATACTATGGAGAAAAAAACATAATTAATCCCCAAATTATTTATAGCTATGAAGATAAAGAGGGGCTTATAACACTTGTTATAATAAAATTCAATAATAGAATCTGGACATTAGTAAATCTTTATTGGTTCCCAGAAATAGGGAAATGTACGACAAAGAAACATCTAGACTTTATTAGTAAAACATATAAAGGTAGCTTGATATTAGGTGGTGACTTTAATTGCATTCTTGATAATTCAGAGACCACCAATAAAAAAAAATTTACGTATAACTCCTATAGCAAAGCTACTCAAAAAATGGATTGAAAATCACAATTTAACAGACACATTCAAATTTAGAGAAAGTAACTCACTGTTATTTTCGCACCAAGATCACAGATTTACAACCCAAAAAAGAATAGATAAAATTTTTGTTGCACAAGATCTTGATGCAAAGATAAATAGTTTTACAATCATACCATGTTCATTATCAGATCATAGAGCAATCCTTATTAATATTCAAACACATTTTAAAAAATTAATACAAATGACAAGAATTTCAGCATATATTATGAAACTAAAAGAATTTAAACCTTGGCTACTCACAGAGTTGAAATTCTTTCTAGACACTAATCTCACTAATGAAATCAGCATAGTTATGGTATGGGACACTCTAAAAGCCTATATTTATGGTAAAATTATCACATGGTACAAAAATAAACTAAAAGAATGGGAAACTGAATTACTCAACATACAAAATCAAATCATAAAAATAAATAATAATAATTTAACAAATGCACTGACTAATAAGAAGAAAATTAATGATCTGCATGAAAAGTTTAATGAAATTCTAACACATAAAACTAATCTAGCACTAGAAAGATTAAAATTAAATTCATATGTTGTTTCTCCTAAACATATACATAACTTGGTGATAAGAGTTAAAGTACAATCTAAAAGAAATAACATTACTACTATTATACATGAAGGAAGGAAGAACAAGGAAGTGTGATATATTAGATGCTTTTAAATACCATTTTACAGAACATTATAAGATGGAAGGAACTTAAAAAACTTTAATTTAGATTTGAAACCCAAATTTATTAAAACAATCCCAGAAAATTTAAAATTAGAACTTCAAAAGCAAATTACTCTTAAAGAAATTTCAGAGAAAATCAAAGAAAGCAAAAATAATAAAGCTCCAGGAATGGATGGTATTATAGCTGAAATATACAAAATCTTTCCATCATCTATAATCTCAGTCTTCCAAAAAACCTTAATAGAAATACAAACACACCACACCATTCCACCATCTTGGAGATACTCATTAATTACTCCTATAATAAAAGAAAATAAAGATGCATCAAAATGCAGTTCCTATAGACCAATTTCATTACTAAACAATGATTATAAAATCTTTATGGCTATTCTAGTCAATAGAATCAAAAAATCTATGATAAAAATTATAAATGAAGATCAAACAGGATTTATACATAATAGGCACACCTATGATAACATACAAAGAATACTAACTATTATTGACTATTTTAATAGAGAAAAACAAGAGGCCTTAATAGTTGCATTGGATATAGAGAAAGCTTTTGACTCCTTAAACTGGGATTTCTTGTTCAAAATATTAGAATATTATGAGTTTCCTAGCTCCTTTATTTCATTAATAAAGAACATATATAAAAACAATTTAGCATATGTAAATTAGGACCTTTCACCTCTGAATCAATAATATTGACAAACGGTACAAAACAAGGTTGTCCCATGTCCCCTATATTATTTGCATTAGCCATAGAAATATTTGCCATCTCAATACGAAACAATCCCAAAATTGAAAGTATACATTTATATAATCAATATAATTCAAAAATAATGTTATTTGCAGATGACATACTTCTTACCACATCTACTTCTAAAAATTCATTAAAAGAATTAGATATACAAGTTGATAAATTTTATTCAATTTCAGGATTACATTTTAACAAAACAAAATCAAATGTTATGATATTGAATAAAAAAATGATTTTCAAATAAAGGATAATCATATAATTGGTAAACAATCTCTCACTTTAAACTATCACGGTATAACATTAAGTACAGCATTAGAAAAAAAATTAAATATAAATTACAGGGAAATCATAGACAATAAAGTCAAATATAATAAAATGGAACAAAATATATATAAAATTTGAAGATAGATTGCAAGTAATAAAAATGATATTACTTCTAAAAATCCTATATATAGCACAAGCTATTCCAGTAATACCAGACAAATATTTTTTAAAAGAAATAAATACATTATTATTAAGATTTCTTTGTCATCCGAACAAAAACAGAATAGCTTATACACACCACATTAGACCATGGAAACTAGGCGGAATCAATTTCCCAGATATTGAAACTTATATTAGAGCCTCAATTTTTAAAATAATTATAAATTGGATAGATCCGTGCTATTCTTCTAACTGGAAATCTCTCCACAATGTTACTTATTCAAATGAAAATACCATTTTAAAGAATTTAATGATAGACAATCATATTAATAAACCATGGCATATCTTATGCACTAGCCTTCAATATAATCTAACAAAACCTACAAATCTAAAATACTTAAATGATATGTATAATTCATTTATAAGATTTGTAACTTCTAATACAGATATAAAGTTATGGCTAGAACTTTTATATCCTTTCAATGTAACAAGAAATTTTCCAAACAAAATGCATAGGATGGTTTTCATTACTTGGGAAAATAAACAATTAATTTGTTGGCAACAATGCATTAATGAACATAAGGTTTTGGATACTCAATTTATAATAAAAACTTATAATCTCTCTACATCAGACTGTGTATTATTACAAAGCATATTACAATACTCACAAGATCTATGCAGAATAATTAACAAATCTTCTTTTAGAGATAAACCTACACTTATAACTCATTTATATAAAATAGTATACAATAATCAAAATTGGGAAAATTTGACATCAAAATTATATAAAATTTTAATAAATTATAAAGTTAAACTCAATCAAAAATTTTGGAATCATATAACAAAAGGTCATTCAATAAATGTATCCCTGGAAAACAAAAACAAAATACTAAATTATGTTAAATTGACATCCAACATACAATTTTGGAGAATTTACACATGGAAATTTTTGCAGAGATCTTTTTTATGCCAAATAGATTAAAACGTGTAATACTTCTAATAATGTTGCATGTTTAAGATGCTTGCAGAGTTGTAAAGCAGATTGGATACATGTATTTCATGACTGTATTAAAGTTAAAAAATTTTGGGAAGATGTCAGCAATTTCATACAAGCCGTATTCTCAGATACATTTGTAGTAAGTAAATCTCTAATTTTGTTGAATGTTAATGAGAATTTAGATTTAAATAATAGCAATCTCTACCTACTATGGAACATTCTAGCAAATGCTAGAAAATGTATTACCAGAAAATGGAAATCAAATCTGGAACCATCATTTAAAGAATTTCTGCTAATATTGAAGGAAACTGCATTACTAGAAACCAGAGTAAAAGAACTAAGATTAGCACCAAGATGATGGAACAAGAATCCATGGGAAAAAATACTATCACTTATTGAGACACTAAACTTGAATTCAAACTCTTAATGAGAGTAAAAGAAAAAGGAACAAATTATCTCTCATTAATTTCAGGCCAACTGTAAATATTGTATATAGTTAATCATAATGTTTTACTTATCAGAAAATGTATTAAGATTATTATACACTGGAATTATTTGAAAGATTAACAAAAAACACTTGGAGTAAAAAAAGAAAATGGAACTGAAAGGAAATAACTTTTGTGGGGGTGTTAGTAGAAGTCACTGATGAAAATATACCAGGACCAGATGGTCTGAGGTATGGGTGTTATGCAGAAATAAGAGAATATGATGTGTTTCATAAAATATTGAATGAATGGTTGAGGGAAGGAGCAAAAAGTGAGGAAATTTATGAAGGGGGTAATAGGATTTATTTTCAAGAAAGCAAAAAAGAAGGTCTAAAAACTGAAGGACTGTGATGTGATACTGATATAAAGCTTTTATGAAAGTTTTGCAGGAAAAGGTTTAATAAAGTAATGTGTGAGTTAATATATAAAGGTTTATATGAGCTAAACACAAAGATGAGAATGACATTTTAATAATTAGGAAAGAAGTGGTAGATACCATAATAAAATAGAAGAGAGATGGAAACGTAGTGGTTTGAGGTGCACCTAAAGCTTTGAAAATGTGAAGCATTCAAATACATGGGAAATATTTAGTGACTATGGGATGGGTGATCAAATAAGGAATATGTTTAGGACTATATATGAGAAACCATGTAGTAGAGTGATGGCAAATGGTTAGTTAAGGTGTAAAATGCAGGTACAGAAAAAAGTAAAGCAGGGATGCCTTATCAATGGATTATTATTTATGTTAGTTATTAATGCAGAACTGGTTGGGTGTCAAGAAGTAAGAACAGAGACATAATGAGATGTGATAGAGAAAGTGAATGTTCCAGTGTTCATGAATTATGGATAATCTGATAATACTTGCAAAAATAAGGGTTAGTTAAAGGAAGCAGTTATAAAGATGAGGTTAGTGTTCTAGTGATTAGATTTGGAGTGCATGAGATTTGTGGAAACTAATGGGAAGAAGGCATGAAGGAAATAAGACATACGATGAGGTTCTAGAAAATTCTAGATATACAAACAAGTATATTTAATTCATACACATGATTTAGGGAAATTAGGATATTCACTGGGTTTCCAATGAGTAAAGAAAATAATTAGTAGAGTTGTGATTATATACTATGGGTGTCAAAGTTAAATTTGATTAAGGAGGTTATCTTGTATAGTGAAAGGGAAGAGAATGGTTTGGGTTAGTAAGTCCAATGCCAATGTCACCATTGCACTTATTTTGAGTGTTAAGGAAGATTGAGGGGAAGGAAAAGAATGTAATAGAGAAAACGTGGGAACAGGATGAAAAAAATGTTAGAAAAGGTGAAGGTAAGTAAAAGGAAAAGTGTTATGAAAGTAAAGAACTACAATTATATTGGGTCAGTGATAAAAATAATGCCTTATATCGACATGTACTTAAAAGTAGAGATACACACCACTTTAAATTTGCTATCATTGATCATGTAGGTATACCACCTTCTGGGGGTAATATGAAGGCCCTTTTAGCCATGAAGGAAAGTAGATGGCAGATTTTCACAGACGCTACTAGGTTACCGGGTATTAATGATTACATTAGCATTAAACCATTTTTGGTTATGGCATAACGCCATACCGCCATTTGATACCTTATTAGTGATCAAATTATATGTTTTTACATTCGGCTGTGTTATATGTTTATATGCTAGTATGTATTGATGATGTGGTTATATTTGAAGGGTATATATATATATATATATATATATATATATATATATATATATATATTTTTTTTATTGTGCACATTTTTTGTGTGCACATGCATATATATTAGTACACATACAAATTTTACAGAGGCTATGATAGTCTATAGGGCAATATTTTGTTAGTTTGTTTGAGTTAGATGCTTGTAAGTAGTATGTGAAGTTTCAAACATAAATTATACTCTTGAAATAACAAGTACTATCTCTTTAAATTACAAGTACTGGTTTTTAAAAAAATGTTGGAGCCTAAAAGGGTTTTTAAACGATTGTGAATCACAATACATTGTTCTGATGAAGTCTGTTTTACCAGATGAAAGCGCTTAACCTGGAGGTTTATATTACATATTTTTGTGAATTTTAAACATATATTGTTTGTTTCGTTCTTGACAATAAACTTCTTGTCACCTGTTCGAGCCGGGCAGTTATTGTCAGTGCTATTGGCTACCAGACTGTGGTGTGTTTGGACTTTTTACCATGTTAACAAGATTAATTTATGGAAACTGGAGAGAGGAGTAGGAAATATGGAATGGAAATAGCATATAAAGATGGTGAAAGATTATTATGGAAGGCCATGGAAGGAAATGAGAGATGACAGAAGAAGGGCAATAAAGGAAATGGTTTGAGGCAGTGGAAGAGGTATTTGACTTTTTTTTTTCTTTTTTTTTTGGAGACCGATGTCAGCAAAACTAGTAATGAAAGTGGCTAAGGGCAAATATAGCAAGAATGTGGCAGGTAAAAGAATTATAGGCTAGGTTTAGAAAATAGTTTCAAATGTTTTGAAAATATAGATGTGAATATGGTGTTCTGTGTAGAATATGGAATTACTGAAGGAAAAGTGCACAGACATTTCTTGGGTACATTATGGAAATCTAGTAAAATGTAATTTGGATAAATGGATGGGTAAATTCAAATTCAGTCCTGGTTTAACAGCCTTTTCCCTTATGGATGGGGACAAAATGTAAATGTCCCAACATTGCTCTTCATGTATCTGGGTTATTTGTAGACATAATATAAGGGTGAAAAACTACCATGGGAATATAAGCTTAGGCTTCTCAAGATCCTCACAGATCAATAGCCTAGCAACTATCTATGAACTTATAAACTGTAGATGTGACAAAGGATTACATTCAAAATTGTCAAACTGAAAAAATTATTTTGGGAAGAATAAGAATGCGGTTCTGGAAAAAAGGTGGGTGAAACAAAGTATGTTAAATGTTTTGCATATAGTTTGTTTATTTCTGGAATATTATAACAAGAAGAAAATTGATGTATAAAGCATACTTAAGTTTTAAAGATGTGAAAATAAATAAAGTTCCTCTGTTTTTCTTGATAAGTTCAGTGGGACCTTTTACATCCACCTGAGCTACTATCAGCTCTAGCAGACAGGACCTTGGTTTAACATCTCATCCAAAGCATGGCATGCTCAGGAGTGCAGCACCTCTCTTATGCTTCTCTGTAATGTTAGTACTGGAGAGTAAATGTAAGCAGCTAGTGCAGATAATGAGGATGAGTATGAATTTGGAAAAAAAACAGAGATAGTCAATGTCTCTTTCATGTTGAAAGATTGTTATTCTAACAGAGATCATTACATTTCTTTCTTTCTTTCTTTCTTTCTTTCTTTCTTTCTTTCTGTCTGACTAGTTTATGTACTTTTTTATTACTCCTAGACAAAAATGGTTTCAGTATGTTGTTCTGATATAATGTAATTAAGTACTACATGCCCAGTATTTCTTACAAATGACATGGGAATGAAAACTAGCTGTATTTTCTAAATTAAGTCTAAATATTTTCTTTCTTTTAAAAGCATCTGTCTTTACTGTTTGCCTGAAACTAATTAAAAGAAACATCAGTGTCTTGACAGAGGAAATGGAATATATTGAGGAGATATGCAGGGGACTAATGTCTTAAATTCTAAATGAACAGTGCATGATTAAAAAATGAAGTGAAAATTATGGCAGTTATAGTGGAAGGCTGAGGATCTGAAAAACAGATCCCTATTTGAGAATATACAAATTATGTGACTACCAGAATCTCTAAAAGGTTGTAGTCTGAATAATTATTTGGTAGGAGAAATAAATAGATTGGCAGGAGCCCAAGAATATAATTCAGTGTCCTTAACGTAGAGTACAGAATGATGACAATGGACCCCAAAATAAGAGCCAAGACAAGTCATAGGGAAGTTGCACTATTATGGTGCAAAGGCATAGCTGCTGAAGAGAGATATACGGCTGCATGGTCCGTTGCTATGGGGACAGTGAATTAAAGAAGTAGAGTCTTATTCCCTATTGGTGTGTCACAGAAAACAAGCCTACTGGAAATTGGTGTGGCACAAACAGCAGGCAGGGAGGGACTGGATCACGGTTAAATTAACATGACAGGTTTGAAGAGACATGTAGAGTCAGGCAATGATGTAAACTATTAGGTGGAAGCCTAGCTTTTTTGGTGGTGCAGGCTAGTAATGGAGTGTTCAATAGGCAACCCAGTACCTGAGAATGATAACATGGATGTTTCCATTTGCAGGCATAGAGGGGCAATGGAGTACTTGTCCTCTGTGAAGCAGAATAGCAGAGAAAAAGAGGCAAGTAGGTGCAAAGAGAGGATTCGGTCAAATAAGTAGGAGGTGTTGGTGGTGCAGTACACTGCTCACCCCATCAGAGTTCCATTTTGCTGGTAGCACAGGAAGATAATGTGAGTATGGATTGCAAGAGCCATAGTGCAGAAGTTTGTGGCCACTGCTGGTGTGAATGATGTAACATGGAGTGAGGTTTTTCAAATGATCCAGATATGAGAAAGAAAGAAACTTACTATTCTGCTTGCGTTAATCAATGGCAGAATGAAAGGCATGTAGTACACTGGTACAAGCAGGTCGAATGAGTCGCTCCTTAGTGCATGGCTGATAACAGAAAGGTAATTAAAGATGGGTAGTTTTGGATTCTATGCATTATGCTTGACACTGAATTAATAGTGGAGTATCTCTTTCACCATCTTTGTGTTCCTTTCTTGTCTGCTGCTACTGGGAACTCTTCTTGGAAGTTGATTATGAGAAAGGATTGCAAGATATTAAGTAATCTATGGAGGGATGAGGATTAATTATGGTGGCATCCTCTGACGACAGTGGTAAAGAAACAGTGACAACAGTAGGCAGGACTGAAGGTTTCCTGAAGTGAGCACTTTGTTGAAGACTATTTATTTATTTTATTTATTCACATTTGTTAACCAGGTAGTGTCCGACTGGGTCAGAAACCCATTTTCAGCTGAGACCCAGGGAGAAAACCTCCAGAACAGTACAAATTAGTTAAAGTTAAAGTACAAGTAAGTAGTTACACAAAATATCAAAAGTATGTTAAAAATATATCACAGAAGAAGTAGAAGGAATAGCAAATAAGTAAAAATAAGTTAGGTACAAATGTTAAAGGTAGTTAAAGTGTACAATATCCAAAAGAGCAAATATGCAAGTAATGCAAAAAATGAGCAGGAAAAAAGGTATTGCATGCACGAGAAGAGTAGTAAATAGAATGAAGAGAAACTAGCCAGGAGCAATACAGGGGCAAAGACATTTAGCATTTAGGTAACCTTTCAGGGTAGTTTTAAATGTGGGCAGGTTTGGATAGGCAAAATGCTAAACTAAAGAAGGTGAACAAGCCTGTGAGCTGTTGAAAGTGCAGTAACACTGTGAATTTTAGACTTGAAGTGGAACATATAGGGGATTAAATGTCTGGGGAGACAGCTTTGTTTTACTCTATTATTCTATTGCATTGTATTTTACCTTTTTTTTTTTTTTTTTGGTCTAATATCCAAGATTTCTTGTAGTAGTCTTGTCCACTTTTTTAATTTCTTCAAATCTTTTGGGTTTCTAACACCATGACGGGAATGAACCCCATTCCTAAATCAAAGTACGATTAAAGTTAATGAAATTAGTATTGTTTCAATATTTGATATCAGTCAAAAGTGCTCTTCATACCACCCACAATGTGCCCAGTAATGACTCCTTCTGCAATTTGTACAGGGTTACATGTATTGGTAACATATCTAAGCATTATTGTAGATTCTTTTTTTATAAGACCAATTGCTCCTACTACTATTGGAACTGTCTGAATATCTTTCTTCCACATTGCTCTCATTTCTGCCTGCAAATTCTGATATTTTATGACTTTGTATCTCTGTAAGCAAGACACTGTAGTTACTGGGTGTGGCGATTTCAATGATCAATGCTACATTTCTTTTCTTTTCATGGACCACTATATCCAGTTTCCTAGCATCTATCTTTTGAACTGTTGATAACGGGTGATTCCACTTGATGTAAACTTCATCATTTTTCGGGATGCTATGTGGCTCATGTTTTCAGTGTTTTTCAGTCACTTCAGCACCATGATGTTTGCACAATTCCCAGTTCAACAGTCTTGCCACATTATTATGCCTTTCAGTATACAGTCCTTTTGCCATTGGTATGTCACACACAGCAACAAGGTGGGCCACTGCTTCCAGTTTGGTTTTACGAAACCTACATTTGTCTGTTTCTCAAATATGCCCAATGGACTTTGTAAACCAGTGTGTATGTGGCCCACTATTTTGGGCCACCAATATTAACCTTTCATCTCTTGGTTTGAATTCACCTCTCCTTAACCATTCCTGGGTTCATTCCTGATCAACATGAGGTGCTTCCAGAAGTTTTCTATACTTGCAACTATATTTATGCATTTTCCACATTTCTTGCCTTCTCATCTGTTCCTTCACCTTATATTCTTTCTTTTGTTTTTTGGCACATTCAGCTTCTGCCTGATTTTTATCTACTTTTGGTTTGATTTCCATTCCTGCTTAATGCCGATATGCTTCTGCTAGTTTAAACAGAGAAGTTATCTTAGATTTATTCTCCTCATGTTTCAAAACTTTCACTACATTTAGATCTTGTGAGGTCAGCAGATATGTGCAGCCCCATGATTGCAGATCTATACATATAATCAATTTCAAGGAGGCCCATCCCTCCTTCGGAATGGGGAATATATAATCTTGGTATGCACTGATTTTTATAAATCATTTGGTGAGCATGAAGCATCCTTCTTGTTTTCCTGTCTAATCTATCCAACACCTTTGGGGGCCAGTAAATCACTCCAAAACTGTAAGTTAGGCCAGAAAGAACAAATTAGTTTATAGCTTGAATTTTGTTCCTAGATGTCAATGCTGTTGTCAGGATTAATTTAAGTCTTCTAAAGTATTCCTTACTAAGTTTTATTCGCATTTGTTCATGTTTTACTGTTGATCCTTCGCCATTTCCCAAATATTTATACAATCCCTCTTGTTCAAGTTCTTTTATATCACATTCTTGTCCCAAACTTATGTTTTCTTGGTGCTGCAGTTTTCCTGCTTTAAAGGCTGCTTTTGCACATTTATGAAGACCAAATGACATTCTTGTATCATAGGTTCATAGGTTGATACTAGGCTATCTGCCCTAGGGCATTTATAAGCCTAGCCAGAGTGTGTTTGGCTTTCGCCACCCTTTTAGATTAGTTGACTGTGCCTCTGTGTAGTAGGTCAAAGAAGATAGCCCATTTAAGGTTAGTTTACTGTGTCTCTGTCTAGTAGGGACACAGAAGAGATCCCAGGGGTAAACCTACGATCTCCCATCCACTCATCAAGATTTCTCTTGAAGAGGGTCATTGAGGTGCTCTGCCTAACATGGATTGGGATTATGCTCCAGAGTGAGGGGAGCCTCTGGGATATGAATCTGTCCCTCCAGCATGTCCTATTTATTTCTGTGCTGAGGTTTAAGTCCCTGGAGCATGTAGCTCTAAGGGATTTGGATTTCCTGAGGTGGAGCATGTCCATTAATTCTGGTTTGGACATGGCTTTATACGTCAGGCACAGATCGCCTCTGAGTAGGCGGTAAGCAACTGAGTAGAGCTGGAGTTTCTTTAGCCTAACTGCATAGGGCATCTGTTTGAGTCCCTTGATCCTTTTGGTGAGGTACTTTTGGGGTCTTTCCAGTTGCTGCAGGTGTTGGGTAAGGTACATCCCAAATGGGGCATTGTATTCAATTATGGGCCTGATGAGTGATGAGTAGAGGGGCACAATGACCTCTCTTGATCTAGACGTGAACCCTTTTGTGACAAGGTGGGCTATATAGAAGGTCTTTCTAACCACTTTGGCAACGTGATTGTCAAAGGAGAGATTGCTATCTACTTGGGTCCCCAAATCCCTAATTACTTCTTCCGTACTTAATGGATTACCACCTATGTGATAATTTGTGGGCACTTTGTTTTTCCCAAAGGGGATGACTATACACTTTTTGGCATTTAGCTTTAGGCCATGGCTCTGGCACCAGTTATCCATCTCTGTGAGACCCTTTTGGAGGATGCTTGTGTCAGACGGCGAGTCGATTATGGCACCCACTTTGCAGTCATCTGCGAACTTGGTCAGCCATAGTCCTCCCATGTTAGCCTGTACCTCAGAGAAATATATACCAAACAAGAGAGGTCCCAGGACTGAGCCTTGTGGGATGCCACTTGTAACTGGTTTAGAGTCTGACATGGCACCTGCAATTCTGACCATGTGGGTTCTATCCCTGAGCCAGTTTGCAACCCATCTTGTGACATAGGGGTTGATATTTAAGCTGGTGAGCTTATTTATGATGCCCGAGTGGGGTATTGTGTCAAAGGCTTTTGCGAGGTCCAGGTAGGCTGTGTGGACTACCTTCCCTTCATCTATGGCCTTGGTGGCTGTTTCAAAGAAGTGGACCAGGTTCAAGAGGCAAGATCTGCCCTTAACAAAGCCGACTTGGGTAGGATCCAGTGTTTGGAGGTTCCCAATGTCTTTGTTTAAGAGTTCCATGATGATACGCTCCATAGCTTTGCAGACCAGGCTAGTCAGGCTTATAGGGCGATAGTTTCCGGGGTCCATTGTGGCACCACCTTTGTGGAGTGGGACCACTGTTGCTGTATGCCATTCCTTGGGTACATATCCTGTAGTAAGGCTGAGATTGAACAGTGACTTTATGTGAGGGTTCAGTTCTTCTTGGAGCTCATGTAAGACGCAGCCCAGGACACCGTCCGGTCCCATTGATAGTTTTTGCTTTGGAGAGGGTAGGTCTCACCTGTGCATCTGTGATGACAGGGAGGCTACACTCTGTTGGGATAGACATTTGTTCTTTTGGGGGGGAAGGGGGGGAGAAGTTTGCACTGAACCTGTCTGCCAGGATGTTGGCAATGTCTGTGGGTTCAGTGTATTTTTTGTCATTTTGCACTAACTCAGAGCATATCTGGGAGTTGCCACCCAGGTTCCTGACATAACTAAAGAAGGCCTTGTGATTATCTTTAGCATCTTGTGCAATTTTTCTTTTGAAACTGGCCTTAGATAATTTTATGAGGGATCTTAGCTTCTTGCTAGTACTGATCAGAGATGCCTTCCCTTTTTGGGATTTTGCTCTATCATGTAGTAGCTTCCTCCTTCTGTTGTATAGCTTATTTACGGCTGGGGTCCACCAGACAGGTCTCCTGCCTTTGGAGGAGTGAGTCTTGGTTTTATTTGGGATAGCATGATCCATGCATTCCTGTAGGTGTCCATAGAATGCGTTTGTAAAGGATTCTGCAGTTTGGGCCGTATTTTCCACTGGCCCGGGGGCTTTGAAGGATTCCGCCTCGGTTTTGAGAAGTGTGAAGTTTGCTTTTGAGAAGTTCTTCACTGTGGTTTCCTTGGCTGGGGGTGGGGAAGGGATATGGATGTCCAGTGAGATTAATTTATGGTCAGATCTTACCAATGAGGGGTATACCTCTGGTATGGAACATAGAGTCCCCATGTTGGTGACGATCAGGTCCAATATGTTTTTCCCTCTTGTGGGACTGGTAACCAGTTGTTCCATAGCATTTGAGTTTATAAATTCTAGGAACCACTGGGCGAGGGTGTTGGGGCTTGAGTAGTGCTCCCAGTTTATGTTTAGGTAGTTGAAGTCACCCACTATGATGGTGTTTGGAGAGACCTTCATATTCTCCAGTGTTCTCAGGAAAGCTGAGTGGGGTTCCTGAGTTTGGGAGGGTGGTCTGTAGCAGGCTACAAACTGAAAGGCAGTTTTGCCCACTGTTAGTTGCACATGGATGGTCTCCGATGCTTCGTGCAGTGCCACTAACCTGGAGGTGTGGGTATCTTTGATGAATATGGATACTCCCCCTCCTTTTGTGGTTCGGTCCGAGTTTTGGGGCCGAAAAGCATGGTATGAGGTATAACCTGGTAGTGCTGGGGTGCTCTTGGGAGCCTTGAACCAGGTTTCTGTTACTGCACAGATATCAATATTCTACATACTGAGGAGAGCCTCAAGTGCATGCATCTTGAGGTTTAGACTTCTAGCGTTGAACAGCATTACCCTTAGTTTCTTTTTCCTTGTGTTGTCTATGGAGGTGGGTTTGTCTTTTGAGCCTTGCCTAAAAAAGGCACTATGGGGGTGGCAAAAGCTTTAGCCAATATTTGAAAGCCCATGGGTGACAGGTGCAAGCCGTCCCTAGTGAAGCAACGTGGCTTGTCGAGCATGTCATCCCAGGCTGACAGACACTGGATCCCCTTTGAATGACACCAATACTTTAGCCAATTGTTAAAATTGATCATTTTGTCTTTATACTTTGGCATCATTCTTGGTGAGGGTAAGATGCTACTCAAGGTCAGGGTCATACCGGCCTGGGCTACATGATCAGAGAGCTCCTCTATGTCTCTTTTCATGTAGTCCAGGGAGGTACGTCTCAGGTCATTCACACCAGCATGGACAATGACGGAGTCATATTTGTACTTGCTTTGGAGTGACCTGAGTGCTTGTGTTATGTGGTGGATCCTGGCACCCAACAGGCAGCTTACAGTGACCTTCTCCTTGTTCAGCCTGGTGAGTGGGACGTCAGTGTGTCTGACAATAGAGTCACCTATTACAAGTGTATTAGGTGTGTTGTTTAGCCTTAAGGGCTGTGACTATGTGGCACACTGACTTTGTGAACTATGTGATACGTGGGTATTGTTGTGGGGTAGCGGTTGCTTGGATGTCGGCTTTGGAAGTCTCTGCTGCTTGGGCAGATTTTTATTTAGATCCTCCGAGTATGTTTTTGTGTGTTTATGTGTTTGGTTTGCTGTTGCGATAGGTCTATGTGAGACTGGATTTGTGGTGTGTGTGGTTACCTTCTCCTCCTGACTGACTGCGCCAGTACTGGGTTGAGAGAGCTCAGCCTCCAGTTTGGCTATATAGTTGCATCTCTCACATATATTTGAGCTTGTTGGGAGGAGGAGGAGGAGGAGAGGGTGGTCTGTGTACATAAGGCAGTTGTAACATTGCCTCAAGATTCCCAGATTCACCAGCTGGACTGGAGAGTAAACCTGAAACTGACTTTTGGACATGCCAGAATAGTATAAGGAACTACTTTTTGACTGATCAAAAAGGACCAATAAGGAGCCAAGTACTTAAAGGGAGTATAAGAGGGTGTAGTGCTTTAGTTTATTAGTGCTTACTTATAAGATTACTTATATGAGCAACTGCAGGGCTTTAGAATGAAAACAGAGTGCTTACTTTGAGATTTAGAACAGTTCTAAGGGAAAAAGTGAAGAGCAGACTTTGTGGAGCCGGGAATAGTTTAAACCTATTTAAGCGGCGCTGTCCGATGCTGTTCTATGAGCAAAATCATGCAAAACTGCGCAAATGTGGGTTTTAAAGCAGGGAAACTGAGAGAGAGATAGGAATTGACCCAAAACAGCCAATAAGCTACTAGTTTCAGGGCTGACACCACTCCTAAAGGGACAGACAGGCTGCTCAAAGCTCCCCACTCTCACTGGTGAACAGAGAAGCTTCCTCCTATCCAAGTAAGGATATGGGCAACACAGAAAACTATACCACAGTCCAGAATTCAGCAAAACCTGAAATCTGGACTAATCTATTTCAGCAAAGGCGGGAAAAGAGAATACTTCTTTTTTGTTTGTTTTTTTCAGGAAACAGCAGAAAAACACACAGAAAACACTGTAAATGCTATAAACAGGCTAGCGCAGTTTAGTGTGTAGAGTACAACAGTTATACAATACAAAAACGACTTAAATTGATATAAAACAAGTGCAAAAACTGTAAAAAGCAGAAGGCAAATGCAATTTAAACTTTTTAAAGCACAGATCAGTTAGAAATTCACTTTTTAGGCGGGAAAAGGCAGTCGGAGCAAAAAACAGAGAAAAAAATACTTAAATCTGGAAAAGTCTCTCTTGGTTCTCTCTGTTGCCTGTATCACTCTGCAGGACACCACGAGGAGCTGTGCAGAGTTGTATACTGGTGCAAAACCGTGCAAATGCGGGTTTTAAAGCAGGGAAACTGAAAGAGATAGGAATTGACCCAAAACGGCCAATAAGCTACTAGTTTCAGGGTTGAGACCACTCCTCCAGGGACAGATAGGCTGCTCAAAGCTCCCCACTCTCACTGGTGAACAGAGAAGCTTCCTCCTATCCAAGTAAGGATATGGGCAACACAGGAAACTATACCACAGTCCGGAATTCAGCAAAACCTGAAATCTGGACTAATCTAGTTCAGCAAAGGCGGGAAAAGAGAATTTTTTTTTTGTTTGTTTGTTTTTTTCAGGAAACAGCAGAAAAACACACAAAACACTGTAAATGCTATAAACAGGCTAGCGCAAATTAGTGTGTAGCCTACAACAGTTATACAATACAAAAATGACTTAAATTGATATAAAACAAGTGCAAAACTGTAAAAAGCAGAAGGCAAATGCAATTTAAACTTTTTAAAGCACAGATCAGTTAGAAATCCGCTTTTTAGGTGGGAAAAGGCAGTCGGAGCAAAAAAACAGAGAAAAAATACTTAAATCTGGAAAAGTCTCTCTCGGGTCTTTCTGTTGCCTGTATCACTCTGCAAGGCACCACGAGGAGCTGTGCAGAGTTGTATACAATAACAAACTTTTTAAATCACAGATTCGCTACAACAACTGGCGTTTTAGGCGGAATTAGTTAAGACAGCAAGAAAAGCAGAAAAGTGATACTTAATCACTCCAAAGTCACTCTTTTGTCTCTCTGCTGCTGTAGACTCTGCAGAACACCTGGAAGGCACTTGCTGAGCGGAATACAAGTGTAAAAACTGTGCAAATGAGGTTTTTATAGCAGGGAAGTGAAAAAGATAGAAATTAGCCCAAAATGGCCAATAAACTACTAACTTCTGGGCTGAAACCACTCCTCCAGGGACAGATAGGCTGCTCAAAGCTCCCCTCTCCCACAGGTGAACAGAGAAACTTCCTTCTATCCAAGTAAGGTAATGACAACCCAGTAACTTGTAACACAGCCCTGGATTCAGCAATAACCTGAAAACTGGACTATACTAGTTCAGAAAGGCGGGAAACAAGTATATAATTTTTTTTTTCAGGAAATAGAGCAGATACAATCAAAATTAGCCCAAAAAGGCCAATAAACTACTAACTTCTGGGCTGAAACCACTCCTCCAGGGACAGATAGCCTGCTCAAAGCTCCCCTCTCTCACAAGTGAACAGAGAAACTTCCTTCTATCCAAGTAAGGTATGGCAACACAGAAACGTGTAACACAGCCCTGGATCCAGCAATAACATGAAAACTGGACTATACTAGTTCAGAAAGGCGAGAAACAAGTATATATATTTTTTTTTCCAGAAAATAGAGCAGATACAATCAAAACAACACTTTACCCAATTAACCAGTTAAAAAGCTTAAAACTGAGCCCTGTTCCAGCAGTTTCCAATCAGACAAGTTCTAACTGCACCATCCTGCCACTAGGGTACAGAGAAACTTTCTCCAAAAAAGACAGCCTGTATCAGGGCACAAGTTATACAAACAAAGCTAGATCCAGCCGGCCTGAATCTCGTCTATGCTACAGCAAACAAGGCGTACCGATTTCAGAAAGAAACAGTTCAAGCAAGCATGCGCAATAAGCCTTTAACCAGAAATTACCAGCTCAGAAGGGCAGAATCTAGCCTCTCCTCCCACAAGAGTGCAGACCACAAACCTTCTTAATGTAAAATAACTGGCCTGAAGAGCAAGTTCTTAACCCAGAACTAATACACTTTTAGAATAACAGACACTGAGCCTTCAATCAGCAGTTCCCAACTTAGAAGGATGTATGCTACTTGTCCTGCCACAACAGTGCAGACCACAAACCTTCTTAATGTAAAACAACTGGTTTGAAGCCCAAGTGCTTAAACCAAGGGCCTTAGAATAACAGTTACAATTTAATCAGGCTACTAATAAGCAGTAATAAAGGCAGCAGAATAAATTCAATTGAGTACTTTTAAGAAGAGGCAAAAGCAAAGTAAGGTAATAAAGTAGGAAGAAACACAAATACAGTAAGGCAGATGAAGTGCAAAAATTTTTTTTTTTTTGAGACGGAGGAAACAGAGCAGATTAAGATACTAGAGAGGAATGCCCTTCCCAAGTGCTCTCTCTGTACACCCCAGAGGAGATGGGACTGGTAGGAGTATCCAAAATCAAAATATGATCTCACTGTACTTAGCTGCGTGAGCAAATGAGATGGGTCCAGGAGGAGTGTGCAAAAAGAGATTTACAGCAGGGGCGGGCAATTCCAAAGCCACCAAGATTAACACCACAACTAGAACAGGGAGGGGGGGTGGGGAACTAACTGCAGAGAGACAGAGACACAATATTTAGTGAATCTGAAAAAAGTTTGACAATTTGCAATTGTGCTTTCAGTTCCTCATCTGATGCACTATACAGTTTTAAATCATCAACAAAGGGAAGATGAGAAATCTTGACACTTTGTTGTTTTCTAGGAGCCAAATTATACCCATGGCCTAATCTGTTAAGTAGACAACTTAATGGGTTAAGGGCAAGACAGAATAGCAGTGGTGACAGAGAGTCACCCTGGAATATCCCCCTTTGAATTTTGTATCCCTGGGATAATAATTTGTCCTTTATCATGGCTTAATTGCAAAGTTGTCTGCCACTGCTTCATGCTCACTGTAATGTAATCAATCAGTGTTTATCTTATACATTTTTATGCACTCTTTTATCCATGAATGTGGGATACTATCAAAGGCTTTTTTACAGTCAATCCATGTCATACGTAGATTCTTTCCCTTTTTACAGTTCTCCACTATGACTTTATTTAACAACAAATGATCTTTTGTTCCATATGACTTTCTTTTATTGCACTTTTGTTCTACTGCCATAATTAATTTGATGACTATAAACTCTGTCAGCATCAATTCCCGTGTATAGTTTATACATCATCGGAAGGCAAGTAATTGATCTATAATTTTTACAGTAGCTTGCAGGTTCACTCTTATGTAGGAGCATTGTTTTCCTGTTGTTAGCCAGTTTGGTGTCTGTTCAGGGTGTACATATAAATAGTTCTTACTCACGGCTAAATCTATGTGCAAAGATGTTAATACTTTAAACTAAAAGTTAGATACTGCATCTGAGCAAGGGGTTTTCCAATTAGAGTCTTTTCTTAACTTTGTTTCAATTTCTCTGGCTGTTACTTGCTCCCGTTTCATATCCTGTACCTTTAAACTTCTATTCTTTCTTTTACTTCTTCTATTCATTTAGCATATTTGTTATGTTCCACAGGATCTTCATAGATGCTTCTCCAAAATATATCTATTTCTTCTTTTTTTGGCAGTCTTTCAATTCCTTGTTTCCCAATTCTCTATAAAACTTTTTGGGGTCATCAACAAATTGCTTATTTTGTACTTTTCCTTTATATTTATCTGCATATCTTCTAAGTTTTTCTACCTGTGCTGAGATTTTTAATTTATTTGTGATAGTGCATGCTAGATCCTGGTCTATTCTAATACTGTGCATTGCTTTTATTATGTCTATTTTTCTTAGTATTTTTATTGATCTGTTCCCTCTTTTATATTCTTCTTACATGACACTTCTTGTCTTAAATGCTTAATAGTTTTTTCTATTAGATACTTCCATGATGGTATTCAATTTCTCCCCTTCCTTTCCCTCACTACCCTGTGTTCTTGTGGTAGAACTTTATCAGTTATTAGTTTAGCTGCACAGTAATATATGTTGTTTACTGTTATATCACATGGATTTCTATGGACAGTCCTAATTACTGTGTTCATTTGTTTTATCAAACATCTGACTTTTTGGGTTTTATTGACCTCCTGCAGTCTATTTCTTTCATTGATCATAATATGTCTATGTCTATTAAATAAAGCAACTCTTCTCTTAGCTCAATTTCTTCTAAACTGAGGGCACATTTTTTGTTTTCCATTTCATGCAGGCATTCTATAGAAAGTTCTATAGCATCTTCCTGTGGCACATTCTCTTCAATTTCATCCTGTGTCATCCATTGGTCTGTCATATGGGAACTCACTGGTCTATCACTCCTCGATATTGACTGCATCAGAGTTTCCACAGTTTCCTGTTCCTTCCCTTGCTGTCTAGCTTCAAGTGAAAGTTTATACTGGTTTCCTGTGAAAGGCTCCAAAATATCTTCATATGGCATCTGACCAATTGCTTCCTGTTCCACTGGTTTCCCCTTAATTTGCATATCCATTGCTCTATCCTGTTGTGGTGCTTTCTGAATTATATTTTCTACACTGAATCCTTCACTTCACAGGTACTCCATAACCTTAGTTTCTATTTCTTTAACTTCTCCATTACTAATCCCTTTTCTACTTCTCCACCAGTGCAATTGAAGAAAGGCGCACTGAGGTTGTTTGCTACATGGGAGAGAAGGAGAAGTATCAGCATATACAGGGGAGTGACCGATGCTTTTGTTTTAAGTCTTAACCTGAAAGTCCATGCAGTATACTGTGTGTGTGTGTGTGTGGGTGGGTGTGTGTGTGTGTGTGTGTGTGTGTGTGTGTGTGTGTGTGTGTGTGTGTGTGTGTGTGCGCGCGTGCGTGCGTGTGTGTGCGCGTGCATGCGTGTGTGTGTGTGTGTGTGTGTGTGTGTGTGTGTGTGTGTGTGTGTGTGTGTGTGTGTGTGTGTGTGTGTGTGTGTGTGTGGTGGAGAATGGAAAGTCATTACATGTATGTGTCTTTAACATCAGTTATTGGATTCATTGTTTTGTATCATCATTAATATAATTCTGATAATAAGGTTATAAAATTGTTGTGGGAACAGACTAATTACAAAAGTCTACATAATGGTTGTCCTTAAGTGACTCCAAGGGAAGTTGAGTGGATGTAATATGGGATTTCATCAATAGTGCCATCAAGTAAAAGCTGACATTGGTGAAGTGCTTCATTTAATCTAAATAGATTAGAGAAACAATTTTTTGGTACCAAAATGTGTAAATATGGGTGCTGATGGACTACAATGACATGTTAGAAGAATTTTGAATACAGTGGTGGCTGGTGACTTCAAAACAATGAAAGAGAAGAAGTAGAGAGGCACTGATCTCCTGCTGGTCTCTGAGTGGCCAGTGTGTATGCAATGTCACTGAGTGGTCTGCATGCAGTTTTGGTGAGAACCCTCTTCAGAGCCTTTGTGCAGTTTAGCTTTCTATTATATCTTGCTGTTGTAGGTTCCATCCAAGGTATCTATCAAGAGAAGATTACAGCAAGTGTATTTATCCAATCAATACTTGGGATTCTACTAGTATTCAGGAAGCAGCTTGGAGTTAGTCCTATTATTTGCTTTTGGCAAGAAAAGTGGTGAATTATCATTGATTCCTAGCCAGTGCTATCTCCACTACCAGAAGACAGTACCTCTAGTTATCAGCTCCAAAACTCATAGGCACTATTTCCCCCTTGAATCCACAGTAGTAAGCACCTGGAGCATAGACTTGCACTTTGCAACTCTTTCTATAGCCAGCTTGCTTGAAATGGGCATCCTGAGACAATGTAGCAATTGTCTCATGTTTCCTGACAACCACCTACTACTTTAACAAACTGACATAATGTGTGAAAGAGGTATAATGTTATTGGAGGCAAAACTCTCATATAAATTCACTACAAATGGCAAATGGGCTGTCAATAACACACAATACCACACCATACCTATCACATAGAATATAGACCAAACACATAGATCTTTATATGGTGAGACTCTTATAAGAGAAATACCTCCTAAATGTAATCTAAGAAACAAATAAGTTCAGCAACCTGACAAGCACTCAACTCAGGCAGCACTCACCATGAAACATGCGTCTAAGCTTCTTGGTGTCTCAAGTCAGAAGTCTATAAGGCAACAACTCTGCACAGTCCCACAAAATACTAGACATAGGTGACTTCATAGTATGACATATTCATGCACCCCTCACCAAGCTGAATAATGAGAGGGTCATGGTTAGTTGCTTATTGGGTGCCAGAATTCACCACATCACTCATGTCCTCAAGTCCTTGCATCACAAGTACACATATAACATAGACATAGCACAGATGGGAGTAAACAATCTGAGTGTCTCTGGAATATATGACAAGAGACATGATGGAGCTCTTGGAATATGTGACCAAGACTGGTATAACCTATCCTTGAGCAACATTCTACCTTCATCTAGAATGATGCAACAATATGAACAAAAAATGATTGACTTTAACAAGTGGCTTCGCTCCTGTAGTCATTTAAGGGGTAGACTATATATTTGGTTCGGAGGACATGATAGACAATCCTAACTGCTTTGTCAGGGATGGGCTGCTCCTGCCTCCCAAAAGGCTTTTGTATATTGGCAAAAACTTTACCCCCCATAATGTCTTTTTTATGCAAAGACAGTCTACAAAAGTTTCTAACACAGCAAAACAAAATTCAGAATACACAAAGGCATTACTGCTGAATGCTAGTAACCTAAACAGAAAACTATATTCCCTACAGGCACTCCTTTCCATGGAATGCATTAATATGTACATCATCAAAGTGACCTGGTTCAAGAATATCGAGGGCATTCCATCTGTGCAAGGATTCAACACCTACATTCTGTTCAGACCCACTGTATTAGATGAAGGCACTAAAGGCAGTGATGTCTCTGTATTCGTAAAACAAAACTATGCTTCTAGACTCATTAAGCAGAATAACATCTTGGAACTCATCCATACCATTAACAAAATCCAATGTCACACTGCATCCATCTATAGGACCCTCTCTATGACCCCCCTGGCCCATGACTCCTACCTATCTAGTATGGAAGCCCTTGACATTCAGCCAAACACCAGTCTATTCAGGGACTTCAACAACTGCAACATTAAACTGGAAATGTATACAGCCCCAAACATGTATATTCAGAGATTTCTGGACTTTATAAATACAAACTCACTGGACCAGCTAGTCCATCACCCAATGCAGGCAAAAACATCTTGGACTTGGTTCTTACCAATATGGGACAGATCTGTTCACCTTCAGTTGTAATACCTTCCTTAGATAAATCAGACCATAAATCGGTCATATGCACCATAAGATTGAAGCAAGAAGCATCCTCCAATCACTCATTACTCATGGATCATGCCAAAGCAAATCTACTAAAGCTGAGTGATGACTTGGAAAAATTCAGCTTTCCTTTCCACATTGAGGATCCCACTATAAATGTGGAATCATTCATCACTATAGCCAATGAACATGTAAATAACTGCATAGAAGCATTCTTCCCCCTCCGAAATAAATACAATGCCAAGTTTAAAAATAAACCCTTATGGCAGAACTCGAATATGAACAGGTTCTCCATTAAAAGAAAAAATCTCATTGCATGAAAAAACAAGTCTATTTCTGCAAATGCCAAAAACACTCCTGCTAAAGCTTACAAAGAACTTCAGACCATTACTAAGTCAACAAAAGCTAGATATGAGGCAAAAATAGCAACCCAGGCAAAAGAAAATCACAAAGCATGTTTTAACTATGTCAGAAACATTGGAATAATGTACAAAATTATATCAAATGATATCACATACTCTAAGCCTGATGACATAGAAAATCTAGTAATGGATAAATGTAGCTCTAACTTCTCACACAATACTAACGGATTAACTCACCCGGGGATATTCAAGACTTCTGCAAAATACAGAGGCATTTGTACTAAACTACTAAGGCTTAAGAATCAGTGGGAAGGCTACTTGAGATCCTCATAGATCAACAGCCTAGTAAGTACCTCTGAACCTAATGGGGCACTGCATGTAGTAAATGAATGGTGAGGCTAATTAGAATGGTATGGGGCTGTGTTACCACAAGTCAATGTCTATTACCTGCAATTAAACAACAGGTGGTGTCAGTCACATTCATCAACAGACTTCTTTAGTACATACTCATTCTAAATACTTTATGGGCTATATTTAACTCAGATGTCTGCAATCAACAAGGCTAGCCCGAGGTGAAATGGAACTCTAGACAAAGAACTCCATTTCCTCCCATTGCAGTCCCCCCTGCACATTCCTAGTGACCCTCGCTTGTCCCCTCCATATCCCCCCCAGATAGATTTCTTTATCATTTTTTTCACACTTTGTTTTACTTTTTAACTTGTTCCTCCATCCTTTTAACACCTTTAATGGGAAAACTCTACTGTAATAAGTGTGTATAATTAACTGACAAGTTTGAAGCCTGGGGCCGCCAGCTTCTCAGAAGTCATAGGATTCTAAATTATTTGAGGTGCATATGAGAATTTTTTTTTGCAACCTTTTGATTCAGTTACAGCATGAACACAAATAATGATTAAGGAAAGAAAAGTTTTCTTTCAAGGAAACATAAGCTGCATATACAAATTAATGTTAAAAGCTAACAAACTAGGACACCCCAAAAACCTTATAAGACAAATGCTCCCATTTATGCCCCATACACATACATACATTACATACACACACACACACATATGACCTTTATACTGCTCAATCTCTGAGCATTAAATATCATAGCACTGACCCTTAAAAATCATAAGAAGAGTCAGAAATAGGAACACTTTCTTGTTTTTCACAACTGAAGTTCTGTCTATATTAGGTGCTATATAGTAAGTGACAATGACAGGGAATCGTTGTATAGGCTTAGTTTGTTTATTCAATAAGGTGTGTCCACATAACCAGGTCTGACTTTATAAGGAAATCAGTAAATCTAGCAGGAGCAAAACTAGACCTAAGGACCAAAATCATAGCACTGTGCCAAAAGCATAGCAGCTGAGAGGTATGGTGACCATCAATCAATTACAGCTGTCTGAATGACTGTGACTAAGCAATAAAAGTTTTACTTCAATCAAATTAATGAACAAATACATAAATAACTGCAACATAGGAGCATATCCTCTAAACTCACTTCTGTCAGAACAGAATGTGTAACTCCCCCCTCCCACTGATCTCTTACCCTCTTAGCTCAAGAATCAAGCAGGAAGCTATAAAATAGTGGGGGAACAAAGGACTAAAAACAGGGGCAGATACTGCCTTTATATTCTTTAAAAAGCTACTAAAATTATTAGGCTTTGCATTAGCATGCTTTTTCTGAAGACTACTAATTCTGAAAACTCAAATATCTGTCATTATGTAGTGACTGCATTCCTCAATGATTAGTGACTGTATTCCAAAAGTTAAAAGGAAAATATCAAAATATGAGGCAAAACCAGGCACATTCTGTGAAATCAGGGTCAGCTGAGAACATCTGTGCACACAAACATCCACATATTGTACACACACACACACACACACACACACACACACACACACACACACACACACGCACACAACACCACCATGAATTACAGCCATTTGTATGCCTTTGTACACCACAAAAGTTTGACTGTGATCTAATGAATAAATAAATACATGAAATAAGCTAAATACTAGGAATATATAACTCACTGCAGTCAGAATACATTGTGCAATTAAATGTAACCCCCCCCATGCCTCTTTTTTTAGCTTTCTTTTTCATTAGTACAAGAATTAAACAGAAAGCTAAAAAACAATGAGTGACAAAGGTCAATAATCAAGGCTATATACTGTTCTTATATACTTACAAAGTTGCTAGAATGACAAGTTTTGCATTAACATGCTTTTTCTAAAGGCTTTTAAGTCTGAAATTCAACTGAGTCTCAGTAGTTAGTGATGGCAATCCTCAGATTTTCCAGAAAAATCACAAACTATGTAAAAAATAGACCAAAATAACAGGCAAAACCAGAGGCATTTTGTGAAATCAGGAAAGTTCAAAGCATCTGCGTCCCCCTATGCATACATACAAACACACATACAAGCACACTTACTCAGTCACTCACTCACTCACTTGAAATATCAAACTTCTTGCATGCAAGTTAACTGAAACACAAAGGACTAATAATGAAAAAAAAAAATTGTTCCTGTGCTGGTGTTTTTGCAACACTCCATTACTTCTAACACTTTCATTTTCAGACTGCCTCCGTTTGAACCAGTCACCAGAGGCAGCCTGAACTAATAGAAATGGCTCCTCACTGCTTCATACAGAAGCCCAATGAGCCACTTTTTTTGTGAGGTTACAGTCTTCTGCAGAAGGCAGGATGACTTGTAACAAGGCACAATTATCTTATTCCCAATATAGAGGAATTCTGGTGCCTGACTGAATAGCCAAGCAAGCAGAGCAAGCTTATTTCATTTTTTTCCCAGGGTACCTTGGAAGGTCTTGAAACTCTGAGCACATGAAGAGTTCCGATATCAGTACTGATCATTGTAAAATTAAATTTTATAGAAATAAGATAATGATACTGCAGTTTCTTTGCTTTTTTCTTTTTTTATGCTGAGGGGATGCAACCCAGTAGTAGGCCCCACAAGCTATCCATGGTAAATAATGGTGGAATTAACATAGATTAAAGGGAGAAGGATAGGATTTAGACCACTTGGGGATATTTTTTAGGTATAATTTCTATATTTTTAGAAGGGCTAAATGAGGAGGGGATTGTTTACATGGGCCATTTTATGGGGGCATACAAAATGTCTTTATTCTTAATGCAGGAATAATGATTACATAGGTAAAATAAAGGTTATAGGAACATGATATATTATAGAGCAGGACTACTGTATTACATGGAGCAGCATATAACCTATTGTTACTGGTAATGAGTACTGGATTTGGAAGAGCTAGTCTGTCACCCAGGAGCTTAAATCGTAAAGTCTAAAAATATTTTGAATGAATTCATGTGCCATTTGTCAGACTGGGTAAAGAGTGTTATGTCGCACTCAAAGTTCTGATGGGTAAGAAGTATTCCTTTAGGGTTAAGTTTGGTCACATGGGTAGAAGAAAGATGGGGAAGTGGAAAGGTTAGTGGTGAAATACAGGCAAGAAATGGGGTAGTGTATATGGAGAGGGGGTTAGGAGTATGATATATATCTTGGAACTAGCAGAATGGGGACTTGGAATATATACATGTAGGTATTAGGGTTCAGGTAAGGATAAGAGTGGAACAAACAGGTATTATAGTCAAGTCAAAGTCAAAGTAAACTTTATTGTTGACCAGGTATACACAGCAGTGCAAGCTGAATGAAATTATGTTGCTTAGGTCCCCGTGCAAGACATAACAATGAACACATACTTTGAATGAGAGTAAGACTAATGCACATACAGTAATAATTAAATATTAACAACACAATAAATTACCACAGTTAGACAGGAAGACATTAGACAGTATTATACTAATAGGTATTGCAAGGCACTTCACTATGACCTGTTTACAAATAGGAGAGTAATAGTAGGTAGGGTGAATGGATAGGGCAAACTTTTTTAACTACAGCATGGAGTGGATCTAAGAGAAGTTGCAGTTTCTGGGTTTGAGCATATCTTAAGCTAGGGGAGCTTTGCTGCACAGGCTATGACCAGGGGAGGCAGAATATGGGTGATAGACACAAAAGTGTCTCTGATGACCTTCTGAAAGGGGTAGCCTGCAAACAGTGTTTAATGTGGATTGGGGGAGTGAAATGAATGAGATTATAGCTAAGGGCCATTGGCATAAGAATGTGGAGATGGTGTTTATATTAAACAGGAAAGTAAAGACGAGGGAAGTAAAAATAGGGGAAGAGAAAGAGGGAGAGGGGCTTGGGTGAAGTGTAAGACAGAGATAGAAGACTGAGAGATACGTTTGGTATGCAGACCAGCTAAGGATGATCCATCTGTTTTCTAGAAATGTTTCATGGGACTGGAGGCAGTGGAACAGAGATGAAGAGGAACACTTAAAGGTATTAGGGGATGAGTTCTATGTGGTAATGGAGCCAGGTGGGAATATTTTTTGTTTTTTGAGAAAGCAACTCAGTGGTCAGTGTTCAAAGGTTTTGATAAGGGATGTATATTCAATATAGACACTTTAAATAAAAAAACAGCTTTAACAATAGAAGAGGACCAACACAGGAGATATGTATGCAACTCCTTTGTTTATTTATGAAAATAGTAAAATAGTAAAAAAAAAAAACTGTAGCTTTTGGACTTCAGTAATAAACTACCACAGTTCAGCAAGCATTAAAAAACATTTGCTATAAAAACAGCATGAAATAGTTTTAGTTACACCTGGATAACAACATCACCAGTTAAGTATGCTAATGAACAATTACGTCTCAAGAAAATACAATGCGTACCACAAAATTAATACTTAACAAAAATAAAAGGCTTGCAACAACAAATAACAAGACAACCAGATGAAATGCATAAAAACAACAAATGTACACTGCCACATACACTACACATTTGGTTGAGCAGTCAGCTTTGTCAAAGGAATAATAAGGTTTACCTGTATAATTATTTATTTTGTTTATTTATTTATTTATTTGCATTTGTTTACCGGGAAAGGTCCACTTGGTCAAAGGTACCATTTTTCAGTGGAGGCCAGGGGAGAAAAGCTCCACAATGAATAATACATACATAGAATAGAAAACATTAAGAACAATAATTAAAAAAAAAAACAATGCACACATTTGAATAGTAAGCAGTAACAGAGTAGGATACGAAAACAAGTACCGCAGTATTTTGTTTTAGCACAGTCAAACACTACCTTTCTACTGAAGGAATGAAATGGCAGGAGAGAGATGATTTCAGGTTATGGGTTGTGAGGAGCTAGCACAAGAGCAAAGCCATTTGGAGAAAAGATGATGTCGCAAAGATTTTTTGAAGAGGGAGGCATTACTCGTGGATCTGAGCTGGGGAGGGAGACAGTTCCATAGTCTAGCAGTTGAAATGGAGTGGAGCATTTGACCAGCCGAAATGTTTGGTTTTTCAGAGCGGAGTGATCTGTTAGGGTGGTATAAGGTAAACAGAGAAGAAAGGGAAGGAAATGAAGATGACTTGAATATTAGATTATGGGCAGTTGTTAGTTGTATGCATGTAAGATGATGATGTAGTTCCAGCCAGTTTAGTAGTCCCAGAGAGGAGCAGTGGTGAGAGGACTGCTGTCTATTTGTAACGAACTTGGCAATTTTATTGTAGCATGAGTCTAGTTTGGATTTAAGACTGGCCTGTATGTTGGTGAAGAGAGGAGCCTCATAGAAAATTGATAGGAGCAAGAAGGAAGAGGCAATGGATAGTTTTGAGGAGTAATTTAAGAAAGTTGTGTGGCGGTATAGCATACCTAGTTTCTGGTGTGTTTTTTTAATATTGCTATGTATGTGCAAGTTGAAGGTTAGGTGTACATCTATAGTGACCCCTAGAAGTTTAGTATGTTTGACTACTTTGATGTCAGTGTTATCTTGGGAGAGAACAGTAAAATAGTCTTTGTTAATGGTAGTGGGCTTCTTAGGGGTAAATAGCATTAATTTGGTTTTCTTAGGGTTGAAAGGCAAGGTGGTTGTTAGCCATCTATATTTCAGTGGAGCTAAGAGCTGACTGGGTAAGTTTCAGGAGTTTGGATGAAGACCTAGCAGTGCAGATGATAGTGGAGTCATCTGCATATTGGATGATTGTACTGTGGGTTAGAGTAGAGTGAAAGTCATTGATAAAAATGCTGAAGAGTAGAGGCCTTAAGATGGATCCTTGGGTTACTCTAGTGATGGTGTTGAGGAAAGGAGAGAAAGAGTGTAGCCACTTTGTAGCTTGTTGCCTGTCTGTGAGGTAGTTAGTGAACCAGAGTCGGGTGGAAGGAGAGCTTCCTAAGTTGTACAGTTTTTTAAGAAGAAGAGAATGGGAAATAGTATCAAAGGCTTTGGAATGTTCAAGAAGTAGTGAGGAGACAAGTTTCCCAATGTCCCTAGCCTGGTTGACAGAGTCACAGAAAGATATGAGAGCTGTAGTGGTACTATGCCCAGGCCTAAAACCATGCTGGGTTGGCGATAGTAGGTTATTGATGAGTAAGAAGTTTTGGAGTTGGTTGTGGATACATTTTTCCAGGATTTTTGAGATGGGAGAAAGAATGGCAATAGGTCTAAAGTTTGGTGATGTCTGTGTTGTCACCACCTTTGTGAGTGGGAGGATGAATGCCTTTTTCCAAATGGAGGGAACATAAAACTCTTTAATGGACCTATTAAGAAGTAAGCTGACAGGGTAGGCAATGGAGTTTGCAGCTATTTGAAGAAATTCTGGGGGCATGTTGTCAGGGGCAGTAGTACAAGATTTTAGTTTGAGAAGTAGTTTCTTTACAGTGGCAGGTCTGTTAGGTCTGGTAATATCAGTGATTAGCTGGCTGTAGTTATGTAGGTTGATATTTGTTGAGGAGTGTTGTTGGGAAACATCTAACCAGTTAATATTAACGTCTCCAAGAATTATTGTTTCAGTTGTTATATTGTTTGATGTCCAAGCTAAGATTTCCTCTAGTATGGGAATATTGTTGCTGGGGGCAATGTAGAGGACAATGATGCAGAGGTTTTTGTTGTCATTAAGTTTTAGGAAGGTTATTAAGATTTCTGCGGTGGAGAAGCTAGGTATTGTTGAGTTATATGGGAGTATGTTGAAGGACTTGGGGTAGATCAGTGCAATCCCTCCACCTTTTTGTGTGACCTATCTGAGTGGAGGCATGTAAAGCCAGGGAGAAGGAATTCTGAGCTTTTTATGTATGGTTTTAGCCAAGTTTCTGTGGCTGTGATGAGGTCAGGCTTGTTATGTGTTATCCAGGCATGGAAGTTGGGGATTTTGTTTTGAATACTTTGTAGGTTGATTGTAATAAGGTTTAGAGATTTGTAAGGGTTAGGTACCTTGTGAGATGAGGAGGGAAGACCTGGGTTGGGATGAATATCTCCGCTTAATGATAGTTTAGAGTATTTAAGTAGGACTGTAGTGGGTTCTTTTTTCTTTTTTATGTTTTGGTAGAGGTAAGTGCTGTGCCTTTTGTTGGTTCTTTCATTTAGGGGTAAGAGTTTTACTTTAAAACTGAGAATACCCTGAGTAGTATATAAGTTATTAGAAATGTTAGAGAAGGTGGTGAGATGTATAGTGTTAGTGGAGGTTGTGGTTATAGGCTTGTGGTAGATATTGTTAATTTGTAATGGGGTAAGCTGTAGTAGGAAGATTAGTGGTAATAGGAGACTGAGTGGTGTTAATTTAGTTATAAGTGGTATACTTATTAATAAAGGTGTAATGATTGGCTGATGGTGAATGAGGGGTGGAGTTAAGATGAGAATAAATTTCATTGATTTGGGGGTGGGTGGGAATGGGGGTAGGGGAGCGGAGTGAGCCCAAGCGCACCGAGGGCAAATGGAGCAGGGCTACACCAGTCTTGGAGAGATAAGGCGAGTAAGAGAACAATCAGTTGAAAGTGGGTATGCAGGTGAGTAGCAGATTACACTGGAAGTGAGCAGTGTTTAGACAAGCAGAAAGGGAGGAATAGAATTGGGTAAATACAGATAACAGTGAGCTAAAGTTTACAAGTGGTTTGAGCAGGAGAAAAAGAATAAAAGCAAAATGGGGGCAAGTTAAGTGGTAAAAGAATGTTAGAGGCAGAAGGGGGCTCTTAGAGAGCAGTTCTGATGACAGGTTAGCAGTGAGCTTGATTCAGAGCGGCAAATTACTGAATAAATTA
This sequence comes from Protopterus annectens, assembly GCF_019279795.1. Classification (NCBI taxonomy): domain Eukaryota; kingdom Metazoa; phylum Chordata; order Ceratodontiformes; family Protopteridae; genus Protopterus; species Protopterus annectens. Next base: position 804,511,168 of record NC_056730.1, read on the forward strand.
TGCAAACATAGGCTTTAAAATACTTAAGGGCAGTACATATAAAATTCAGCTTGTTATACATCTATAAAAATTGCAGAAGGGAATTCAAGTGAGACCTCTTGTAGTCCATGCAGCTGAAATGTATGAAATCTCCAAAGGGGAATCACAGAGTGCTTAAATGCAGGCAGCTGGACAAGAGAGAAAGCAGGACTCAGTTTCCAAGAAACAAAACTGGGCTAGCCTAAAAATTAAAATACAGAGAGTAAGAGAGTGGGTGAGAATGTGAACGGAAAAGAGTGGGGCAACAGCATATAAAAGGCATAATATATAATAATATTTGAAAAAGTCACTTTCCTACATCTACTGTAAGTAGTTACATCCAGAGCATTGAAAATTTCCAAAATCCTTACTTGCTTTATCTGCTTAGCTTTCCAAAGTATGTGTTTGATATTCTTTGAATGTTTGTATGTAAACCTAAGACATGCATCAGTTTTATTTTTAACTTCATTATTTGACAACAAAACATCCCAGTTATGCCTTATAATGTTGCCAATTACTTTTGTGGCTGAGTTATAGTACAAGAGTATCTATATTTCTTGCAAATGGTGTGATAACAATTACATTTTCTTTTTTTTTCCAAAAACATTTTTATTTTGTTTTCATTATAAACATACACGCATATACATATAACAAATACAATAAAGCAATAACAAAACTATTTACAAAACAATTACATTTTTCATATGTGCTGTTGCTAAATAAAATGGAGAGAACTCATCATTCTGTACTCTGTTTTTCACCCTGCTGTGTTCATTGCCTAAAAGGCTGCAGGACAGTCTCTGTTAGCAAAACTCTCTTTTTCTTTTAGCAAAGCCCATTCTCATTGTTTAGAATCTGAAGTGCTCACTGTTATTCTCATAAAATTGCTGCATGGTGTGTTCTTTTTATTATTTATAAGAAAATACCATTAACTGACAAAGGTATTAAATGGTACATATACTTCTTTGAACAGTTCAATAAGCCTATCAGCTTACAATTTCTGCCCTTATAATGTAAAATATATCATCACTGTACCTCACAAAAATCATATGCTATTGAACAAATCTGAACCAAAGTAAACTATGAAACCACATTCACTCAAGGCCAAATATGGTTGCATAAGTTGGGGCCATGGAATTACCCATTGATGTATCTCTAATCTGCAGATAATGTTTGCCTTCAAAAGTGAATGTTTTTTTTCCAAAACATACTGAGTAAAAGATAAAAATGCATCTTTAAATTTCTCTGGCATATGCTGAACTCTGGGCAGCAACTATTTGTAGGTACAACAACTCTCCTGGTGGCTAATACTACTGTAAAGTGTATTAATGTCCACCAGTACAAATATACATGTGGACTCTATCTGGATATATCTCAACTGATACAGGACATCTGTTGCATTCGTCAGGTAGTTATTGATGGTCTTGATAAGGAGTTTCAACATATAATGAAGTAAGCCTGAAATTGGCTCTGCTAAACAGTTCATGCATCAACTGAGTGCATAGCTGGACAGTTACAATTTTTATGCAACTCAGGTGCTCCAAAAATCCTTTGACATAAATATGTTTTAATATCCAGGTATTTATAAAACCACCCTGATATTCCTGTGTTGTACATCAGAGCTTCTGCAATTATTTATATTTATCAAAAATGAATTCAGTTAAATTCAATTGATTAGCAGTCTTGGTAGGTTAACAATAAGCACACTCACCTTTAGAGCAGAAGACTGTGGTTTCTATTTCCATACCAAGTAGCTGGATTAATTTTTCAATGTTGACACTGCAGTGCAGCATACAGGGAGGGGTGTTGCTGCACTCCAGAGTGTACTGTCCTTCAGCTGACATTTTAAACTGGACCCTTTGTAATTTCTCCAAATCTTTTGAGTTTCTAATACCATGACGAGAATGGGATCCATTCCTAAGTCAAGGTATGATTAAAGTTCATGAAATTGGTATTGTTTCACTCTTTGATATCAGCCAAAAGTACACTTCACAGCACCTGCAATGTGCCCAGTAATGATTCCTTCTGCATTTCCTATGGAGTTACATGTATTGGTAGCATACCTAAATATGATTGTAGACACTTTTTTATAAGACCCCGTTGCTCCTACTACTATTGGAACTATCTGGGTATCTTTCTTCCACATTGCTCTTGTTTCTGCTTGCAAATCCTAATGTTTTATGACTTTGTGTCTCTCTGTATGCAGGACACATTAGTCACTGAGTGTGGTGAGTTCAAAGATCAGTGCAACTTTTGTCTGCTTTTCTTGGATCACTATATCTGGTTTTGTAAATTCTATCTTTTGAACTGTTGGCAGTGGATGATCCCATGTGATGCAGACCATCATTTTCTAGGATGCTTTGTAGCTCATGTTTCCAGTGTTTTTCAGCCACTTCAGTACCATAATGTTTGCATAACCCCCAGTGCAACAGTCTTGCCGCATTATTATGCCTTTCAGTATACAGTCCTTCTGCCATTAATATGTTGCAACCAGAAACAAGGTGAGCAACTGTTTCCAGTTCTGTTTTATAAAACCTACATTTGTCTGTTTCTCCTACATGTTCAATGGACTTTGTAAATCAACATGTATGTAGCCCACTATCTTGTGCCACCAATATTAACCTTTCATCTCTTGGTTTTAATTCACCTTTCCTTAATCATTCCTGCATTCATTCCTGATCAACATGAGGTTCTTCCAGAAGTTTTCTATACTTGCAACTATATTTATGCATTTTCCACATTTCTTGCCTTCTCATCTGGTCCTTCACCTTATATTCTTTCTTTTGTTTTTTGGCACATTCAGTTGCTGCCTGGTTTTTACCCATTTTTGGTTTGATTTCCATTCCTGCTTAACGCCGATATGCTTCTGCTAGATTAAACAGAGAAGTTATCTTAGATTTATTCTCATCATGTTTCAAAACTTTCACTACATTTGGATCTTGTGAGGTCAGCAGATATGTGTGTAGTCCCATGATTGCAGATATGTACATGTAATCAATTTCAAGGAGGCCCATCCCTCCTTTGGAACAGGGAATGTATAATCTTGGTATGCACTGATTTTTATAAATCATTTGGTGAGCATAAAGCATCCTTCTTGTTTTTCTATCTAATCTATCCAACACGTTTTACGGCCAATCAGTCAATCCAAAACTGTAAGTTAGGACAGGAAGTGCAAATTGGTTTATAGCTTGGATTTTGTTCCTAGATGTCAATGCTGTTTTCAGGATTCATTTAAGTCTTCTAAAGTACTCCTTACTAAGTTTTATTCACATTTGATCATGTTTTATTGTTGATCCTTCATCAGTTCCCAAATATTTATACACTCCCTCTTGCTCAAGTTTTTTTATATCACATTCTTGTCCCAAACTGATGTTTTCTTGGTCCTGTAGTTTTCCTGCTTTAAAGGTTGCTTTTGCACATTTATCAAGACCAAATAACATTCTTATATCATCTGAAAAAGTTTTGACAACTTGCAGTTGTACTTTCAGTTCCTCATCTGATGAGCTATACCGTTTCAAATCATTGACAAAGAGAAGATAAGTCTTTCCACTTTGTTGTTTTCCAGGAGCCAAATTATAGCCATGCCCTAAGCTGTTAAGTAGACAGCTTAATGGGTTAAGGGCAAGGCAGAATAGCATCCCCTATCTACCTGAGTTGATGGTAGCTCTGGTGAATGCAAAAGGTCCCAGAGCACTTATCAAGAAGAATAGGGGAAGTTTCCTGGAGTACTACCCAAATATCCCCAAGTCAATATGAATATCACCTCAGTTTTCCCATGAAAAAAGGCCACTTACCTAGTGAGACTAATTCAGTTAACAAAGTGTAAACAAATAAAATAAAATAAAATATGATTGGCATTTGCTTCATGTCGTTTAATAGTATTCAAACAACAGATAAGTAATCCTGCTTATCCATAACAACATCTGCTGAACCTATGTCTACTTTCTTCATAACTAAATATCCACTTTTCCTTAAAGCTTTCAGTGTCTGTCATTCCTTCATATTTAGGTTATACCATCTAAACTTTTGAAAATCGAAGTTTTAAATCTCTTACAATTTTTTTTTGGAAAAATAGCTATTGCATATCGCTGGAATGGATTAGAGGCTGATTCCATATGAAAACGTTTTGTTGCAACAGTTATTTACATTTGTAAACATAATGGATAAATTCATACTTGCAATAAAATGCCTTATATCTAAAATAAAATCAAATGAGCTAGCTGACTCACAGTTTAAACAATATGCTAACACTTGTTTATTTTGTCTGGGGGATAACTGTACACGCATTTAAAGGAGTGATATTCATATTCATGTCATATTCATTCATGACTTATATCTGTTCTCCTACTTCCCTAATTTTTGTACTGGTCTCTGTCTGTCATTCTCATGATCCTCCATCACAACTTCTCCATAATGTCTTTTCCTGTGATTTTTGGGGTTGGAATGCACAATTATTTTCAGATTTGGAAAGTACAGTGAACTAAGAAAACTATGTTGCTACTCATCTAAGGACTCAGCTGTTTTTTTTTTTTTTTTCAAAAGCATTAACTATGCTGTATCACTATATGTCATTAGAAGCCTTTTATTTTGTTAAATGTTAATTTTATACTATACACTGTATTTTGTGAGAAGTGAGTGCTCATTAACATATTAGGTTGATTACATATTTTAAAGAAGGTATAACTAAGACCATTTTAACATTGATTTTACTAGCAAATGATTTTAATGTCTGAAAAAGTACATGGCACTTTGTTGCTGAAGTCCAGAAGCTAGAGATTTGTCTTATTATTTTCATAAATAAATTAATTATTTTCTTAGTTCCTTCTTTGTTTGTCCACTTCTACTTTTATGGCTGCTTCTGTTTATAATTAAATTCCTGCTTCAGTAGCCCTTTGGGTTGAGATGATATCATTTTTGTTGATGCATGCCTTTACATTTTGAAATGATGATTGGATGCAAGCAGGCAGATGAACAGAGTATTGCTTTTTGAACAGTTGGTGGAAATGACAGAAATGGTTGGATTGGGAAGCATTGTTTATGTAATAGCTTGTACACCTTTTTTACAAGATGGCTGGATATGGGAAGAGACAGTAAGTAGAAATGTAATCCTTGTGTAAGGGTCATTTGGGAGCTGAAACAGTTTTTTTTAGTCCATTGCAGCAAGGGAGATAGATGAAGGGAAAGGGGAAGGGTGGCTGTAAGGGACAAAAGTGATAGATTTAAAGCAGATTGATGGGGTAGACTAAAGCAAATGGCTGTTCATATGAAGAAAGGATGAAAGAGATTGGTGAGAGACTTAAAAAAAGACACTGAGGAGTTTGAAGAGGTATGGGTGGTCTTAGGAGAAAGCACTGGAAAGAAAGGTTCAGACAGAAGATTCGATGATAGACAGTGACATTGTGGAAAGGGTTGACCAATGCATACCACTGGAGAGATCTGTGGGTTTACTATCATTATTTGACTCACACTCGGTTGACCACACTATGTTCGACAATGGAAAGTCGAACACAGCAATATCGAACTTTAAAAGCAAGCCTAGGAATGGGTTTTAACATGGGTCGAGATAGGGGTGAGGTTTGTAGTCCGGCAATAGCAGTGTACCCCTATCTCTACCCATGTTAAAACCCGTTCCTAGGCTTGCTTTTAAAGTTTGATATTGCTGTGTTCGACTTTCCGTTGTCGAACATAGTGCGGCCGACCGAGTGTGAGTCAAAATAATGATAGTAAACCAATCTGTGACAGCATCAGAAAGAATGAGAAAGAGGTAACAATTGCTGTATCATTTTCATCCTTTTATAAAGAGCTATTTAAAGATGAGGTGTTGAAGAGGTTAGAGATGGGAAAATGAGTGGTTCTGGATAGACAAAACTTGGAAATGAAATACTGGATGCAAATGATTATTTCAGGAATATGAGGGTGCATAGAGAAGATGGGCTCCACACAAAAGTTTATATGATGGCAAAGAAAGAAATGGTTTGAGTGTTGAGGATTCTGCTTGAAGAGATGATTGAGGGAGGTAGTTGCCTGGGTCAGTAGGAAAAGCTGTGACAGTTGCTTTGCAAAAGGGTTAAGAGTTGGAAAATCCCAGTAATTAGTGTAATTTTTCTTATTAAATGGGGGTGCAAAGATCTTTTAACTTTTTTGGTCTTCTGTACATTGACTATCCACCTTCTTCCTTGCTCTAATGACTTATCCATTTTCCACTGGTTGGTCATTGCCATAATACCAGTAGGAACATGAGATGAGAAGAGACAGTCTGTCAACAATGGGATGCTCTTTTTTTTCTGCCCAGCACATGTGCAATAATATCATTACAGATCTTTGTTCATGAATGATCAGCCAGTGAGTCCCACATTTGCAGATGGGCTAGAGGCCCTGGCCTCTACTGTGTGCTGTTACCCTAGCTGGGAATCCCTTTCTTCTCCTCAAAATAAGAATGCTACCAAAATTACCCCCCGATCAGCTAATTGAAATCAGGTGTTCTGGCTCATATTTTTGGCCCCATTCCCTCTGCTCCACTGAAGTGGAATATCTTTGTTTAGATTTAAAAAAAAAAGATTTAAAATTCTGACTGGCAAAGTAGTTTAGCTGTTGAGACAGACTTTGTTAAAGAGAATGTGTTAGAAGATTATTGGAATCTGACAGCTTTTTATATAGACTAGAAAAGAAAGAATTAAGGTGCAGGGCCAGTTTTTAATAAGATAATACTTCTGTATATGTAGAGAGAGAGAGAGTACACTAGCAAACTGAGGAAGATAAAGGGGCAAATAAACAAGAGGTGTGAGGGTACAACAAAGAGACTCAAAGAGAGAGTTGCAGAATTTAAGGGGAAGATAAGAGGAAGAAGAATGATTGCAAAATACACAATAGGAATGGAAAGACAGAACAAGGATGATGGATTCACTAAAACTGCTGTAACTATTCTGAAGTCAACAACTATGGATAATACATAGATTATGCCCTTGGTAGGCTATGGAAAAAGGGAAAACAATGGCAATGGCTGTTGGAGATGTGGAGATCAGTGTCTTATTATGCACATGCTGTATGTGAATGGTGAAAAGAAAATGGCAGTAGGTAGTAAATAAATGGAAAGAGATATGTGGCAAACATATAGAAAACAGATGGGAACTATGTCTGTTTGAGATGAACAGTAGTCAAAAGTGAAAGCCATAGGGGAAAGAAAACAAATGCTACCTCTTCTTAGAGGTATTAAAAACTATATAATGGCAAAATGAAAAGAGGAAGTGACTTGAAGGGAATACATTGATCAAGAGATTAATATAGCCACAATAAGGAAAGCAAAAATAAAACGCTGAAAATAAGAGTTAGTTAGAAAGCAAAACAAAATGGAAAACACATGGAAAACATATGATCTGGAACTCAAAAGAAGACAAGAAAGGTAAGGCGATGGAATGGACATGGCTTCAATATTGGAAGAATGGAATGCCAAGATAAGGGAAAGGACAAAAAAAAGAGTAATGGGAGGAAAGCACAAGGTTTGACAAGGAAAATGAAGGAATAAATGTAAGTAATTGAAACATGTACTCAGTAAGCATACTGTTTATAGAGGTATAACATCACATTTGACTGTATACTGGACACACAGAATGGCTGCACCTATTGCTCTGTATATGTATATAATACTAGCCATACCTCACAACTGTACAGATTTTCGCAGAATGTCCAGATTTTTGCCCAATATTTTTGGTCCATTTTTCATAAAATTGTGTTTTTCGGGCAAATCAGTGGTAAATCATTAAAGATTGAAGTTAGAAAATAATGACAGGCATTTGAGTTTCAGACTTCATACCCTTCAGAAAATTCACGCTAATGCAAAACCTACTATTCTATCAACTTTCTAAGTTTGTAAGAGCAATATTTAAAAATTGTTCCTATTTTTGGGTCTTTGTACCACTTTTATTTGTGGCCCTGTCCAGATTTCTTGCTCTAAGATGCTGAAAGGTATGATATTAGTACAATAGTCAATAAAAGTGATATGAAATAACAACATAATAATAATAACAATAATAATAATAATAATAATAATAGTAATAATAAGGTATACTAAAATTATTATAAAGGTATATCTTCCTGTAACCATCTCAAGTTTTTACTCCTGGTAAAATGCTCCCTCTGCAATGAGAGGCAGCCACCTTTTCTAGATAATACTCCATCTCTGCTGAGAGAAAAATCTTTCTTTGAGACAATATTCTCTCTCTACTGAGAGTTAAAAATCTCTTTCAGGCAGTACTCCCTATCCAATGAGAGGCAAAAATATATATGTGTTGCTGGTTTTATAGCCCTTGCTTTTAATATCATTACAGCAGGCATTTCCAGTTACTATTTGTTGTTGAGTATTCTACTTTAAAATGTCATATTCTCCCAGCTTAAATAGCATCACAAGCTTAAGTCACATTTCATTGTGTTAAACATCCATTCAGTTAGTACATTACATAGGAAAACAATATTTTCTCATCAAAACAGTGTTTTTACAAATTCATTATTTAACATTCACTGTGTGTGTGTGTGTGTGTGTGTGTGTGTGTGTGTGTGTGTGTGTGTGTGTGTGTGTGTGTGTGTGTGTGTGTGTGTATGTGTGTGTGTGTGTGTGTGTGTGTGTGTGTGTGTGTGTGTGTGTGTGTGTGTGTGTGCGTGTGTGTGTGCATACCTCTCAACCTGGAAACATCAAAAATCTGGACAAGGCCCATAAAAATAGGTACAAATCTGTATGCTGATTAACATAAAATTTGCATACATGATTACATAACCTCACCCACTCCAACGGAATTGTGGGTTATCAACTTTCAAACGCAAACTGAACAACAGACAACCAAAATATGGCACCAGACCAGAGTCCCCCTGCAGACATTCCAATGCCCCATTAACTGGCTATTTTGCCCCCATTTACCATAAACACTAATGTGTGCATATTGCTTTACTTCTACAATGATTATTTGGATTTTATTTTGCAATCTGCCACAGGAAAGTGTGTTCTGTGAGAGGACCATTCCAACAATCCTGTCCTTGGTGTTCTTAAATCCGGTGGCCCTTGAGATACTTATCCCTTACGTTGCTCTGACTTTATTTCCCACCCAGGACTACCATGACTAAGCCCAAGACTAGCCCTAGAAACAAAATCACACTGGTGACATCCCAAATTAAACAGGATGTACAACAGATGTACAACAAAAGGGGAAAAAGTGGCAGAAATCAGCAGGCAACACAAGAACCTCATACATCCCTGGAAGAATGAAGACAAGAGATAAGTCAAAGGCCAAAGCAGCAACACCTTAACAGAAAAGATGCACATTGAACACACAGCAAAAATTCAGAAAGTATGCCAACTTTTCTTTTCACATAAGGACACAAGGTGTGAAATGTGAATCAAAAATTGTGGTGCAATTCAAGAATGCATGAGACAGATATAAAACAATTTTACAACTTTACAACTTAAGTAGAACATGGATTAAAATAAAACTTGACTGGTCCATTTAAGCTGCGAAGTTCTACAGTCTTGGAAATCTTACACAGATAAATTAGGGTGGAACAGCCTTCAGATTGCATAAAATAAGCTGTATCAACTGTTAGTTTAGGCCAGTTTTGCGTAGGTATCCAAGCAGTTACCGGGTGACAGGATTGCCTATAATGGTAAAGTGCTTACATGAACTGAAAGATCATTGCCACTTACGTTAATAAAAGTAAAAGTAAAATCTATGCTGCCTGTAAACAATATGAAGCACATGCATTGTTTACAGTGAAGACCTTGCTGCACTAACTGCATAAGCATTAAAAACCTTAAATTTTAGCATGTATAAAACTGTTCTCAAACTGCTAAAATTAAAAGGGCAGAGCAGATACATTTTTATGATTAGGGCCAAGTTCGTAGTATCTTGGTCTTAATCATAAAAATAAAACACTACATTATGCAATGACTCGAACAATTCATTCACTGTGTAAAAATGCCCATTTTCTCTCTCTCAAATCCTGCATACAAAGCAAAAGGCACAAAAAGCCCACACACGAACCTCATGGGGGGCTCACCTTTATGGAGCCTGAGAAACAGACTCAGGCCTTGCTTCACCATACAAAAATGCAAATAAACTAAGTGCTCATGACAGCCCAGTCAGTCCTGGATAGATAAACACAGTGCACCTCACGCATCCTCCAACAACAAAAAGGCACCAAGCTCCTGAACAGCTGCATCACCACTTACGCATTGCCTAAATTATTCATCTTTTCTAAACTTCTTTAAAACATCTTTGCAGCTCAGTACAACTGAAACAAAGTAAAAAGTACTACTATCGTAAAACATCCAACAATGTTAATATGTATTAAAATTACAAGCCGTAGACTAACAAACCTAAACAGACTACCCTCCAGCTACAATAGACCAAGATAATGTTTATTAAAACTACTGCGGAATAGCAAAATTAAAAGTACTTACAGCAAAACGATTTTAAATCAGAGGAACCCTGTCACAAAACTTACAACTTACAGGGGATACCAGCTAGGTGCCACCAACCTCAAGAGAAAAGTAATCACTAGAGATAGAAGCTCCCCATTTCCCTTTATTCTACTTACCTCGATCTCAAAGTCCGGCAAATGGAAGGCAGTCCTGAAAAGGGAGCAAAAGTGGGTGATAGTGGGGACCTGCCACCACAACTGAATCTCTGCCACAGATACCCAACAGGAGTCCTCAGACATTTTCTTCACGCCACACTGGGACAGTGTGAGTAGCTTTACACTTGGCTAATCTCACAATAAGTGACCACTCGGGGAGTCGGGGCCCCAGTTGCCTCTAAATGATGTACAGAATGCTAAACACTAACTGCCAAAAAAAACATCCCTGTTATCAGGTTTTATGATCCTACACACACACGCAGCAGTACCCTTCCCGCTCACAGATGATTCAAACATAAGGAGGCAGCCAGCCAGAAATGCAGCCACACGTGAGCCATTGAGCTCAATTCCGACAGGCTGACGGAGCTAACGTCATCACGCACGTGATGACATCAACAAAAAAACGAAAATAAATAAATTAATTTTAAAAAGCTGGGAAAAAGTCAGAAATAAAGGGGTGCCACTCAGGAATCATGGCACCCCATTATTTGACCCCAAAACTCTGTAAAAAACAAGTAGTTCAGTACGGAAGGGAGGTATGTGTGTGTGTATGTGTGTGTGTGTGTGTGTGTGTGTGTGTGTGTGTGTGTGTGTGTGTGTGTGTGTGCGCGCATGTGTGTGCATGTCTGTGCATGTGTGTGTATGCATGTGTATATACATATATATATATATATATATATATATATATATATATATATATAGTGTACACACCCTGTTATATAAAAAAAAAATGAGACCACAATAAATCACTTCAAAACTTTTCCCACCTTTAATGTGACCTATAACCTGTACAATTCAATTGAAAATCAAACAAATCTGTTAGGGAAAAAATATAAAAAATAAAAACATACAATAAGCTGGTTGCATAAGTGTGCATACCCTTAACTAATACTTTGTTGATGCACCTTTTATTTATTTTATTTGTTTATTTATTTACATTTGTTAAGCTCTCTGTGAACCATGGCTTTTGCTGTAGCAGGCAACTGAGTAAATGTGAGGAAAATCCTACTAGGACAGCTGAACTTTATTTGGGGTTAATCAGAGTATCTTTAATTGATGGCAGGTGTGTACCCAAGAAGACTGAATGCTGTAATTAAATCAAAAGGTGCTTCAACAAATTATTAGTTAAAGGGTGAGAACACTTATGCAACCAGCTTATTGTTATGTTTTTTATTTTTCATATTTTTCCCCTTAACAGATCTGTTTGTTTTTCAACTGAATTGTACAGGTTATAGGTCACATTAAAGATGGGAAAAGTTTTGAAATGATTTATTGTGGTCTCATTTTTTATATCACAAAAATCTGTCATTTTAACAGGGTGTGTACACTTTTTATATCCACTGTATATATACATACACACACTGACACATACACAAACACACACACATGAGTTTATAATGAATAATCTCCAGTGAGTTTGATCAAAACACAAAAATATCAAAGTCACTGGTGGTTATCATTAGTTGCTACTAAAACCATAAAACCATGCAAAATGTAAACCAATAAGGTTGCATTTGTGATTACAAACAGTAAAGCAAAAAACTTTTTACATGGGGGGCTTCACTCCCCCCCCTCACCCCATTAAGTGAAATTTGCTAACTCCAGGATCACACAAACTCGAAAAAAGGGCAAAACCCCTTGAATTGTAACAGTCAATATAATGAACTTTGACAGTTACATAACTCCACAAACTACCAGTGATAAAAAACACCAGTGTTTCAGAAAGTGATAAAATACGTGCGGCGACAACAAATATAATACATGCGCACACAGACACGTGTGTGTGTGTGTGTGTGTGTGTGTGTGTGTGTGTGTGTGTGTGTGTATATATATATATATATATATATATATATATATATCTGTGTGTGTAAAGAAAATCTGTATTATAGATTGACACATACACATGCGCATGCATACACACACCCATCCAAACACATTAAACATTTAGTACATCACACTTTGTTTAATCAGTTTTTGATTTATTTGTGTTTATCATTTTTAAATTAAATACATTCATTTATTGATAATAATAACTTTCATGTTTAGAATGTATTTAAGTTTGACTTAAAGCTAAAATACATTACAGTGACCAGTTTTATCAAAAACATCTGAGGCTCACGCTTGTCTGAAAAAGTCTAAATACGTTACTGTAGGCATTTTTATTTGTTTAAAGTGAAGGAGCTGAGGTCTACTCAGTCAGTCTTATCAAAAATTTCTGAGTTTCACATGTTTATGAAAACGTCTAAATACATGATCAAATTCGGGGCTCTGAGGTGCACCCGGTCAATAATTTTGCTATAACTGGTGGATGCAGGGCAGTTTTGAGATGAAAGTGACTGATTCCTGCTGTTTAATCAAAGTTAAAAAGTCATTGATCTGGACTGGTGGGGCTTATGTGTATTTCTGTGAAACCCCTGATAAGGTCAGACCACAAAATGGTCTTCTGTGAAGTAAAATTAAAACCTGGATCCCCAGATAACCCTGGAATATTCAGGAGCTACTCTAAGGCTAACTTCCTGCTATTAAGTGATAACCTGACAAAATTTTAAGCTCCCATAAACCCTGAGAACACTGATGCCTATACAGAATTGTTCACAGAAATCCTGTATAAGCATGTTAATAGCTGCATAGAGGCAGCTGTACCCACCAGGAAGAAGTACAGAACAAACTCAAAAAATAAGCCACCCTGATGGAATCACAAAATCAATAGGGTGTATAACAAAAGGAATAAAATCATGGCAAAAATTAGGAGGTGCAGAACCCAGCAGGATAAATGCACTCTCATCAAACTAAACAAACAACTCAGAGGACAAATACAGTTTACCAATCAAAGTCAAATTTGAGGTATATTTGGCCTTCCATGCCAAGGACAACCACAAGGCATTATTTAGCTACTATGTCTACAACATCAAAGGCAATACACAATTGTGCACAGAGCTTATTGTAAATGGACTCACCTATACTTAGCCAGAAGATATAGCAAACCTCCTGGATGATAAATTCAGCTCCAACTTTACTCCTCTCTCCCCCTCAACCTTCCCTCAGGAAATTCCATCAAATATAACCCACCCTGTTATCACTAAGGAACAGGTTGTTAATATTCTTTCTAAGGTCAAGAACACTGCATCAGTGGGCACAGACAATATCCCAGGATACCTTCTAAATAGCACAAAACATGTCATATCAGGCCCTATGGAATACCAATTAAACTGCAGCCTCGAAATAGGCTTCATGCCTTGTAAACAGAGAACAGCAACAGCCATCCCTCTGCACAAAGAAGGGCCATCTACAGACCGTGGAAAGTACAGACCCACAAGCCTCACTAGTGCTATATGCAAAGCCATGGAAAGAATTATCCTTTAAATGATCAATAATGATATAATAAACCTCCAGACACTGGAACCAACCCTGTTTGGTTTCATCAAGGGCAGGTCATGCCAACTCAACCTGGTGGATGACTTTGAGAAGGTCACCAAAGCAAAGGATGAGGGCAAAATGGTTCACACTGCCTACTTTTGACCTGGCAAATCCATTTGACACAATACCGCACCCAGCCATTGTTGACAAACTCAAGAAGTTAGGTACAAACCTGTATGTCACCAGGTAGATAGCCAACAAGCTCACAGACATGACCCAGGAAGTTTGAATTGGTGAGTCCACCTTTACAAAGAGGCCAGTCACAAGTGGGGTACCTCAGGGATTGGTCCTGGGACTGCTCCTTTTTTGGCATTTACTTCTTTGAAGTTAAGGCCAAAGTCATTGGTCTGTAATTGACTAAATTTGCAAATGATTGCAAATTAGGAGCTGTCATTGAATCCCACACATTTTCTTCAGGAAGGGCTGATACAGACAAACAATTGGTGTCAGAGACATGGACTAAAATGCCAAGAAATGCATAATACTATCCTTTGGGAAGTCATCCATCCCTGGTCACTATCATTTTGACAACACACTCCTTAGAGTTGACCCAGTAGTCAGGAACCTAGGGACACAAATAGATAATAGTCTAACCTTTCACCATCATGTGTCTACAATAGTGAGGAAATCTTTCTATGTTGTGCAACTTATAAACAAAGGTATATCCTCTAGGTCCAAGTAAGTCATTGTTCCACTGTATTCGGCATTCATCAGCTCTATCATTGGGTACAATGCACCCTTTGGTATGTACCTAACCAGGCATATCCAACAAATGGAACATCCAGCGAGGTCCCTCACTAAAAGAATACAGGATGTAAGTAAAATGTACTATGCAGACCATCTGAAAGCCCTATCCCTGTATTATTTTCCCTAAAGGCTGTTGAGGAGAGATCTATGCCTGACATACAGGGCATTTATAAAACTAACAACACCAGAATTACCCATTCTAAAGGCTTAAACCTTGCCTGTGATATAAATAGGACCTGCTGGAGAACAGGTATGTGTCCCAGAGACTACCCTGTCTCTGGAACAGGCTCCCCATTCATGTGAGGCAGAGTTTCTCCCTAACCCAATTCAAGTGTAACTTTGACAATTGGATGGGGAACAAGAAATTCATCCCTGGCTTGGCAGCTATGTCTCTAATGGGCTCAGGCAACCTGTAAACAGTTCATCTCACAGACCCTTACTTGTAAATGTTTCATCTCCCAAGCCCCTGCTTACACTTATCAAGGGTACCAGAACTTGTCAGAGATTTGGGATGCATGGTTATGCTTAAAAAGGCCCTAGTGGTTGTTAGCCTAGTAAACACATATGAACCTATGAATCTAAATGCATTCATGTGGACATTATTAATTTTGATCACAGACATCTGAGGTGTACATAATCAATAAAGTATCTATAACTGGCAGATGTGGAGGGAGTCATTGATCAGGCTTGACCAGGCTGGTGTGTGTGTTTAAGTAAAACAAGTTAAAATATATTTTTGAGGCAGCATATTTTACTTCATTACAATCAGACATCTGAGTGTTTTTAGTCTATACAGTGTCTGTAATTTGTGAGTATAAAGGCAGTCTGTGGATGAAAGTGACTGAACTGATCCATGTTTTTAGTTGATCAAGTTTAAACAGTAATTAATCTAGCTTGATAGCAGTGTCACTGTGCGTGTGTGTGTGTGTGTGTGTGTGTGTGTGTGTGTGTGTGTGTGTGTGTGTGTGTGTGTGTGTGTGTGTGTGTGTGCATCAGCAAAGCTGTGCAGAGAGAGGGGGGATGGTGCAGTAGTGCAGTGGTAGCGTTGTCGCCTCACAGAAAGAGGTTCTCCGGTTCGATTCTTGGCTGGGGTGCCTACTGTGTGGAGTCTGCATGTCCTCCCTGCATTCATGTGAGCTTCCTCCAGGTGTTCTGGTTTTCTCCCACGTTACAAAGACATTGATCTGGAACATTTCTCCCCAGGCCTCCGCTGAAAATTGGCTTCGTTCCAAGTTGGGCTTTCTCGGTTAACAAATGATAAATAAATAAATAAAATGTGTGTGGATTACCTATTTTCATGGCATTTGTCTAAGAGTATTCTGTGCCATCTCTTTACAGTAGAAGTAGGTATGCCCCATCAGAATGACATATTTGACTATGGCAGACTGTGGATGCAAAGGGCTATAAAATAATATCTATGATAGTTTGCAAACATAATGAAAACACAATCTACATTTTTACATTATGGGTGTTACTTTATCATTAGAACTTCACAACATCCTTCCTTCAAATGCCTGTATATTCATTTTACATCTGATATGCATATTTTCATTTCTCTTACACAGGAGAATGCATGCAGCCCAAAATAAGTGCATATTGACAGAATATGAATTTCTGCATTATACTTGGTTTTCATTGGGATCTATATTGCATTAACATCACTTTGCAAAAGAAATCACTGACAGGAATATAATCATACTAATTTATCATTGAATCAGAAATAAAATCCATATATATTTCCAGGGAAAAAGATTTTTTGGGGCCACTGTATTTATCTTGACCTAATTACTATATTTAGGCTTATGCTATATGAAGATAAAGATGTTTGCACACCTTTACATTTAAAATACATCAGCTAAGTGCATGCTGTAGGTAAATATCATGACATACTTCTCTGAAAAGTTTGCTAGAAAATTTCAACCAATTTCAGACATACGGGTTAATATTCCTAGGTAACACCAGTAGGTTTGCACTGCCTTTTGGATGGAATGTTTTCTGTCATCCAGTTCACAACAAACATATACACTTCTTTTGGCTGCTCCCATTAGGGGTCACCACAGCGGATCATCTGTTTCCATTTCTTCCTGTCCTCTGCATCTTGCTCTGTCACACCATCCACCTGCATGTCCTCTCTCACCACATCCATAAACCTTATCTTATGCCTTCCTCTTTTCCTGTTACCTGGCAGCTTCATCCTTAGCATCTTTTTCCCAATATACTCTGCATCCCTCCTCAGCACATGTCTAAATTAACATAATCTTGCCTTTCTGGCTTTGTCTCCAAACCTTCCAACCTGGGCTGACCCTCTAATATACATATTCCTAATCCTGTCCACCCTTGTTACACCCAATGCAAATCTTAACATCTTTAACTCTGCCACGTCCAGCCTGACTCCTGCCTTTTTGTCAATGCCACTGTCTCCAACCCCTATAACATAGCTGGTCTCACTACCCTCTTGTAGACCTTCCCTTTCACTCTTACTGATACTCGTCTGTCACAAATCACTCCTGACACTCTTCTCTACCCACTCCATCATGCCTGTACTCTCTTCTTCACCTCTCTTCCACATTCACCATTACTCTGAACTGCTGATCCCAAGTATTTAAACTCATCCACCTTCGCCACCTCTACTCCCTGCATCCTCACCATTCCTCTATCCTCCCTCTCATTCACACACATATATTCTGTCTTAGTCCTGCTGCCCTTCATTCCTCTACTCTCTAGAGCATATCTCCACCTCTCCAGGGTGTCCTCCACCTGTTCCCTACTCTCACTACAGACCACAATGTCATCTGCAAACATCATAGTCCACGGGGACTCCTGTCTGATCTCATCTGTCAACCTGTCCATCACCATTACAAATAAGAAAGGGCTCAGAGCTGATCCTTGATGTAATCCCACCTCCACCTTAAATGAATCCGTCACTCCCACCGCAGACCTCACTGCTGTCACACTACCCTCATACATATCCTGTACCACTCTTACATACTTCTCTGACACTCCCGACTTCCTCATACAGTACCACAACTCCTCTCTAGGCACCCTGTCATATGCTTTCTCTAAGTCCACAAAGACATAATGCAACTCCTTCTGACCTTTTCTGTACTTCTCCATCAACACTCTTAGAGAAAACATTGCATCTGTAGTGCTCTTTCCTGGCATGAAAACATACTGCTGATCACTAATCATCACCTCCCTTCTTAACCTAGCTTCCACTATTCTTTCCCATAACTTCATGCTGTGACTGATCAGTTTAATCCCTCTGTAGTTACTGCAGTTCTGCACATCACCCTTATTTTTAAAAATCTGTACCAAAACACTTTTTCTCCATTCCTCAGGCATCCTCTCTCTTTCCACTATTTCATTAAACAATCTAGTTAAAAACTCCACTGCCATTTCACCTAAACACCTCCATGCTTCCGCAGGTATGTCATCTGGGCCAACAGCCTTTCCATTCTTCATCCTCTTCATAGCTATCCTTACTTCCTCCTTGCTAATCCACTGCACTATCCGCACATCATCCAACCTTCTCTCCCTCTCATTCTCTTCATTCATCAGCCCCTCAAAGTACTCTTTCCATCTGCTCAACACACTCTCCTCACTTGTGAGTACGTTTCCCTCATTATCCTTTGTCAATCACCCTTACCTGCTGCACATCTTTCCTAGCTCGGTCCCTCTGTCTAGCCAATCAGTACAGGTCCTTTTCTCCCTCCTTAGTGTCCAACCTTTCATACAACTCTTTATACGCCTTATCCTTATCCTTCACCAAATCTCTCTTTGCCATGCACCTCATCTCCTTATACTCCTATTTACTTTCTTCATCTCTCTGACAATCCCACTTATTCTTTGCCAACCTCTTTCTCTATATACTCTCCTGTACTTCCTCATTCCACAACCATGTCTCCTTGTCATTCTTCCTCTGTCCAGATGTCATACCAAGCACATTTCCAGCCGTCTCCCTTAGTTTCTCTGCTGTAGTTACCCAGCTATTTGGTAACTCTTCACTGCCACCCAGTGCCTGTCTTAACTCTTCCCTGAACTCCACCTCACAATTACCCTTTTTCAATTTCCACCATTTGATCCTTGGTGCTGCCCATACACTCCTCCTCCTCTTCTTGATCACCAACGTCATCCTACAAATCACCATCCTATGCTGCCTAACTACACTTTCCCCGGTCACCACTTTACAGTCTTCAATCTCCTTCAAACTGTCCCTCCTACATAAGATATAATCCACCTGTGTGCATCTTCCTCCACTCTTGTATGTCACCCTATGCTCCTCCCTCTTGTTAAAATATGAATTCACCATAGCCATGCCCATCCTTTTCACAAAATCCACTACCATCTGACCTTCTGCATTCCTTTGCTTAACACCATACCTACTCATCACTTCCTCATCTCCTCTGTTCCCTTCACCAACATGCCCATTGAAATCTGCTCCAATCACCACTCTCTCACCCTTGAGTGCAGTCATCACCACTTCATCCAACTCACTCCAAAATTTTGCTTTCTCATCCATCGCACACCCAACTTGTGGAGCATATGCACTAACAACATTCATCATCACAGCATCAATTTCCAGCTTCATAAACATCACTCTATCTGACACGCTTCTCACCTCCAAAACACTCTTAGCATACAGTTCCTTCAGGATAACTCCTACGCCATTTCTCCTCCCATCCACACCATGATAAAACAATTTGAACCCACCTCCGATACACCTAGCCTTACTCCCCTTCCATCTTGTCTCTTGCAATGAAAAAATAATAAAAAGACACAAAACTTCCCAGTAGATTAACTAAGTTAATCTACTGGACAGTTTTGTGTCTTTTTATTATTTTCATTTATTTTTTGACACGTGACTTCAGAGTTTATTTATATACATTTACAACTTTTCAGGTTGACAAACTCTGATTACATTTGAATCATAACTACAAATATGTCTATTAAAGCAGATATTTTCTGTCATGTTAAATCTATAGTAGAAACATTTTTATACATGCACAGTGACGTTCACACATTTGAGATGCTGTCATCTCCTTGCTATTAATGTTGTTTGCTTATACAGTCTGCTATATAAAGCACCGCCCCCAAATCTAATATGATACATTTTGTAATATATAGAAGCAATACAGAAGTATTGGCATGCATAAATACAGTTATATTCAGGTCAAAACTGCAATTTTTGCAGAGCAATCAGTTTACAGTGAGGTGTAGGTAGTAGTTGCCTTCAGATTAATTAATACTGATATGTAGCTTAACAGTATACAGCAAACATGCTCTGTTGCCTTTGAAGTAAGAGCACATGGAAGTACAATTAAGGGGGGGGGGTACAGATGATTATGCCAGTAACTTGTCCAGAAAACTGTATGCAAATTCAAACTTTTTGAAGACAATGTATACAGCAATCAAAAGATAAAAAATTAAAAATTAAAAAAAAAAAAAAAAGCAAAAGCAGTTGGCACTTTTGGGACAGTCCTTCTGAAAATGCATAGAGTACTGAAGGAGTTAATAGTGCATGAGACTCTGAAGATGAGAGACATAGTAGGGTCATAAGAACAACCTCTTGTTGTCTCTGTATTATGAGCACAGTCTGCATTCAAATTTGCAAACTCAGCATTGCCCTCTTTTTCTTCACTGTTCTTCTGTTTTAATTTCTCCAAGTGTTTTTGGGTTTCTAATACCATGATGGGAAGGGACCCCATTGCTAAGTCAGGGTACAATTAGAGTACATGAAATTAGTATTGTTTCAGACTTTAATGGTAGCCAAAAATGTTCTCCTCAGCACTCACAATCTGCCCCTTAATTGCCTCCTTCTGCAATTCATATGGGTACACGTATTGGTAGAATATTTAAGTATGGTTGTAAATTTTTTTTATTAATCCCATTGCTTCGTCTGCTATTGGAACATTCTAGGTATTTTTCCCATATCCCTCTTGTTTCTGCTTCCAGATCCTTGTACTTTATGACTTTATGCCTCTTTGTATGTAACAGACTGTAATTACTTGATGTAGCAATTTCTATGATCAGTACTGTTTTTGCCTTTTTTCATGGACTATTATATCTGGTTTTCTTTAATCTATCTTTTGAACTGTTGGTAATGGGTGATCAGTTGTGATATAAACTGCATATACAAAAACTGTATATTCCTCACTCTGAAAGAGGTACAGGCCTTTTTGAAAGTGATGACATGTCTAGATCTGCAACTGTGATACTACATATATTATCTGCTGACCTCATCAGATCCAAATAGTGAAATATTTAAAGCTTCAGGAGAAAAAGTCTAAGATGTCATGTTTGTTAAATTTAGCAGAAGCATTTCAGAATAAAGCTATAATGCTTTGTAGTTCATGTTTCCAATACTTCTCAGCTACTTGTATATTGTAGTGCTTGTACAATACCAAATGCAACAGTCACGCCACATTCATGTGCCTTTTAGTATGCAGATTCACTGCCATGAGTGTATCAAACCCAGCAATGGGATGTGCAAATGTTTCCAGTTCTGTTTTACAGAATCTGCATTTGTTAGTCTTTTCCACTTTTGCAATGGGTTTTATAACTCACCATGTACTTAGTCCACTATCCTCCGCCACCATTACTAACTTCTAATCTTTTGGTTTCAATTCACCTCTCCTTAACTATTCCTGCATCAAATCTTGGTCAACATGAGCTTATTCCAAAAGATCTCTATACTTGTCACTATATTTGTGGACTTTACTATTTTCTTTCCATCTCATCAGATCATTTCCTTGTCTTTTTTCTTTTGTTGTTGGTGCTTTCAGTTGCTGTCTGATTTTTGTCTATTTCTGATTTGATTTTCATTATAGCTTTATTCTGAAATGCTTCTGCTAAATTTAACAAACATGACATCTTAGACTTTTTCTCCTGAAGCTTTAAATATTTCACTATTTGGATCTGATGAAGTCAGCAGATAATATATGTAGTATCACAGTTGTAGATCTAGACATATCATCAATTTCAAAAAGTCCTGTACCTCCTTTAGAGTGAGGAATATACAGTTTTTGTATACACAGTTTTCTATATATCATGTGATAAGCAAGAAGCATTTTTCTTGCTTTCATGTCCAATTGATTCAATACTTTTTGTGGCCAGTCAATCATACCAAAGCCGTAAACTGGAATAGAAAGGGCAAATTGATTTATAGCTTGTACTTTAGTCCCAAGTGTCATTGTGTTTTTTAGTATTAGCTTTAGTCTTCTGAAGTATTCCCTACTGAGTTTTATTCTCACTTGTTCTTGTTTTATTGCAGACCCTTCATTTATTCCCAGATATTCAAACACTCCTTCCTACTCAAATTTTTGGTGCTCCAGTTTTCCTTTCCTAAATATTGCTTTTGCATATTTATCAAAACCAAATGTCATTCTTACATCATTTGTGAAACTTTTAACCATTTGTATATGTGTTTTCAGCTCATCTGATGAACTATGTAATTTTAAATCATCTACATAAATTAGATGAGATGTCTTTGAACAACAACTGCAACTATAATCTAATAATGGGGTAAGGGCAAGACAAAACAGCAGCAGTGAGAACCCCCCCCCCCCGAATATTCCCCTTTGAATATTCATCCCCTGGAAAGTAATTTACCTTCTGTTAGAACTTAGCTGCAAAGTGGTTTGCCACTCTTTCATAGTTACTGCAAGGTAATTGAACAATGTAGTGTGTATTGTATACTTCCATAAGCATTCCATTATCCATGAATGCAGGATGCTACTAAATGCTTTTTTCTATCATCTATTGATCTTGTACTTGGATTCTAACCCTTTGTGAAATTCTGCATTATGGCTTTGTTTAGCAACAAAATGATTCTTTGTTTCATATAACTTTCTTGTATAATCTTATTGTTTTGTTTGCCATATTTGAATTATTTTTTAAATGACTATAAATTCTGTCTGCATCAATTCCAGTATCTAAATGTGTATATTGTCAGAAGGCAAGTTTTTGATCCAGTTATTAGGGTATCTTGTAGGTTGACTCTTAAGAAGGAGCATTGTTTTTCCTGTTGTTAACCAGGTTGGTATCTGTTTGGTAGGCACATATAAATAGTTTTTACTCAGAGCTAATTCTTGTGTAAAGATGTTAATATTTTCAGACAGAAGTTAAATATTGCATCTAGGCCTGGGGTTTTGCAGTTAGGAGCATTTTTTTATTTCGTCCCATTTTCTCTGGCTGTCACTTCATCCTATTTCATATCCTCTACATTATAGATTCTTACTGTTTCCTTTAGTTCTTCTATCCTTTTGCCATCTTTAAAACTGCTATGGTGGTGCTGCGGTAGCGTTGTCGACTCACAGTTAGACATTGCCCATTCGATTCTCAGTTGGAGAGTCTTCTGTGTGGCGACATGCGTGAATGGGTGTTCCTTCGTTGAAGGTTGTGCGTTAGGCCCAGCAAGCCAGTACGTAAAAATCTACTGCCAATCATTAGCGGACCGGAGTTCCACTGTGGCGACCCCTAACCAGGAAAAGCCGAAAGGCACAACAACATCCTTTTGCCATCTTTGTTGTGTTCAACTGGGTCTTAATAAATACTTCTCCAAAATGTACAGATTTTTTTTTGGTTTCTGTCAGTTTTATTTCACCAAATCTTTGGTCTGTATGAAGTTAGTAATGTTGCAGTGATGCCCTTGAAACAGAAAATAAATCCCTGTTTACTTCCTTTTTACAAGCATTGCTTGGTAGACCTCATGCATGGATAAATATTTGAAAAATGCTCCACAATGTAGCAGAGAGCATTTATAACCCTGTGACCCAGACGCCCCATGTAATTTCATTATTTCCTCCATCATTTTTTAAAACAGTTTCTGTATGCAAGATCATGCCCTGGTGGACTGACAAAGAGTTTTAGGAATTTTATCCCCACTCAAAATGTCTAAGTACATGATACACTGGGAGTTGAGTACATCTCTGCTGAACACTATTACCTTCCTTCTTCAGGTTTTGTAGCTAAGACAGACAGATAGACAGATAGATAGATATATAGATGGATAGATTGATCCCGCACTTTTTCAGCAACCAGTTACTGCTCGTTACATTCAGCTTTGCATCCAGAGGTATCACATATCGAGTATGCCAGTTAAGTATAGCATACTTCAAGACATAATACTACCTTTTAACTTTTATAATTTATCTTGTCCTTCCTTCTGCAAATCCCCTTTCTATGAATTTATTGCACAGCACTTCTATTCTGTAAGCTGTATACTTTGCTGTGCCTTGTACCACTGGAATGTTTTGACCTGGACTAATTCTACCAAGACATTTGGCTGGCACCTGCAAATTTCATTCAGTTGCTGCATTCCTTGCTTTTTAGAACCTGCATTTCACCTCTTCTAATACTGAACATGCTCTTTCAAAGATGTGATTCATAAATGAGGACCATCCTCACAAACAAAAATTCAACATTTCCAAGTAACTGAAAAACTGTGGCATAAGCAAATAAAAACATTAGCTTACTCATGGAAAGAGTTTTGTTTAAAAGGAACGTTGGTTAATTTATCAGTTTCTGGACAGATGACAGGGTAATGTGTACATCACAATTTCATCTAATTCCCACAAGTCAATTTCTTAAACTGACTAGATTGTAATCACCTTCTTCATTGTTCACGGACAGCTGTTATGATAATGGCTGAGAAATATCAAACATATGTCTGCAAAAGTGACAACAGCTGTAGTCCTTCTGGGATTCTCTTCAAGAAATACTGAAATGGTACCCATGGGTAAAAATATAAACAACTAAAGTTCAGGCCTTATTCTGCTAAACAATGTGTATCAGTGCCAGATGTGGTCTTTATGATTAGTTGCATGTGTGAGGCCATTTTCTAACTTTGCTGTTTAAGATTTAGTTAAGAGACCCAAAAGGGTGGAGTGCCTGCATTAGTCAGTAATGAAATATGACTGCATTTATGGTGTTTGTTTAATTTTCATCATGTAAAAAAAATCAATGTTTATTGTCTTTAAGTTCTTTTTTTTCATTTATCACCAACAACTTATGACAATCCTTACTTAATTCATTGTAAAATCATCACAAGTGATAATTCACAAGCAAGGGTCAAACTGCATTCAGTTATTTTTAATTTCTTTACAGAGAATTTTGGTTTTGTTGTATATTGCTTTAGTAAAAGCAATGAAGTACTTAACAGAAATATGTGGTTTAGTGGTAAGACTGCTGGTCTGAGGCTTATGGGTTACAGGCATAGAATGTGCTGGTAAACATCATAACTGTGTGAAGATATTTTGTGTTCTGGTACATATGCCACAGGAATTTAGAAAAAAAGGAGCCCAAATGGAAAGAAAAAATATGGGGGCATTGCTGCTTATTTGTTTCATCCAAAAGAAAAATGTTAAAAACAGAAAGAAAACTGCATATTTTATACTTAATAGATAAGCAATAATTTTTTTTGTCTGTAGATTAAACAATAACTTGACCAAGTCATGGGTTCAGTCACCAATGAAGCCATATAGTCCACCTGTGATTTTACAGTAATTATAACACATTCTACTCAGCAATGAAAAATAAGGAGATGCATGGCTAACCAGCAGTAAATCTGTTGAATGGTATAGCAAGATAAAACTCTGACTATGACCCAGATGAGCTAGAATTGTGTAGCAATCTGGTAGCCATCTGAGCTGGCTGAAGAAATTGAGAGTGAGTGATCACTGTCAGTTTGCCATCTTGGGAGGTGGATCAACCCAGTGTTGTGTTGGCCTCTATTAGAGGCAGATGTCAAGTCCAGTGGCAAGATGTGTCATGATATGAGCATGGGTGCACCAGGCAGTGCATGGTATTGTAGAGGTCAGAGTATTTACAGAATCACTGATGCATCACATGCTAATACTGTGACCCAATACAATGTTCACACTAGTGAGTTGTGGAGTTAGGAATTAAAATAGAAAATTCCTCTTCCTCACCAGTGTATTACCTGCATAACACATGGGAAGAAACTTTGATTCATTGATCTGGGAGACAGTTAGGAAGCATTTTTTTAAAGTAGATGGACGTGCACTGAGGGAACCTAGACCCTCACACCACCACATGTGGGGATGAGGGACCAAGCTCTCTTTATGGCTCCCTGGATAATGTCCACCTTGGTAAGCTCTTACTCCACTAAGGATTTAATGGGCTTAAGATTAGTTGGCAGGGTCCTTAGGTTGGCAAGCGCAAGGGAGACAAATGTTCAAATAAAAGGCTGAGTAACACATAAATGGTAGCACCATACTGAATAAAAATGTAAGCTGTTAAAATAAATGTACATGATTTTTCCCAATATACAATGGTAAACATAATGTTAAGTTCTTCTGTGCTAGTTTTCTTGTTGATCACCTGAAATGTTTTTGCAACAACAGTAAAAGCCCCATACATGTTATTTTCCTACAATGTCAAGCCAGATTTAAAATCCATAATTAATATGATTATCCACTTCTGTCATATCCTCAAATTATTCTTGCTGTCTTTCTCTCTGTTTCTCCCTCTTCATTTCTGCTCTAACAATCACCATTACTGGTTATAAATAGCTCTGATATGATTGCTGCAACAAATGGGTTAATCATTGATTCTATGAAGTCATGCCATTCCTCTAGAATGATCAGTAAGATCTCCCCAGGATCCATAAGATCATTTCTGGGGCATTAATCTGTTCACATTTCATTTCACTGTTGTGTAGAAGTTAAACTGCTTAATATCAATACTTTCAACTGAAGATATAGAACTGTTCAACACATTGTAAATACATTCCATGGGATTTAATAAGCAAATATTTCCATGCAGAAATAGTGTAGCCATTCCTGCATGGAATATGGCCACTGAGCGATCCAGTAAACAAGCCTGGGGACATCCACGAGCCTGGCAACACTATTCTGCCATGTACATGACTGGATTATGCTAAAGACCTCATTTTCTGGTGAAAACCATGCAAATGAGGTCAATTAGCAATCCAGTAAGCAGGCAGGCATCCGTGGCAGAATAGTGTAGCATGCAGAAATGTACATTTCTGCAAAAATCAAAATGGAGGCATGACAGCTCAAACCAAAGCAAGCATTCTAATCCTTAGGCATGCCAATGGCCAAATATATGGCCATTGGCATGGAAAAGTGTTGCAAAATTATAAAAATAAAAGTTTTACTTTTGGGGGCAGATCTCGGCTGTTTAAGCATAGGGCAGCTGCACACAAATGGGATCTTGCCGAAAATAAAAAAAAAATGTGAAAAGGCAATTTTAAGTGAAATCCACATGTGGCCATT
Organism: Protopterus annectens; assembly: GCF_019279795.1. Taxonomy (NCBI): domain Eukaryota; kingdom Metazoa; phylum Chordata; order Ceratodontiformes; family Protopteridae; genus Protopterus; species Protopterus annectens. The sequence continues at coordinate 804,538,227 of NC_056730.1, forward strand.
ATAGTCTATGGCATGCAGAATCAAAACAATACCAGGGAATAGTGGTTAATAAGGGGAAAGGCACCAGGGTAGTGCTGTAACTAGGGACTAAGGCAGTGGGGTATGCTAGTGAGAGAAATTTACTGAATCACAAAAAGGAGATCAAGTGCCAAACTGCACCTAACTATGTAGGTGCTATAAGGCAGTGGTGTAAGCAGGACGAGTAGCAGACATGAAAAGGGTGTGTGTCATGCTTGGTGTAAGCACATTAGAGCTCCATGGCTCCCAGATGAGCTTAGCTAAGCACAGCTAAGCAAGAGGGTGTGTCTGAGGCTATATTGACTTATTCCATGAAATGAAGAGTGTGTTTGTGTCCAGGGGAGGGCCATTTCTCATTGTTTACCTTAGCTAAATGGGTTTGCACAGCGAGCACTGAGTCTAAAAAAAAGAAAAAATGGAAATAGCAGCACTGCTTACATTTGGGCACAGCGTATGTACGGCTCGCCTCAGGGTTTAAAAGGGGTGGAAATGGGAAGGGTTAAAAAGGCAAAAAAAAGGGAAATAGCAAAATACAAGCAATCAAGTACAAATAACATAGCTGGCAGGTGGAATGCATCATAGTCAGCCAGTCATAAAGGCAGCATCTGCAGCACAACAGTATAAACTATGCAAACATCTTACAGTCTGTTTTTTCCCACACACTCTGCACCATTGGTGTACACATGCAGGGGAATTTTAACCGAAAACATGTTAGGGCCTGCCATTGCTTTGATCCATCAGTATGTGCTAGAGGCTGAGGGTGGTGAGGAGGATAATGCTGACAACCACCACAGACCAAGGAGAAGGAGAAGAGTGTTCACACCCAGGGTAACTTACCATGGGCTACATGATCTGGAGATAGTAGAGTACTACAGGGTGGACAGAGACATACTGAGGCAAATCATCGAGCTGTGCTGGGCTCAGCTCAGACCCAGAGCCAACAGAGATGAACCCATCCCAGTGGATACCAAGGTATGTGTAGCCTTAAGAATACTAGCTACAGGTACTTTCCAAAGACCTACTGGGGACATCATGGGGGTCTCACAGGCATCTGGATCTAGGGTACTCTACCAGTTTCTGGATGCCATCCTGCCACATGCTGGTGAGCACATTTACTTTCCCAACACCCGTGTGGAGAGGACCAGCAATATGCGTCTCTTCCACCATGTAGCAGAATACCTGGAGGTACTAGGTGCAATAGATTGCACGCAAATCCACATCAAATCACCACCCGGTGAACAGGGTAGAGTCTACATATATCACAAGGGCTTCCCTTCCATCAACTGCCAGGTCATGTGCAGTGCCCGAGGCATTATCATGAATGTGTGTGCTGGCAGCCCTGGAAGCTATCATGACTCCCACATCTGGCATTCATCAAAGCTGTACCAGGCATTTGCCAGTGGGGACATCCCGTATGGCTATCTGGTGGGAGATGCTGGCTATGTACTGGAGCCATGGATAATGACACCCATCAGAAATGCACACACACCCACTCAAGAATGCCATAATGAGGCACACGCACAAACCAGGATCATTACAGAGCATGTGTTTGGGAGGCTCAGGTCACAGTTCCACTGCCTTGACATATCTGGTGTGGAGTCTTGCAGTACTCTCAAGCCACATGTGCACACATGTTCATAGTATGTGCCATGCTACACAATATGATCCTGCAGAAACAGCTGCAGCAGGAACAGCATGGGGAAGGGCCACACAGCCCCCCACCATTGCCAAGGTCCCCACAGGCACAGATGGACTTAGAAGAGGAAGTCCCTGAGCCTGCTCCCGTAGGCAGACAGAAGCATGCCCAGTATGCCCAGGCCTTGGCAAAGAGGCAATGCATAGCTCACACACTGACACTGTAAGGACCCAGGGACTGACACCTCTCTCTGACTCGCATACACAGTAAAACGGATGACACACACATCTCATTACCTGTTACTTACCAAGTATAGGCAGTATCCTGTGTGCATCCAACATAGGCAGACCTCAAGCACCATCCTCACAACTGCCGCAGGCACAAGGTAAGTTAGTCTTCTTAACAACAAATGTATGGATTACTATGTTTTGGTAGCATATCTATGGTAATGCTGCATGCATGCAAGGGAATGGGGTGTCCTACTGGGATGGCAGCAGACAACTGACAGCTATGTGGGACACCAGGAAATGTCTACACAATACTCGCTTCCCCACACTATGCAGTATCATTTAAGGTGACATATCCCACTCCAGTATATGTGGGGGACCAACTAAGGGGGGCATAGGTCACATGCATGGATGTTACTGTGGGATCCCATACTCACCCCCAGACTCACACAGCAAGTCAGCCATAGAAAACCATAAAGGAATGTCTGGCAATGGCACACAAATGGTGACAATGATGGAATATCCCCCTACAGATTCACACAGTGATAGCACAGCAGACCTTGCATTTGCAGTAAGACTCAGAAGGGTAAGAAGTCTGAAACTCAAGTGTATGGTATTACAATCTAACCTGTCGTTTCTAGGGATATGCCTCTATTCTCCAAGACAGGGCACATTACAATGCTAAATAGAACCAAAATGTAAAGCCAGTATCAGCACAGTCTGTACAAATGTGTACTGTTGACAGGTGTGCCCCCCCACACCCATATCCCCATAGAAATGCAGTAACATGCAAGTTTCTAGGGTAATTGCAGCAGAGCATGCATTGCCAGGGCTGTCCCAATCAACATGATAACTTGTTGCATGTCCACAATATGCAGGACTCAATGATCTATGTATATCCATGGGAACTACTGTCAGGATGTGGCCAGCACTTATTCCCATCTGTTGTGTCTTAGTGGCTAGGTACAGTACTGTGGTAGACAGAGCCATGTTCCACGAAATGCAGTGCCAACTATTTTCCATGTCAGCTACAGCTCTGGTGGAAGTTGTACATACTGTCCAGATGTCAGTATCCATTACTGCTGGGAAGCTGGACAGGTCATGTACAGGGAGCCACACATATGAACAATACACAGGTTACAGTAACCTACATAGTGCCTACAATACCTCACAAATGTACAGACCTTTTGCAGAATGTACACAGGTTTGCATAATACCCGTGATGTCTTTATTCTGAAATAGTGGTTGTCTGGCAAATCACTGGCAAACCACGAAAGTCTAATGTCAGAAAATATTGATGGATTGTAGTGTCTCAGACTTCATACCCTTTAGAAAAGTGCATGCTAATGCAAAATCTGTTATTGTATCACCCTTCCAGGTTTGTAAGGCCAATAGTTACAATGGTCTGTATATTTAGGCCTTTGCCACTCAATTACTCATGGCTTTGTCCAAATGTCTTGCTCACATACGTAGAGAGGTATGGTGCCTTGTAGCACAGCAGTGCATTCTGTCACTTACCATTATCACCCTGGGGGTCCACTGCCTGGCAGCCTGGGAACATATGAGTGACAGAACACACTGCCTTGCTGCAGATGGCCTGCAGCAATCTCACATGGCCTACAGGCCTCTGGCATAGGCCCATGCATCACCCATAGTGCCTTTGTAGGGAATGTTATAATACTACCAACATAACACAGTCAACAAAATGCAAATGTAAGGCCATGCTGCTAAATGCTAGTAGCATACCTCTCAACCTCATAGAGGAAGAAATCTGGACAAATCCATACATAATGGTGGGATAAAGGCCCAACTATAGGGACACATTTGAAATATTGCTCTCATAATGTTAGACAGTTGATAGAATAACAGAAGGGTGTGTAGTAGCATGGATGTCATGAAGAGTGTGAAGTCTGAAACTTTAATGTTCTCTCGGTATTCCCTGAATGCAACCCTGAGTGATTTGCAACAAATGTGCTAGAAAACCACAATATTAAGGGAAACCAAGGCATGAATCTGGATAACCTGTGAGAATCTGTACAGTTGACAGGTATGGCCACACCAGGATATGACCTTTCAGGTAAGAAGAATACTGAACAACCAGGAGATCCACAGCCAGCATATCACCAAAGTGCTGGACCTTTTATACAGCTTCATCAGTCACTCAGCTGTAGCCACACCTCCCAACTGACCGGATTGTGCAAGAATGTCTAGCCTTTACCTCATAATATAGGTCTGTGCATCATCCAGCTTGTATTTCTCTGGTAAATGACTGCGATGATCTGAACATCTGTCAGTAGGTAATGACACAATACAGCACAGTGCCAAAGATTACATTTGTCAGAAAATGTCTGCTAAAACAAACCCTGTCACTCAAGAAACTCATACATTGATAAGAGCAATAGTTACAGCACCCCCCCCCCATGTTTGGCCCATTGTGTCTCCTTATTGTCAGCCTATCTCCAGATATCATGCACAAACATGTTGCAAGGTATGACTGTAGCACACAACACCCCTGACTGGTGTACAACTATCCCTGCAAATGGATTCCCACACTTACTATAGAAGGTCATACTGAGCATGCTCCTACACTTAAAGAAATGAAGCCCATGTCTGAAACCACATTGGAGTATATATTTCTGTATTGTACAAATGTGTTTGCATACACACAGCTATGTAACCCTAACTGTCTCCACACACAAGCATCAGAAAGGATTATACACAACCAGCTGTAGGTGGCACATATGTGGTATATCTGCATCTGTTGCATGTGAAACACATAAACACATATATGTGGGCAACATATTACAATGTGTCAAGCATACACACACATAGACATGGGGAAGAGAGAGACAGAAAGTGATAGAGTGAGACACACAGGGAGACACACACACAGAGTGAGTCATACACAGGGATACCCTGAATGGCATAGAGTGATGTCCCGCTGCAGACAGTTGCATACCAGTTGTAACCACTGGCATGTGCCAGCATGAAAATTAGATTCATTGTCTGATGGTACTGAGGTTGGGGTTGGAATATCACATCACCTACCTTTGTGTGTGTGTGTGTGTGTGTGTGTGTGTGTGTGTGTGTGTGTGTGTGTGTGTGTGTGTGTGTGTGTGTGTGTGTGTGTGTGTGTGTCTGTAGGCATAAGTATTATGATGTCTTACCAACCCAGTACACTTCTCATTGCCCTACTTTACAACATCTGATAATGTCATTCAACTTAGAAGTACCTTTGGACTGGCTTCAGTCCTGTAAGCTCTATAGCATGTGTGATAACTGTGTAATGCTATCATACAAATAACTAGATAGGTAGGAGTTCTAATCACAGTCCCAGCATATGTAACAGTGGTTGTGTCTGCTGTGGGGTGTGGGGGTGTAGGAATAAGTGTTTTAGTTCATTCCCACCTAGTACACTTCCCATTGCCCTAATTCACAAGATCTGCTGATGTCATTCACTGTAGAAGTACTGTTGGACTAGTCTCTGCCCTATAAGCTCTGTGGTGTGTGCGATAACTGCATAACACTATAATAGAAATAACTATTTAGGTAGGGGTTCTAATCAAAGTCATGGCAAATGTAAAAGTGTGTGCATTTGTGTGCGTGTGTCTGTAGGTTAAAGATTTTAAGCCCGTTCACACTCAGTACACTTGCCATTGCCCTACTTTAGCAGTCCTGCTGATGTCAGTCACTTTAGAAGTACCTTTGGGGATCCTACATCCATACAAGCTCTATGGCACTTGCAATAATTGTGTAACACTACAGTACTACTAAGTAAATAGGTAGGCTTTCTAATCTCAGTCCTGGCAAATGTAAAAGTAAGTGTGTTTGTGCATGTGTGTCTGTAGGTTAAAAATTCTGAGCCCATTCACACTCAGTACACTTCCCATTGCCCCACTTTATCAGTCTTGCTAATATCAGTAACCTTAGAAGTACCTTAGGGCAGTCCATAGCCCTAAAAGTTCAGTGGTGCATGCAATAATTGCGTAACACTATAGTACAAATAACTAGTTAGGCAGGGGTTCTAATCTCAGTTCTGACAAATGTGTGTGAGTGTATTTGTGTGTATAAGTGTGTGTATGTGTAGGTTAAAGTATTTTGTGGCCTCCATCACCCAGTACATCACCCATTCCCATACATTAGAAGGGCCAGTGATGTTCCTCACTTTAGAAGTACCTTGGGACACCCTTCAGCCTCTAAGCTCCATCCCATGAGCAATACATGCATAACACTGTACTAGCAGTGACTAGATAGGTAGGGGTTCTACTTTCAGTCCTGGCAAATGTGTGTGTGTGTGTGTGTGTGTGTGTGTGTGTGTGTGTGTGTGTGTGTGTGTGTGTGTGTGTGTGTGTGTGTGTGTGTGCAAGAACAGTATCCTGTGGGTTAGTGGGTGGGGTGTGTGTTTTTGTGTGAGAACCATATCCACTGGGGGTGGGTTTTGCAGTTTTTTGCTGTTGCCCACCCAGTACGTCCCAGTGTCCACTTTACAAGGCCCACTGTTGTCATTCACTGTAGAGGTAGCTGTAGACACTCTGGAGCCCTATAAGCTCTGTGCCATGTGCAATAATTATTTAACAGTATGGAATAAATAAGATAAATGACCCTTCTAATCCTTGGATACCATTCCCCATTCAGGAATCATAGACAAACACACTCAGCTAGGCATCAACTCCTATGTCACTAGGTGGCTTGCAAACTGGCTCACAGATAGAACCCATGGTGTGAAAGCAGTGGACTGCATGTCAGACTGCCGACCAGTCATGAGTGGAGTCCCACAGGGTTTTGTCCTGGGTCCCCATGTGTTTGGGATCTACACCTCGGAAGTGCAGCCCAACACAAAGGGACTCTGGCTGACAATGTTTGCAGATGACTGCAAGGTGGGTGTTATTATTACCTCCCCACATGATGCTGATATCCCACAAAAAGGCTTCACTGAGACATATGACTGGTGTCAGAACCCTGGACTTTAGCTCAGTCCCAGAAAATGCGCCACCATCCCCTTTGGGAGCAATATGGTTACCATGAATTACAACACTGATGGTAGTCCACTGAACACTGAAGTTGTTATAAGAGAACTGGGAACACAGGTTGACAGCGAGCTCTCTGTTGACCACCACAGTGCCACTGTGTTCAGAAAAGTCATTCTATGTGTCACATCTCATTACTATGTGTGTTGAATCCAGGAAGTAAGATGTCATTGTGTCCCTCTACTCTCCCCTTATTAGGCCAATCAATGAGTGCAATGCCTATTTAGCATGTACCTCACTGGACACCTGCAACAACTGGTGAGGCTGCAAAAGTACCTCACAAAGAGGATCCTAGGCCTTAAACACTTGCCCTGTAGGGACAGACTCCGATAACTCAACTATTCTCTGTCTCATATTGGCTACTTAGAGGCAATCTCTGCCTGACTATATCTGACCCAGCTCTGTCAGGAATTCTACATCTAAAGAACCCATGCTGTCCACACCACATGCCCCAGAGACCTCAACCCCAATTCCACAATCAACAGAACATGCTGGAGGGACAGGTTCATAATCCAGAGACTGCCCATGCTATGGAATAGACTTTACATACATGTCAAGCAGAGCACCTCACTGGACCTCTTCAAGAGAAATCTGGATGAGTGGATGGGGAATAGAAATCCCACCCCAGGGGTCACTCCAGCGGCTATACTCATTAGACACAATGGGGACTATCATCAGGTGGCACGATGCCAGGTTATTCCCATGGGCTGGGCTTGTAAAGGCTCCATGGTCATTTGCCTAGTACACACCTATGAACCTATGGATCTCAGTACTGGCAAACGTGTATGTGTGTGCATTAGTCTGTATAAAAGTGTTTGTGAGTGTGTAAACATGTGGGTGAAAGTAGTTTGAGGCCCTTCTTACCCAGTACACCTACCATTGCCATAGCTTACAAGGACTGGTGATGTTATTCACTATATAAGTACCTTGGGACATTCTTCAATCTATAATCTCCATGGTGTATGTGCTAACTGCATAGCACTCTAGTACCAATGACTACATAGGTAGGGGTTCTAATCTGAGTCCTGGCAAATGATTGTGTTTATATCTGTAAGATGCAGCATTTTGATTCCTCACTCGCCCAGTACACTGCTCAGTTGCTATACTTTACAAGGGCTGGTGATGTTGTTCACCTTAGAAGAACTGTGGGACACTCTTCACACTATAAGTTTCATGGCATGTGCGATAAATGCATAACACTGTATTATCAATAACTAGGTAGGTAGGGTGTCTAATATCAGTCCTGGCAAGTGTGTGTGTGTGTGTGTGTGTGTGTGTGTGTGTGTGTGTGTGTGTGTGTGTGTGTGTGTGTGTGTGTGTGTGTATGCTTGTGCGAGAACCGTATCCTGTGCATATGCCTGAGTGCAAGCTATATCCATTGGGGGGGGGGTTTACATTTTTAGGCCACGTCCCAAAATCCACTTTACAAGGCCCACTATCTTCATCAACCATAGAGGTATCTATTGACACTCTTCAGCCCAATAAGCCCCGTGCTGCATGCAGGAACTATGTAACAGTATGGACTGACTAACAAGATAGGCAGGGCTGCTAATCTCAGTCCTGGCAAATGTGTATATGAGTGTATTTGTATGGGTAAGTGTGTATAACTGTATGTTTGAGTACTTGGGGTCCATTTTCACCCAGTAAATCACCCATTGCCAAACTTTACAAGTCCTGGTGATGATGTTCACCTTGGAATTACCTTGGGACTCTCTTCACCCTGTATGTTTTGTGGCACATGCAATGAATACATAACACTGTATTAGCAGGAACTAGATAAGTAGAGGTTCTAATCTCAGTCCTGGAAAATGTGTGCATGTGTGTAAGAACAGTGTGTGTAAGAACAGTATCGTGTGTGTGTGTGTGTGTGTGTGTGTGTGTGTGTGTGTGTGTGTGTGTGTGTGTGTGTGTGTGTGTGTGTGTGTGTGTGTGTGTGTGTGAGAACTATATCCATTGGGTAGCTGTGGATTTCAATTTTAGGCCATGGCACTCCCAGTACACATCCCAAGGTCCACCTTAGAAAGGCCACTGTTCACATCCATCATAGAAGTATTTGTGGACACTCTTCAGCCATATAAGCCCCATGCTGCAGGCAACAGTTATGTAACAGTATGGAATGAATAACATGATAGGCAGGGCTGATAATGTCAGTACTGGCAATTGTGTGTGCATTGGTGTGTATAGCAGTGTTTGTGAGTGTGTAGACTTGTAGGTGACATCTAATGAGTCCTTACACACCCACTACACACCCCTTTGCCATACCTTATAAGGGCACAGGATGTTATTCACTTTACAGGTCCCTTGGAACAGTCATCACACTATTAGTTCCGTGCCACCTGCGATAACTGCATAACACTGTAGTACCAATAACTAGATGGGTAGGGGTTCCAAACCCAGCACTGGCAACTGTGATCCTGTGTGTGTGTGTGGGGGGCAGTATTCTCTGTATGTTTGGTCAACACAATATCATCTGGGGGTGTGGGTTTTACCAATCTGATGTGTGTTCCACCCACTACACTTACCATTGTCCACTTCACAAGGGCTGCTGACTTCAACCACCATAGACTTACCTGTATACACCCCTCAGCCCTATAAGCTCTGTGGCACATGCAATAACTTTACACTGACATGGTAAATGTGTACATATACAGCTGTACCTCAGCTCTGACACAATCAATGTCTTACCACTCTGCCATACCCCTTTTTGCCAATTTCTGCAGGGCCCCCTCCTGCTGACACACAGACACCTAGAACACAAACAGAATACAGCATGTGAGACTGCATTCAGTCAGCATTACTAACACCAATAATGCATCATGGCTGAAAAGGTACACACACTCTGAAGTGTCCCCATTACAAATGCCAGCTGACAGCAACGTACACAGCATTACATAGCTAAACTGTACTAAATTCACCCTGTGCATCAGAACCATATTAGCATGTCCCTGCATTGGTGGTATGGATGACAGGGATGTGGCACAGGTATCATCATATGCACAGGGTGCTGTGTGGGTTTGCCACAGGCCTAGGCTGGGCCATATGGTTGACATCATATGTGTGTCTGTTTGGAGGGGTGTTCTATGAATGGGTTGTGCAGAGGTGGTGTGTGTGTGTTTCTGGAGGTGACCTGGCAGGGATAGTGATGTGTGTGTGGATGTATGCACACAGTCACGCCATGTGGCTGCCCTACACAGGGGTATGTTGGACAGCTGTGGACTGTACATGGCAGGGTATGCAGTTTACCATCTCTGGTCATGAACACAGGAACTGGTCCTGCCAGGGGTCTCACTGACACCACCAGGCCCAAGGCCAGGTGCAGTACTATTTCCCAATCGTGACTGCTGTCTGCTGGATCAATGTCCTTGATGGGACCTGCCAGGACTACATGCCCAGCCTATGGCCTGCTCCATTGTGGTGTGGATAGCACCCCCCTTCAGTACTGCTGGTGGTAATGCCACTATGGGAGTGTGAAGGTGCACGGCCCCATAGATTCTCAGCTAATGTTGGTGCTGACCTACATCCATGTGGCCGGCACCCATTTCCCACCACACGCTCTAGCACAGACATGCCACAGTCAAGGATTGCCAAGGTCTCACCCCACCATCTATTCATGACCTCAGTATTTTGACATGTGGCCTCAACAACATCATGTATGTCGCCATATAAGCCAGGAAGAGTTGCATCCAAGACCCTGAGTATTTGTCTGGTGTTGCACTCACTATGTGCCTGTGCATCCATGACAGCCCGAAACATGCGTCTGGTGACTGGCACTTGTCACAGCGGCTTGATGGGCAACAGTCCTCCTTCGAGCACCCCTGTCTGTCCACCTGTGTGGGACCTCACCTGCAATCTGGCTATGGCTAGTGGCTACACTCACACTTGCCATAGTCACCACACTAGCCTGTTCCATGTCACCACCTGCCAACTGTCCATTATCTGTGGCTGCTGGGGATGGGGTATGTGTGGGTACTGTGACTGTGTGCGGGGAAATTGTGGATGACTGTGGGATGCCAACCAATGGCACAGATTCAGCCCCTGACAACTCCACATGTGCCCCACTATGACCACCATCATTGTCAGAGTCTGCAGAGACACTGACATCAGATTCTGAGCAGGAGGGACCACGACCACCATGTCCACCTCTGAGGGGAAGACAACATATGTAAATTAATACCTGCATTATAAGGTTTGCTGGTACACACACATATGCACACTTGCTGGTACACACACACACACACACATGAGCACACACACACACACACATACACGCACACACACACAGACACATACAGGTGAGGTGGCATAAAGGCATTGCACAGACCTCACAATAGCCAACTGGTGACATTCATGACCCAGTCAGACCACAACATACACATTCTGGACAGTCCCTCAACATCATGCAATGCAGGCCTTTTCACTTAAAGTTACTACTAATATACACCTCTGGGATAAGTGCATAGTGTTAGTAGGTGATGGGCCTTCACCTAGCACACACTGCAGCCATGTACACATTATTGTTGTTCACCTGTATAGCACAGTGGCAACTCCTAGAGAACATGCCTCTCAACTGTACAGAGTTTTGTTGAATGTCTACATGTGTGGCTCATATTTTTGGTCTTTTCCTTATAAATCCTGTGTTTGTCTAACACATTACTGGGGTGATCTGAGGACTGGCATCACTAATTAATGACATAATTTGAGTTTCACAGTTCAAAACCTGCAGTAAATGTATGTTGAAACAAAACTGGTTACTCTAACAACCTTCTAAGCTTACAGTGGATATAATAAGTGTACACACCCCTGTTAACATGTCAGGTTTTTCTGATATATAACATGAGACCACATCAATCATGTCACAACATTTCCTATCTTTAATGTGACCTATAACCTGTGCAATCCAATTGAAGAACAAACACATCGGTTTGGGGTAACAGAAAATAAAATACTTACAATAGGTTGGTTGCGTGAGTGTGCACACCCTTAAACTAATACTTTGTTAAAGCACATTTTGATTTAATTACAGCAGCCAGTCCTCTTGGGAAGGTGTCTATCAGCATGGCACATCTTGACCTAGCAATATTTGCACACTCTCCTTTGCAGACACCCTCCAAATCTGTCAGATTGCGAGGGCATCTCTTGTGCACAGCTATCTTCAGGGCACCCCACAGATTTCCTATTGGATGTAGGTGTGGACTCTGGCTGGGCCATTCCAAAACATTGATAGTCTTCTGGTGAAGCCATTCTTTTTCTGATTTGGATGTATGGTTTGGGCCATTGTCGTGTGGAAAGGTGAAATTCCTCTTCATCTACAGCTTTCTAGCAGACACTTGAAGATTTTGGGCAAAAAGGGACTGGTATTGTGAACTGTTCATAACCCCCTCCACCTTGGCTAAAGTCCCACTTCCAGCTTATGAACAGCAACCCCAAAGCAGGGCACTGCCCTCATCATGCTTCACTGTGGGGATGGTGTTCTTATGGTGATGCACAATGTTGTTATTGCACCAAACAAACCTTTTGGAATTGTGGCCAAACAGTGCAACCATGGTCTCATTACACCATAACATATTTTCCCGCATGCTTTTGGGAGACCTGATGTATTGTTCTTGAGAATTCAGCCAGACCTGGATGTTGTTCTGTGTGAGAAAAGGCTTCCATCTTCCAACCCTACCCCCATATGCCAGACATGTGGAGAATACGGGAGATTGTTGTCACATGTAGTATACAACCAGTACCTGCCAGAGAATCCTGCAACTCCTTTAGTGTTGCTGTAGGTCTCTTGGCAGCCTCCCTGACCTGTTTGGGTCTTGTCTTTCAACACATTTGGAGGGATGTCCACTTCTTTGCAATGTCACTTATGCCCCATTTTATCACCAGCTTTTGATGACTGTTGTCACTGTGCTCCATGGTATATGCAATGCTGTGGAAATGTTTTTGTACCCTTCTCCAGGCCGATACCTTTCAACAATGACATCCCTTTGAGGCTTTGTAAGCTCTATGTGAACCATGGCTGTGGCTGTAGCAGGCAACTGGGTAAATGTCAGGAAAATCCTAGCAGAACAGCTGACCATTATTTGTTGTTAATCAAAAAGTCTGTGTAATTGATGGCAGATGTGTACCCAAGAAGACGTGATGCTGTAATTATATCAAAAGCTGCTTCAACACAGTATTAGCTTCAGCCTGTGCACACTTATGCATCTAGCTTATTGTACATTTTTTATTTGTCAGAATTGTTCCCCCAACAGATATGTTTGTTTTACAATTGAATTGTACAGGTTATAGGTCACATTAAAGGTTGGAAGAGTTTGGAAATGTTTTATAGTGGCCTCATTTTTGTATATCATAAATACCTGGAATTTTAACAGGGGTGTGTACACCTTTTATATGCACTGTATAAGACTAATTTTTTAAATATGTCCCTAGTTTTGGGCCTTTGTCCCCACATTTTGTCAGTCTTTGTCCAGATTTCTTGCAATGACAGGTTGTGAGGTATGATACAGATATGTTACATCTCCTGCAAATAGGCCATGTGATGAACACTGTGATGCAATGCAGTTAACCCCACCACAAGTAAACATGCACATATTGCAATATGGCTGAGAGTAACAGGTGTGTTCATGGTAATATGCATGACCTTAACATGTCTGGGGTGCTGGTGAGCCACAACAGGACAATCCCATACTCACCGGCTTCAGGCTGCTATCTCACGTCCAGACCAGAGGGATCTATGTAGTTGTGGGGGAGAGGTATTGTCAGTGGACTCACATGTAAACAAAGACATTGGCAACCTTCAAACACTGGACCCCACCCAGTTTGGGTTCGTGAAGGGCCGATCTTGTCTCCTGAACCTGATTGACTTCTTCAAATCAGTCTCCAGAGCCATGGACAAGGGTAAAGTGGTCCACACAGCCTATCTAGACCTTGCCAAGGCCTTTGATACCATCCCCCTACTCTGGAATAATAGATAAACCTACTAAGCTGGGCATTAATCCCTACGTCACCCAATGGGTTGCTAACTGGCTTACTGATAGAACCCACACTGTAAAAGTAGCCAACTCCAAATCCAGCTCCAGACAAGTGACAAGTGGAGTACCTCAGGGTTCAGTCCTGGGACTGCTCTTGTTTGGCATCTATTTCTCTGAAGTACAGGCCAACACTAAGGGACTCTGGATAACAAAGTTCGCAGATGACTGCAAACTGGGAGCCATTATTGAATCCCCAAATGATGTGGATACTCTACAAAAGGGCCTTACAGAAACAGATGATTGGTGCCAGAGCCATGAGCTCAAGCTCAATGCCAAGAAATGTATAGTTATCCCCTTTGGGAAAAAACATGTATCCATGAATTACCATATAGGTGGCAGTACACTAAACACTGAAAGTGTGATATGAGACTTAGGGACACAGGTGGACAGTGGACTCTCTTTCGATAACCACATCGCCACAACAGTCAGGAAATCCTTCTATGTGGCACACCTCATCACTAAGGGCTTTTCATCCAGAAAAAAGGAGGTCATTGTCCCACTGTACTGATCCCTCATTAGACCCATTATAGAATACAATGCTCCGTTTGGTATGTACCTCTCAAGACATCTGCAACAACTGGAAAGGCCGCAGAAATACCTCACTAAAAGAATCACAGGCCTAAAGCAGATGCCCTACGCTGACCACCTTAAAAAACTCCAGCTATACTCTGTCGTATATCGTCTACTCAGAGGCGATCTCTGCTTATCATACAAGGCCATGTCAAACCCAGAGCTGTTGGAAATGCTACACTTAAAGAAATCCCAATCCCTCAGAGCCACACGCTCCAGGGATCTAAACCTTGTCATCACAATAAACAAAACATGCTGGAGGGATAGGTTCCTGACCCAGAGACTCCCCGGACTCTGGAATAGATTGCCCATACATGTCAAGCAGAGTGCCTCTTTGGCCCTCTTCAAAAGGAACCTTGACGATTGGATGGGAGAAAGGAAATTTACCCCGGGATTCATGTCAGTCACCCTGCTAGACAGGGGTCCAGGGAAGTAAATAGTGTGGGAAGAAATAGCCAGGGAATTGTTATGGCTAGGCTTGTATAGGCCCTAGGGTTGATAGCCTAGTACCAACCTATGAACCTATGTGGCATTGATACAAGATGAATGCTACTTTTCTGCACATGTACAGTACAAGCTCTGATAGTACACAATTTACTGTCCTTCACCATAGATGTGCACTTGTATGCATTAGAAACTCCCACCCACAAATGCAGTTTGACCTGACATATACATCTAGATACTCTACAGAATCCAGTATGACTGCTACAGTGTTCAATTGATGTGCACTGGGATCTTACCTGGATGCTCCTCACCTGTTGCCTGGGTGCCACAAACCTCCACAACTTGTATTTCTTGGCTTGGCTGGTGAGTAGGAGCTGCAAGTATGGTCCCTGGCCATGGCAGCAGCCCTTTGCCGGGCACAACATATCAGGTCAGTTGCCTGATGCCTGACCTGATCGTATGTGTGTCTATGGTGACCCACGTTGTTAACTCTGTGGACAAGGTCATCCCACAGGGTGGTCTGCTCCCCCAGATTGTGTTGGCTATGGCCAAACATCACCCCATGATGCTGGATGATGGCATCCATGATGGCTGCATTTTCAGCTGCAGTATATTCTGTCTGTCTTTGCCACTGCATGTCACCTGGAAGACATAAACAGGGAAACACATCAAAAGGCCTCATACATTGGCCAAAGTTATTTACAGAAACTGTACATCAACATTGACTATTATTAGCCACCACTTAAAACCACATCATACCCCTGTCATCTATCAGCAGAGTAAGAACCTGCATTGCACTCCTGGTCCTGATGTGTCATGTTCCCCGTAATGAGGGCCAGTACATTGCATAATCCACCATTCATTATTTACCTTTGTATAGAGGGATGACAGTGGCCATCTTCCTTGCAAATGGAATGTCAATGGTGCTCAGGCTTTACTTGTGTACAGTGTGTAATGGAGCTGGGAGCATATACCTGAGTTCATGTAGGATGCAGACAGGAATGTTATCAGGTCCCATGGAGACTTACTTTTGTTGACTTTGATTAGGAATTATGCACCTGCTCCCTGATGATGATGGGAGGGGTACAGGTGCTGTGCATATCCACCTATACTGATGGTGGGACGGGGAATGATGTCTGCCCTTAACCTGTCTGCAGCAGTTTGGCTATAGCTATGGTATGTGTGCATGTGGTGTGATTGACCACCATTACAGGGTGGGGTGGGTTGTTGCCTCTGAGATTGAAAACATATGTGAAGACGGCCTTGTGATTGGCCTTGGTGGATGTGTCCAATTTGTACTCATAGTTAGCCTTACAGTAATTCACCTGTGACCTTATATGCTCATTCAGACAAAGGTTGATTTGCTTCCAAGTTGGTATCTGCTCCTACTTGGCCCTGTACAGCCAACATAGTGACCGATTATGTGTTTTGTGTATTGCTGCTGTCCAGCAAAGGGAATTACCCTACCTTGGTGAAGGCAGGTTTTACGAGTAAGGTATTGCTGAGTCCATACAGCTATGTAGGTGTTCATATAGCGGTTTGTAGTAGGCATGGACACAAGGTCATAAAACAGTTGGACACCTCTCCAATTTCCACCTGATAATCATGCTTATTCTAGTACCCATGTCTGTGTCAGGGCAATGCAACAACCAGTAGCTATAGAAATTCATGTCTGTTGGATGCACAGAAACTAAGATTATACACATGTACAACATGTACAGCTTATTTACCTGACGTTTTGCACCCCATGTCTGTTGTTATGAGTCTTCCAGGTACACCTACTCATACATATATATGCACAGGTAATACCTGATATACATTTCTGTTCTTTGTCAGCATGGCACACTGTATTTACACTCTTGCTGCTCAGTCATACCTCTCAACCTGTTAGAGCAGGACATCTGGAGGATGCCACACATACATGGGGGTCAATGGCCCTAAATTAGTGACACTTTCTTAATATTGCTGTAACATACTTAAGTCATTTAATAGCACAGTAGCCTTTGCATTCACAGAAATACCCTGGAGGATGTCCAACACTCATATGTATACTAGTATGTTCTAATGTCAGTCTTCACAGATTTGCCAATGTTTTGTCAGATATAACACAACTCTATGAGTAAATAACTACAAATATGAAGCACACATATGGTCTGTGTGCATAACACTGGACAGTTGAATGGTATGAGCTCAGTATATCACATGCAGTTCAACACATGTCTCTGACAGTAGTTTACTATGCAAATACCCTGTACAGGTCTCTCAGATTTGACATGTGTATCATAGTTGTATTCACAAGTAACATATGGATATCTATGACATCCCAGTAGCTGGTCTAGCAGTGTTACAGTCAGTATTGTTCAACAGACACTGCAGTAGTAGTCATATGTGAGCCATTCATTCCTGGGGTGACTAGGGGCCTGAGCTGTGATCTATGTCACTGCAGACAGACCCAGATGGTATGGCCATATGTGCTGATAAGCAATATATCAGTACAGAAAGTCTTGTTGAGACATATTTTTAACATCCTATATCCATTACATGCTTACTTGTTTGACATACCTTTTTTCCCAAGTATTGTTGGTTTGGATTCCAATTCCTTTTTTTTTTCTATCTCTGTCTCTCTCTCTCTCTCTGTCTACACTTGTAGAGGTATAGACCTGTTTTGCATAGGCAGCGGCTTGCCTTTTGTAGGTAATGCTCATGAGCAGGTGATGGGCTGTGAACCAGTTGGTGTCCCCACTTGCTAACTGCATGCAAAACAGCTGTGTTGTTATTCCTATAGCCAATGGCATGGCAACACACTCCTATAATTAAGTACTTCATGTGGGTGTTGCCTCATTTCCTTGCCTGTGAGGTGGACATCATGGAGGTGTGTGAACAACAGCATCACAGAAAGTAGTTGGAAATACCCCTTACAACAAAGCATATGGAGACAGCCCAACAAAATGAGGGAGAAGGTCCCAGACTTAGGGACAAAATGTGAGTATTGCTGTTATACATTTGGATTCATGTTAGTTTAACAGGGTTTGTGTGGACATGGATATTCTGCATGGGTCTCAGTCTGACAGTGTTATGTGGTTGACATAACTCTCAAATGTAGGGCTATCCACAGAATGGCCAGAGGTTTGACTCTTATGTTTGTTTTGTTCCTCTGACAGTTGTTGCCCTTGGCAAATCAGTAGCATACCCTGGGTATTGCAGTCAGTAAATCCTAACTTTCATTTGTGTTTCTGACTTCATATCCCTCAGTTAAGATATGTTACAACAAACCATGTAACACCTGCAACCTTCTCAGTTTATAAGAGCAATATTTCAATTATGCCCCTGTGTTTGGGCCCCTGTCCCCCAATTATGTCAGGCTTTGTCAAGATGTCATTCAGTAAGAGGTTGATAGGTATGGTATATCATTAGTTAGTGCCTTCCTTCCTGATATCATCCCAGTGATGTAGCAGAATGCCAGACATGTTATGAGGAAGTGGCCATATATATGAGGACAGAGCCTGGACATTCTGTGAGAATCTGTACAGCTGAGGGGTCTTTGTGTGTGTAGCAATTGTTAACAGACTGCCAGGATTGTGTAGCAGTGTAGTGTGTAAATGTGTGTTGCACTGTGTAGGGAGGGAGGTACATTTAAGTGTCATGGCTCCTTTTTTATCTGACTGTGCATGCTGCTCCAGTTTCTGGTGGTCTATTGGCTGTATATGATTGTAGGGGTAGACTGAGACATATTCTGTACCACTGCAAGAGTCAGAGTACACTGCAACTTGCGGCAGTATATGTAGGGGTAGTATGTTAGTTTCAAACATGGTATTTATGTTCACACAGTCATTATACTTTACTGTTCATTTGGCTTACCAGTATGTCACTGTAACTGTAGTGAAATTGGTTGTGGGTATGCAGGCTCACACCGGCTGACTGTTTTTCACTACTGTTACATCTCTGCAGTGCCTGAAATACTTGCAAATGCATGTGTAATTCCCCATAGCTGACTTGGGGTAGTGTTGTGTCAGTCTGACTGTAGTTTGGACGGTGCTTGGTGACATGCTAAGCAGCTCAGTGTACTTTCCCTAATGTCATATTATGTCCAGATATTTGTAGGATGTCCAATTGTCTGGCTCATATCTTTGGCCTGGTCCCCATAAGTGTTGTTTATGTCTGACAAATCAGCGGGATGATGTGAGGATTTAAGGCGCTAACTAATGAGAAACAATTGAGTCTTGGAGTTGTGCTCATACCTCTCAACTGTATAGATTTTTGGAATGTCCAGATTTCTTGTGCTATTTCAGTCAATATATGTTAGAACAGATGGTGTTACTGTAGCATTTCAGACAATGTATGTTAGAACAGATGGTGTTACTGTAGTAACTGTCTCAGCTTATCTAGTCAAGTATTGCAGATATGTCCCTATTTTCATGGCTTTCTCCCTCCACTTTGTCAGGCTTGGTCCAGATTTGTTGCAATAAGGAGTTCTGAGCATACCTCTCAACTGGCCGGATTTTTGCAGAACATCCAGGTTTATTGCTCATATTTTGTCCCTTTTCCACAAATTATTCTAATTTCTCTGGTAAATTACTGTGATGATCTGAGGATTTCTGTCAGTAAATGATGACATAATTTTAGTTCCAGACCTCATATCCTTCAGAACATGTATGCTGAAACAAACTTTGTTACTCGAGCAACTTTCTACATTTCTAAGAGCAATATTTGAAATACGTCCCTAGTTGTGTCCCATTGTGCCCCCATTTTTTATAGCCTTTGACTGGATTTATTTGTACTAACAGGTTGAGAGGTATGGTTCTGAGATATGAGTACACTACATGTTATGAGCTTGTATACATGTATGTGTGTGTGTGTGTGTGTGTGTGTGTGTGTGTGTGTGTGTATATATATATATATATATATATATATATATATATATTTTTTTTTTTAAATATATTTTTCATATATATGTATCTCCATACATATATATATGTATATATACAAAACCTGAGTAATTCCACAGAGCTTTTTCCCTACTGGTGAATGACTCTACTTCACGATATGTTTGAAAAGGCATCAGAAACTCCTGTAGCTCCAATGGTGCACTGGTACAGTCACTATGACTATAGTGTACAGGGTCCTGGGTTTGAGACTTGGCAGGGCTGATTATTTTATTTTGTCAGAACAGTGGTTGATGAAGACATAGTAATTAAAGCAGTTTTAAGCAGCTTTAAGTGGGTTTGCATGGGTTTGCATGATGCTAAGTGATGCCAACATACTGTTTACCATACAGATGCTTAATCCATTTTGGCTTCACTTAGCATCGCACAAACTCATTTACTCCCACTTACACCCACGCTAATTTCTTTAAAAGAAAAGACAAAGAGGTGTCAGGAAAGTGGTGAGAAAGGGGCATGCAGAGGGGAAAACAATATGAAAGGTAGCTAGGGATGTGCAGGACGGGTGTAGGAAAGGTCCATAGCTGTCCATTTCTTATACAGCAACAGCTGTGCATTTGTATGGCATTTGGAGGTGAATTTGGACACTCAAACCCCAGAGAGAGGGGTGAGGACAACGGAAATGTTTTGTCAAGCCAGTTGGACCAGATTACATGTGTCCAGTGGACACCCTTGTGAAATGGACAGCTATGTATGGGGTGGTGATTGTTTTGGGGGCAGATGCCTTTTTTTCTTTGGTAAGGTGAATGTGGAATGTTTGGGAAGGATTGTAGGTACATCTGAGAAGGTAGGTTGGGTAGGGAGACAGACAAGACAGACAGAACAGCAGACAGCGGTGGTGTATGACACATGTTTGGGGTAAACACCTTGGATGGGGAGGGTGTTTGAGAATCCAAGGCTTATGAGCTCCCATATGGCTATAGTGGGACTCAACGATGGCTGTGCTGGGGGCTGGACAGGAGGGACAGCCTGCTACCCAAGGTGCACCAGGCGGCCCTTCATCTGCTGCAGCTGGCCACCCAACTCAGAGGAGATGACACAGCGCAACATACCCCAGAACTGACGGTGGATGACAGGCTCATCTCCATGCCTGCCGCCATGTGGTGCAGGGCCTGCAGGAGATGAAGTTCCATGGTGGGTCACAGACATGCTGGGGCCTGGTGCAATGGCCAGATGGGGCGGAACAGGTGGATCCACTGGAATCGGCCTTCCCAAATGTGCTATGGTGTTGAGGTTTTCCAAGATATATTGGCTAGTCATTTCAATATTATATTTGAAGGCATGCATGGGTGTTCAATTAATGCAAAACAACAGATGTAAAACAGTTGCATAGCAAACAGAACACATGCAGTAACAATGATGGAAACAAGCCGCCAACAATGGTATCTGAACAAGGTATGTTAACATGCAACTAATTAATTATATGAACAATAATGTAACACATGTCCCATCATTAGGTTTGGTAACAATATACCCATAGTATATGAATAATAATTAGTGATGCAGATGAGGGGGTGGGGGGAGAGAAGAAAAGTCCATTAACAACTGCATAGGCCTCTATTTTTACAACAGTACTGCTCAATATACTAGAGGTCTGCCCTCACTTTATAACTACCTATGGCCTACCTATGCCATACCCATATTTGTGAGGTGGGCCATGCAGATGGCCTTCTGTACATTGGTGCCCACATGGTGGGAAACTGTCAGGTTGCTACCAACCTAAGTGCACAAGTCACCTCACACCTGATTGCATGCCCAGTGCATTATAACTGTCAGACTTAGTGTGGATGACATCTGCCACAGCAGGGAGAGTGATGACTATTTTTGCATTCCATGTGCGGTAATGCTTCTTGTACCAGTCAGTTATTGGGTGAGTGCCTCTTGGGGGGTGGCCACATCAGCAGAGGGATGTAAGAGAGTGGGCAGCTTGCAAGTATCCGTACACCTGGTCAGCCACAGACCACTGATATTGTCCTGTACCACAGATACATATGTCTCAAACTGTAGAGGCCCCCAGACCGATCCTTGGGGTACACCACTGTGGAAGACTCTACTATTAGAGGTTGGTTTTACTACTTTGACTGAGTGGCTACTATCATTGGGCCAGTTAGCTACCCATCTGTTAACCTACAGGTTGGTGCCTAGCAGTGTAGGGTTATGTATCCAGTCCAACTGGGGATTAGTGTGAGAGGATTGGGCTAAGTGAAGGTAGGCATTGTTCACCATCTTCCCCTCGTCTCTGTGTTTGTTGACCACTGCAGAGAGGCCAATCAGGTTTCAACATCATGGTGTGTGGGACCAGGCATTTTGATATTGCTGATGTCCCTGTTCATAATGTCCTTGATATTGCCTCCCATGCCCTTGCAGAGCAGGCTAGTAAGGCTGATGTGCATCATATTGGCTGGGTTGGTGGATTGTTCCACCTTTCTGGATAGGGATAACAGTGGCTGTAGTCTGTGCAGATGGGATGACAGCACTGCTCAGGCTGTGGTTGACTACAGTGTGGAATGGATCTGAGAGCCAATGCCTGTGTTCATATGGGATGCAGCCAGGGATGGTATCATGACTATGGAGACCTCTGTGTATTGCCTTTGAGAGGGCATTATGGACCTGCTTCCTGATGATGAGGGGAAAGGCAGGTGCTGTACATGCACATGTGTACCACTAGGGGGACAGGGGGGTGGTGTTTACACTTCACCTGTCTGCAGCCGGTTGCCTATATCTATGTCATATGTGCATGTGGTGTTATTGACCACCACTACAGAGCAGATTTGTGTGTTGCCTCTGGAATTGAAGACACATGTGTGGAAGGCCTAGTGATTTGCCTTGGTGGATGTGTCCAATTTGTACTCAAAGACAGCCTTAGAGTACATGACATATGCCCTTATTTGCTTGTACAGACCAAGGTGACATTGCTTCCAATGAAGCACCTGTTCCTTCTTGGCCCGTCCAGCAATTGTTTCAACCTGTTATAGTATTTGTGTATTGCTGCTGTCCACCACAGGCATTTACCCTACCTTGAGGGAGATGGTTTTGTCCTGTCAGGTACTGCTGAGCCCATACAGCTATGTGGGTGCC
The DNA here is from genome assembly GCF_019279795.1 of Protopterus annectens. NCBI lineage: Eukaryota > Metazoa > Chordata > Ceratodontiformes > Protopteridae > Protopterus > Protopterus annectens. Next base: position 804,561,189 of record NC_056730.1, read on the forward strand.
CACATAGTATTGTGGTGTAGGCCTGGACAGTGCTGCTAGTTCCAACAAATGGAACATTGGCTGTACAGCTACTTCTACCTAGTCTGAGGGGATTTATAGTAATTTGTGTACAGTTAATTCTGTTTGACACTGTAAAGTGGGGGTGGGGAGCAGAGAGATGGTGATCTGAACAGTGATGGCTATGTGGTCATATATTACCAAGGGGGGACGCTCAATATACTAGAGGTCTGCCCTCACTTTATAACTACCTATGGCCTACCTATGCCATACCCATATTTGTGAGGTGGGCCATGCAGATTGCCTTCTGTACTTTGGTGCCCACATGGTGGGAAACTGTGCAGTACTGTTGTACAGCTACAGTGGCTACTCATGTTGGTTAGGACCAGGTACATAAGATTCCCACCTGCCGTAGGAGTGCTGACCAGCAGATCCACTGCATTGCCATTGACAAAGCCAAGGAATCTATGTGCATTCATGTTCAGGTGGCATAGGTCAGACACACTATGGTTGGGTATTTGAAGTCACACAGGAGCAGGGTAGATGACTGATTCCTGACAGATTCCAGCATGTCCCAATAGGTGTGGGAGGTGTCCATAGTCATGTTTGGAGGCCTGTAGCTAGCTATGATTTGCATAGGGGGTTTTTCAACTGTTAACTGCACTTGGGATGTCACCCATGTGACATACTGTTTGGCCAGTCTGTAGGTGTGTATGTGTATGCTAATCTTCAACACTCCACCTCCTGTGGCTTTGCAGGCCTTCATTTGGGGTCTAAACATATGATGGGATGAGTGACCTGGCAAAGATGGTGTGCTCTCTACAACTAGAAAGCAGGTGTCAGTGACTGCACAAATGTCAGGATCCTACAGAACAAGGTACACTTGCATTGACATAGGTGTCATGGTAAGACACCTACCTCCTGTTAGAGCAAGACATCTGCACAAAGGCACACATCAGTTGTGGGCAAAGGCCAGTAAATAGTATCATTTTATGAATCTAGCTGAAACACACTTATTTGCCAGCAAAGACGGTGTCAGATTCACAGGTGTCGTTTGCAGGATATGACATCTGACAATGAAATGTATGCTAATTTGTTATGACTTCAGTCTTTAATGGTTGCCAGTGATGTGCCAGACAATACACAACTGTCTGAGGCATTGACTACAAATATGATTCAGACATGTCTGCAAAACTCTGGACAGTTGTCAGGTATGGGTTCACTATATCACATACAGTTCAACACACACATCTGCACCTGTCGTGTAGTATGCACATGCCCTATGTACTTCTCTTGCATTTGTAAGACAAGCATATGTATCAGAGTAGCATTCACAGGTGACATATGAATAATTACAACATCCCAGGTAGCTGGCATACCAGTGACACACTCAATATTGGACAACAGAGACACCATTAGCATCATACATGAGCTGACCTTTTCTGGGGTGACTCAGGAGCCAGAGATGTGCTCCACGTCAATGCAGGAAGGGCAGGCAGTAATGACCATAGGTGCTGGACAGCAGTATGTGAGTCCAGCAGGTCTTGTTGTGGCCTAGTGTTTAATGTCCCATTTGACATCATTGCATCCCCCTTCTGCATTCCATTACATGCTTATATAATTGACATACCTGTTATAGTGCTTAGGTGTTCCCTCACAACAATGCAGATGGTTAGTTTTGTGTAGTTGCAGTCTGTCTTTGTGTAGATGGGTTGAGAACTGTGTTGCATAGGCAGCAGCTTGCCATTTGTAGGTACTGCTCATGAGCAGGTGATGGCATGTGCACCAATTGGTGTCTCCCACTTGTTACTTTCATCCAGAGCAGCTGTGTTGTCTTTTCATTTGCCAATGCCATAGCAACACAGTGCTATAATTACAGCCTTCATGTGTGCCTTGTCCCTTTTACTTGCCTGTGAAGAGAACATTATGGAGGTGTGGGGGCTACAGCTTCACAGACAGTAGGTGGGAATACCTCTCAGGAGAGTACATGTGGAGACAGCCCAGCAACATGATAAACAAAGCTCTAGAACTGGGTACAGATTATAAGTCAGAAGTGCTGTTATACACATAGAAGGTTGCTAGTTTAACAGGGTTTATCTAGACACGCATTTTTTGTGTGACTTGACGTCTGCAGTGATATATCTCTGACATACCTCTCAACTGTCCTGATGTACATAGACTGTCCAGGGGTTTGCCTATTATGTTTGGTCTATTCCTCTGACAATGTCTGTTTTTGTGGAAGCAGTAGGATAATGTGAGGATTGTAGTCAGCAACTGTTGATATCCATTGGTGTTTCAGACATCATATCCTTCAGGGATGCTATGTTAAAACAAAGCCTGTGGCACTGTCAACTGTTTCAGTTTGTAACACCATTATGTGAGATATGTCCCTCTTTCCAACCCCCTGTCCCCCAAGTATGTCATGCTTTGTCCAGATGTCTTGCAGTAAGAGGGTCAGAGGTATGTGATATCATTATTTATTAACTTCACTCAAGGTATCATCCTATTGACTAAGCAGACTCCTGGAAGTGATATGTGGCAGTGGCCATGAATATGGTCGCACACCCTGGACATTCTGTGGAAATTTGTACATATGAGTTATGTATGTCTGGCCATTGTGAAGTAACTGCCAAGATTGTGTAGCAATGTTGTGTGCAGATGTTTGGGTGGGTAGGGAGAGTAGCAGATGTGAGTGTCATGGATCCTTTTTCTATCTGACTGTGCATACTGCTACATCTGTTGGTGGTCTATCAGGTGTGTATGTTTGTAGGGGCAGATTGAGAAAGGTCATGTAACACCTCAGGATTCCCAGTACACTGTGAATTGGGCCAGTATCTGTCAGTGTATTATGTGACTAGGAATCAGGGTATTTTCATTCAAACAGCTGTTCTTCTCTAGAGTTCATTTGGGGTACTGGTATGTTGCTGTAACTGTGGTGCAAATGGTTGTGGATGGACATTTATGCACCACTATATGTTTTCCCTACAGTTCCATCCCTGTAGTGCTTGATATATTTGGATATACATGGGTAATTGACCAGAGCTGATTTGGTTTAGTGTCGTGTTGGTCTTACTGTGGTTCATAAGGTGCTGGGTGACATGACTGGTGGCTGTCATGGGTTTTTCCATTCTGTTACATGACTGCAGTCATACCTCTCCACTGTCCAGAAGTCTAGACACTGTCCTGATGTGTGGCTCATATGTTTTATCTGTTGGCCACAACAATTGTGGGTTTCTGAGAAATCACTGGGATGATGTGAACATTGACATCAGTAAATTTTGATATTCATTTGTGTTTCAGACCTGGAATCTGTCTGGCATTGTATGTTAAAGCATGCTGTTAGAAAAATGTGTATTTGAATATATGAGAAATGCTAGTTTAAAAGCAAAGTAGTATATAATGCATTTTATTCTATTAATCATATAGTAGAGAGGATTAATTCATGTTTAAATGTAAAGTAGTTTTGAAACTGCAGTGTGGCTTGAAGCAAGGCTGACCTTCGACCCTGGCAGATGCTAGCTTAGCAAGTTTTAATGTTTATGCTTTTCACAAGTGATTATCTGCTGGGTCAGGGAATTAAATGTGTGAAATAATGAAATCTTCTGCTCTTTCCTGCTGGGATGATTTGGCCTTGTATATGTATTACTGAGATAGCACGCAGCTGTGTGAGAAAGTGTAACAGAGAACAAAGATGTGTATTAAAAGACTGAATCTGCTATTGTATTCGAACTGATATGAAACCTTGAAGAAGTAACTTTACAAAGAGACATTATGTCTGACCAGGTGGATAGCAAGGCTGTATTGTTACATTAGGAAAACATTTTTAAAATATACAGCATCAGCAATTTAATGAATACAAGACTGTAAGCTAAAGTGATGTAGATGCCCTGTGACATACCACGTCAGTAAGGTGGGCACAGCTTGAATGTTAAACCTATATAAAATTGTGTGCTTCCTGTTTCATGTCAGACAAAATTCTGTACTTGTACGTTTTTTGCCTCCTGGTGTACACTAGTAAACTTTTGAATCTGAACCTCCTGTGTATTGAATTCTTAATTTTATTTAATAGTTTGGTCCTTCTTAGCCAGAAATTCCCTCAGACAGCTGCAGATCAGAGTCTACCGGTGGTCGAATACTGCGCAGGAGAAGTTACCAAAACGGTTCTTCTTGGGTGAAAAGACCTCCGACTGAATTGTCGTTTAAAGAGGCTGGCCACTTTCTGATCTGGGGCCGAAGAGCGGACATTGAACAGTTCAATACCGGAGGCTCAGGTAGGAAGAATTTACCTTTTTTTCTGTTTTAGATCAGGGACTAGGTTACAGTATATTGTTGTCAAGATTTGTTTTGCAGATCAGGGACAAAAGGAAGTACTGTATATTTGGTCATAGATCAGGGTAACAGAATAAGTTAGGCAGTTATTCTAGATAAACTATGAACAGGAACTGAGAATTTGATATCACGTGATAAAAAAAGGGTTACGTAACATTTTCTTTGCCATGGGTAATCAGTGCACTAAAACATCGCGAGATCCGCCCCTAACCGAAGACGCAAAATATATGCAATCACAACATTCCAATAACGTTAGGTATTATACGAAATGGGTTAACAAATATGAATTTGATGGTAAACTAGATAAAACTTCACTAGTTAAACTCCTTAAACAGCTTAAATCTGATGCGGGAGGTCAAGCAAAAAAGCAACACCAATTAGGCATTCCTCAGGCACACAGGTGGATTGAGGAAGTAAATCGTAGAGAACAGAAGCTAAAAAATTCAAAAACATTGTTTTTAGACAAAGAAGATAATAACTTGGTAGTAGCAACAGCTCCTCCTCCTCCTCCCTTGCCCCCTCCCTTACCCTTTTCAGGATATGAAGCGAGTGGACAGGCTGGTCCGCCTCCGCATTATCCTGACGTTTCGGCAAGACCACAACCATTTGTTAGAGATCCTATTGAAACTAGGTCCCGAACACGTAAAACACATAGGGACACAGAATCATATCAAATAGAGAGAAACCTACAGGATGAGAGTGAGGAAGAAATATGCCCACTTATAGAATTTCCAAATCCTCAGGCAGGACAGGAAGGGCAAAACCCAACACTCTTAGTGTACAGACCATGGACACTGGAAGATATCCGGAAGGCTACTGAGGGAATCCCCCATCCGAAAGTTAATTTTACGAAATTTTTAGAAGATTTACAAGGAGTGAGGTTGAGTTACCACTTGAATGGGGAAGAAGTAGAAAAAGTAGTAAGACAAATTATAGGTCCAGATTGGCACATGATTTGTGGCACCTGGAATCCTTGTAATGCAGAGCTTAGACCACTCCCACATAGTGACGCAGAATTAGACAACAGAGTGAAAGGTCTTACAGACCGAATCTCTGAGAAATGGAAACCTAGAGCAGACTGGACTTGCATTAATCAATGCATACAACAGAAAAATGAGACAATAGATGGGTACTATGCTAGATTATTAGAATGTTTTAATAATCATAGCGGTATGTCGGTTCCTGAGAACCAAACGAATGATTCCCCGTATGAACAACAATTGAAAAATGCATTTTTGAAAGGTTGCATTGCACCTATTAGTAGCTTCATTACGAAGCATATGAAAGACCATCGAACAGGAAGGCTACAAGCCTTACTCGAATACGCTAGACATGCTGAAAGACATTTTAATAGTAAAAAGAAAAAGAAGGTGCAAGTCTTCACTGCTGAAGACGGAGCTGAAGTATTTGTATTACAGTCAGGTAAAAAGGGCAAGAAGAATGCCCAGGGAAACAAACAGTCTGACAAACGATCAGAAGATTTTGAAGAGAGAAAAAAGAGAGGTGAATGCTTCAAGTGCGGGAAAAAGGGACATCTAGCAAGGGATTGTAAGCAAAACAAAAAGGTAATTACAGAAGATAACGGAGATGAGGACTGACTATATGATAGTGAAGATACATCATGTGAAAGTCAGAAATCATCAGGAAAAGTTAATAAACAAAAAACAAATGTAAATGTGATAGAAGGAGTAGAGGAAGTGCACGTAGATATGGAGGATGAAGACAGTGAAATTTTGGACTTAGCATTATTGAGTTTAGAGCTCTACTTAGCAGATATGAAACCGGAAGTTACACTTTTGGTGGAGGGAAGGGAAGTCAAATTCCTGTGTGACTCAGGAGCGTCACGGACTTTGATACATCCCTCCAAGTTACCAGAACATTCCGAATCACCTGATTATATACTAGTGAAAGCAGCAAACGGACAGCTATATAGGGAACCACTTTCCCATGATATAGCAATAACTGACCCTGTTTCAGGTATGACCCAGAGAAGTAAAATTGTTGTTTCTGCAAAGTGTCCAGTGAACCTATTGGGCAGGGACCTTATGCAGATATTTGGCATAGCAGTAGTTCCAACTGTACAAGGTATGGAGGCACAGAGACAAATGGATACCTTTGTAGTGCGATCGGAGGGTGAAACTTTTTACTGGTACAGCCAGGACCTAGTCACGACTGGTCCAGGGGCAGTAACCGAGGAACTGATGAACGTAGCCATCAGTAAAGCCCCCTCCCTTGACACTGATCGACAGCATTTGTTACACTATACTCTATAATATTGTACTACACCAGGACCTGATAGAGAGTATGAGCAAGAATTGTTCAGGAATCGTGCAACTAGATTAGTACTGCGTACTTTGTACTGGGATACTGAGGGGAACAGTGTAGTTAGCTGTTCATTACCTCAGGAATTCCTTGCATTATATAAATCAAATCGGTTACCACATGTCAGCTTGACAAAGAACAAAAGTGTAAAATGGGCAGACTTAGGAGAAAATGTAACAAGATGGGAGAAACAGACTGATTTAGAACTATCAGAACAAGGGATACAGAAACAAAAACTGAATTGGTTGACACAGACACATCCAGCTGTACACTTGCAATCTAGCGAGGACAGCTGATTAGCATTTTTATTAGAAGAAGACGAAAAGGCCTTATGTGACATTCCAACAACTCTTTGGTCAACAGGCAAGTCAGATGTAGGACTTATTCGAACAGCAGGACCAGTTACAATTACCCCAAAGTCAGCTTTTAGACCACAGAAAAGACAATACCCTTTGAGAAAGGATGCAGAAATAGGAATTAAGCCTATAATAGCAGCATTACTCAAAGAAGGAGTACTGGTAGAATCTCCTGATTCACCATGTAATACACCCCAAACGGGGAATGGCGGATGGTACAAGATTTACAAGCTGTAAATAATGCAGTAATACCTAGAGCACCTACGGTGCCAGATCCACATACTTTGTTAAACGATTTAGAACCGCAACAGAAGTATTTCTCTGTGGTAGATATTAGCAATGCTTTCTTTTCAATACCTATACATCCTGATAGTCAATATTGGTTTGCATTTACATTTCAGGGTAAAAGGTATACATATACCCGACTACCACAGGGATATTGTGAGAGCCCAACAACATTTGCACAAGAAATGGCTAGCAGCCTGGCAGGGTTTACCCTACTTTATGTAGATGACATTTTGCTAGCAGCCCCCACCCAGCAACAATGCAGGGAGGATACTGTAGCATTATTGAAATTTTTAGCAACACAAGGACACAAAGTAAACAAAAGTAAGTTACAACTTTGGAGAAAACAAGTTAGATACTTGGGATATGTAATATCCAATGAAGGTAGAATATTGGACGAGGAAAGAAAAACAGCAATCTTACAAGCACCCAAACCAAAAACCAAGAAGGAAATGATGTCTTTCTTGGGTACAACTAATTTCTGTTGGAGCTGGATACCAAATTATGCCTTGGAATCTGCTCCACTGACTGACTTGATATATAAGACACCAATGGCAGCACAAGATATCTTACAATGGACACCCGAAGCAGAAATGGCTTTCTGCAGGTTGAAGCAGTTGATAGCTTCTTCATTCGTTTTAGGACTTCCAAATTATCATAAATGATTCTTTCAGACCGTAGATTGTAAGCAAGGATATATGACATCAGTATTGACGCAACAACATGGGGATAAGCAACGCCCCATAGCCTATTATTCATCGCAGTTAGATCCAGTGGCACGATGTTTGCCTCACTGTGTACAAGCAGTAGTTGCAGCCGCAATGGCAGTACAGGCTTCGGCCTCAGTGGTGTTATTCCACCCTCTCACATTGAGAGTGCCTCATGCAGTTGCAATAATTTTACTGCAAGAAAAAGTGGCATACCTTTCCCCTGCTAGACACCTTTCATGTATGACTATACTGCTGAGCCAACCTCATATGACAATTGAACGATGTATGACATTAAATCCATCAACATTACTTCCAACTCCTGTGGAGGGCACACCACACAGCTGCCTGCAGGAAATTGAACAATTAGCTTTACCTAGACAAGATCTCACAGATATGCCCTTGGATAATGCCGAGGTGACATATTACGTGGATGGCTCATGCAGAAGGGGTCCTACAGGAAAGAATCTGGTAGGGTATGCAGTAGTTACAGACACTGAAATTTTAGAAGCTCAATCCTTACCGCACAACTTATCTGCACAAGCAGCAGAATTGATAGCTTTGACGAGGGCATGTACTTTAGCAAAAAACAAGTGTGTAAACATATATACTGATAGTCAGTATGCTTTTTCTACAGTACATGTATTTGCACAACAATGGAAAAATAGAGGAATGATAACATCTAGTGGAAAACCCATTAATCATGCGCAATTTATTTTGGAGTTATTAGAATCTATTCAGTTACCTACCAAAGTAGCTATTTGTAAATGTGTAGCTCATACGAAACAGCAGGATAAGATTTCAAAAGGTAATGCACGAGCTGATGCAGCTGCAAAGCAAGCAGCCTCAGACTCAGAAAGTTTACTTTTGAATGAGGAATTACAACCCTCTGAGATTTTAGATTTAGACATGTTAAAAACAATGCAGACACTTACTACAAAAGCAGAAAAACAAAAATGGATAAAACGAGGAGCAATTCTTGAGAATGGACTGTACATTTCCAAAGAGAGAAAACCGATATTGCCGTCTAATTTATTTAGATATGCAGCTTTGTTGAGCCATGGGCAGTGCCATGTCTCAAAAGGGGGGATGGTACAGTTAGTAAACCGAATATTCCAAACATATGGATTCACAAATTACACACAAAAATTTTGTGCAGCTTGTCACACTTGCAACAAGCACCATGCACAAGGGGCATTTAAAACCAAGCAAGGAAGTTTTCCTATACCACCATATCTGTTCCATACTATTTGTATGGATTTCATAGAGTTGAATAAGTGTGAAGGGAAAAAGTTTTGTTTAGTTATTGTAGACATGTTTTCTAAATGGATAGAAGCTTTTCCAACCAAAAACCCGGATGCAGCAACAGTGGCGAAAGCCCTGATAGAAGAAGTAATCCCTAGATTTGGCATTCTGGAAAGGATTTATAGTGACAACGGCACTCATTTTGTGAATCAGACAATCCAACAACTTGGGAGATTTTTTGGTATCTCCTTAAAGAACCATTGTGCCTATCACCCACAGTCAGCAGGACTGGTGGAAAGGTACAATGGTACCCTCAAAAGTAAGCTTAGGAAGCTAGTAGAGGAAACCCAAAAGAATTGGATATACTGTCTGCCTTTGGCACTGCTGAGTATGAGAATGGTTCCAAATGTAAAGGGTTTGACTCCCTTTGAAATGTTTTTTGGGAGAACATATTATGTGCCTCAGTGGAAAGCTCTCATGCCTGCAGAGCAAGAGGCTGATAGTTCATTAGCTAGTTATATGAGGAAACTGTTAACAAATAAATCTGTTTTGCAGTTTAACTCTTTTTCAGATAAGGAACAGACCAGACCGGTGGAAGCAGTCTTGGCCCCTGGGACGTTCGTGTGGCTGAAAGTGACAAAAAGGAAGAATTCGGTGAGTCCAAAGTGGGAGGGACCATACCAGGTTCTGTTGGCAACGCTTACTGCAGTTAGAGTGGCTGAGAGGACGTCCTGGGTTCATTTGACACATTGTAAACCGGTAAAGAACTTTCAACTTGATAAAAACTTTGTGACTGATACACAACCAGACCGAGATGGCCAAAAACAAAGCGAATAGAAATTTAGATCAACCCCAGAGATGTTGTATAATCATTTTGCTAAGTATACATTTATTGACTGTAATTGTGACAATTTTCCTCTTGTTGTAGTTTATCCTACACACAACCACACAAGTGAAAGTGGGAAGGCGTGAAGAAACGTCTATAGACTTGCATCCAAATTTTAACACATACCTATCCATGAAACGTGTATATGCAGAGACTATGAACATTTCAAATTGCTGGGTTTGTACAGCTATACCAACAGCATATGGAGGACTGATAATGTCCACTGTCCCTTTGGGGATAAATGAGACTTGGGAGAATTTACTCTTCGATACAGGAACTGTGAGATCACAGGACAAAATATCTTTATTTTTACCTGTCACACAAAAAGGAGTTGTATGTTTTTATAAAAATGATACCCTCCAGGTGGGCTGGAGCAATTGTAATATAACCATATCTTACCGATGTTATATTAAGAATAGTAATGGCAATACTTTTTGCAATACTAATTATGACTCATATTTGAACTCATTGAAAACAACCATGAAAGACATTCGCAAAAATCCAGTTTTGTTTAAACAATTGTCAGTTATAGATCAGAAAATGTTTCATGCAGGGCTGATGCGTATTAGTACTAAAGTAGAAAACTGTTATTTTATTTGTGGGAAAAAGGCATATAAATGGTTACCTGAGAATTGGTCCGGCAGTTGTTTTTTGGGTTATTTGGTTCCGGCAATAAGACATACTGCAGAATTACCTTTGGGTAAGATACGAAACGTGAGAGAAGCAGCTCGAAAACCTGAAGGTCCAGTAGAAAAACCTGTGAATCCAGTCAGAAAGATCGAAGCTGGCTGGAAAGATCATAATGCCATGAAAGACAAAAGCAAATTGACTCATATGGACTTGAGTGACAGTGTTATATCCTGGGCAGGAATATTCCCAGCCTATGGAGCAGTCAAATCGATCTGGGAGCTGAGGAAGTTGTCGAAACTTCTCGAAGTAATGAGTAATGCAACTTTTTCTGCCTTAGAACTGGTGACTGATGAACTGAATGCAATGAGAACTGTTGTGCTACAAAATCGAATGGCTCTTGACTTCACCCTAGCGGCGAGAGGTGGTACGTGCGCGCTTATCAATGAAGAATGCTGTGCATACATACCAGATAACAGGCATGAAATTAATAACCACCTAGAGGTAATTCAGCAAGTATCAGCCATGACTGAACCAGGCCCAAACCCACTGACGGACTTTTTCCAGAATCTATTTGGGGGGTGGGGTTCCATCCTAATGAATATTCTGATTGCCATTTGTGTGGGTATACTCCTAATAGGAGCATGTGTTTGCTGTGGAATTCCCTGCATGAAAAGATTAATCAAAGATTTTATTGATGTATCTGTTACTGAAACTTTGTACCAAGATATTGAGATTGAAAGACTGATCTCAGATGACATTTTTTTCTGAAGTATAGATTGAATGACTCACCTAGCTGAACATCCTAAGTGGAAGAAGTTGGGAGATGAAATGACACTACATATACTTCAAAATAGAATAAAAAGCATTAATAGGGGGGAAAATGTTAGAAAAATGTGTATTTGAATATATGAGAAATGCTAGTTTAAAAGCAAAGTAGTATATAATGCATTTTATTCTATTAATCATATAGTAGAGAGGATTAATTCATGTTTAAATGTAAAGTAGTTTTGAAACTGCAGTGTGGCTTGAAGCAAGGCTGACCTTCGACCCTGGCAGATGCTAGCTTAGCAAGTTTTAATGTTTATGCTTTTCACAAGTGATTATCTGCTGGGTCAGGGAATTAAATGTGTGAAATAATGAAATCTTCTGCTCTTTCCTGCTGGGATGATTTGGCCTTGTATATGTATTACTGAGATAGCACGCAGCTGTGTGAGAAAGTGTAACAGAGAACAAAGATGTGTATTAAAAAACTGAATCTGCTATTGTATTTGAACTGATATGAAACCTTGAAGAAGCAACTTTACAGAGAGACATTATGTCTGACCAGGTGGATAGCAAGGCCGTATTGTTACATTAGGAAAACTTTTTTAAAATATACAGCATCAGCAGATTTAATGAATAGAAGACTGTAAGCTAAAGTGATGTAGATGCCCTGTGACATACCACGTCAGTAAGGTGGGCACAGCTTGAATGTTAAACCTATATAAAATTGTGTGCTTCCTGTTTCATGTCAGACAAAATTCTGTACTTGTACGTTTTTTGCCTCCTGGTGTACACTAGTAAACTTTTGAATCTGAACCTCCTGTGTATTGAATTCTTAATTTTATTTAACACATGCCATGCCTCTTTAGCAAACTTCTACGTGTATGAAAGCCATATTTCAAAAATAAAACTATTGTTTGCCCTTTATCCCCTTGTTTGTCTGGCCTTTTGCAGATATGTTGCAATAAGAGGTTGGTTATCTGTCTATAGATATATTTATGAATATATAGAGGTATATATATATATATATATATATATATATATATATATATATATATATATATATATATGGGTCTACCTGACATGGTCGACAAGCCATTTGATCGACTTTGATTTGGTCGACAGTTGATTTGGTCGACAAGCAGATTTGCCCCCTTCCCCAATGTTGTGCAACCCTGGAGTTGATATATATATTTAGGGGGGGTGTGGGGGGCACAGCCCCCCACATCGGGGGGTGTGGGGGGTGAAGCCCCCCACCTATAAAGCTTGTCAATCAAATGAACTGTCGACCAAATAAAATGTCGACTATGTGAACTGTCGACCATGTCAGGTAGACCCACATATATATATATATATATATATCTATTATATATATATATATTATATATATATATATATATATATATATATATATATATATATATATATATATATATAGGGTCTATATTAGAAAACCAAACGTCCAAAACCGCGAACACCTAATGAGCGACACATATACGCTGAACTACAAGAGCGAAGGACCTAAATGTCAAACACTGCAATACTGAATGCACTTTAAATGACAACAGCGCCACACAGGTAAGCAAAACACACACAAACTTCATAAATTACACTTTTCCCCCCTGTGCCCCCCACACCCCACCTACTTATATATACCAACTCCGATATCGCATTATAGTGGGAAAAAGGATATTTTTCCTCTTCCCCATGATCACCCTGCTGGCCATGGGAATTAGTTTGGTGTTTCTGTTTTCGACTTTTAGGGCCTTCGCACTTTACGTCCTTCAGCGTATATGTGTCGCTCATTAGGTGTTCGCCATTTTGGATGGTCGAGCATCTAATATAGACCCTATATATATATATATATATATATATATATATATATATATATATATATATATATATATATATTGATATGTATGTGTACATATACATGTATATAAGAGTACTACAGATATATAATTCCCCCTAATGTTGAATGACTGTTGTGCATGATATGCTTGTAAAAACATTACAAATTCTTACAGCTCAGATGGTGTAGAGGTATGTTGCTGTGATTCTTGTGCACAGGGTCCTGTGTCGCAGACTAGGAATTAATTACTTTTTTTCATTAATGTTAAATGACCAGAATGAATGATATGTTTGTAAAAGCATTACAGATTTCCACATCTTAGTTTGTGTAGTGTTACTTTGCTGTGATTTTAGTGTACAGCATCCTGGGTTTGAGACTTCGCTGGGCTGATTATTTTGTTGTTGGGCAGAACAAGGGCTGATGAATACAGAGTGATTAAGGCACTTTTAAGTAGTTGTAAGTGGGTTTGTGCATTTTTTGCAGTGCTAAGTGTTGCTAAGAGATGGTTAAATAAACCATCTTAGTTTCACTTAGCACCGCTTACTCCCGCTTACAACCGTGCTAATTTTCTTTAAAGAAAAGAGAAAAAGGATGATAGGAAAGTGGTAAAATGGGGGCAAGCAGAGGGTAACACATTATGAAAAGCAGCTAGGGATGTGCAGAACAGGTGTAGGAAAGGATCATAGCTCTACATTTCTTCAGCAGCAACAGATGTGAATTACATGTGTAGAATTTGGAATTTACAGCCTCACATCCCACAGGGAGGGGTGCTGGCGACAGACACTTGTAGAGTAATCTGTAGGTTGATTGATTAGTTTCACTGTACATGAGGGTGAAATGTAGAGCTATGTATGGGGCAATGTTTTTTGCAAGACAGATGACCTTTTTTTTTCTTAAGGTGAGAGTGGGATGTTGGGGAAGGGCTGTAGGCATGTTTGGGGAGGTAGGTTGGGTGGGATAGATTGCATTTGCAGACAGACAAGACAGACAAGACAAGCAGACAGGGGTGGTATATGACACATGAGGGGGGGGTAACACCTCTGACGGGGAGGGTTATTGGGATTCCGAAGCCCATGAGCCCCCAAATGGATACCGTGGGACTGAGGTCCCCACCCATGGGCAGTCACCACTGCTCCTTCATGGCCCCGAAGGTGGCTGTGCTGGGGGCTGGACAGGAGGGGTGGCCTGTCACTCGAGGTGCACCAGGCAGCCCTCAATCTGGTGCAACTGCCCACTCAACTTGGCTCAGATAGCGCTGCACACCAAACGCCGGAATTGACTGCAGGTGACAGGCTCTTGTCCATGCCCTCTCCCGGGGGAGGTGAACGGGCCCTGTCCCCTGAGGTGGTTCCACCCAAAGGTGGTGCAGGACTAGCGGATGAAGAAGTCTTGGGTTGGATCCCAGATGTGCTAGGGCCCAGTGCCACAGCCAGATGAGGCAAGACAGGCAGATCCACTGGGATCTGCCTTCCCAAATGTGCTATGGTGTTGAGGTTTTACAAAATATGATGGTTAGTCATGAACAACACATTTTCAGATTAGTTATAACAGCATGCATGGGTGTTCCAATTAACCCCGTAAAACAGATTTGGAACAGTTGAATAGCAAAACAAACACATGCATAAATTCAACAGTATGCATCGTAACAGCATGCCAGTAACATTGATGGCAACAGGCCACCAACAATGGTATTTGAACAAGGTATGTTAACATGCAACCAGTCAAATATATGAACAATAATAGAACACAAGTCCCAGCATTAGGTTTGGAGTAAAACATACCCATAGTATATGAATTATTGTATTGATCCAGATGAGGGGAGGGACAAAAAGTCTATTAACAACTGTTTATGTTTCCATTTTCCACAACAGTACTGCTCAATAATCTATGGGTCTGCCCTCACTTTACATCTGTCTATGGCACATAGCTTCTGTAGCACAAACACACCTATTAAGCTGTCAGCCTAGAATGGTATGGGGCAAATTGTGGCAACTCTGGGTACATGATTAGAGAGGACTCATACATGTCAGGGTTACATATCTGGCACAGGAGTGGTGCCCTGAAGTGCTGTTATGTGAGTGTGCTACTGGCATACTTCATCTAGTTTCCTATCTGTGTCCAGGGTTATTGGCAGCAGTGACCACTAGCTGTGACAGTCTGAGACTTAAGAGACATGTATCAGGAAGAGTGCATGTTGTATGTACCTACCCTGCTGTCATTTGCAGGCATGTGGTGGGACAGGTGAACAGTTGTACACAGTTTATTAGTATACCCTTCATACAGTTACTACCATTTTCTTACCTGTACAACCTGTGGAGAAAATATCTGTTAACACTAGCTGACTGTTTTTACATTTAATCCTGATTCCGTGTGTGTAGATATGCACACATCTTAGTAACACTCCCTGGATTCGAGCCATGTCTGTGTATGCAAAATTAACAACTAAGCTACTTCTCATCACATTGAGCTACTGGGGAACTAATGTTACTTGTTTCACTGGTTTCTTCCTAATAGTTTCTTGGTTAGACAGTCTGAACTTGTAATTATGTGATGCATGCATGACAGATAGTTATTGTACTGTGCATTAATCATTTAGATTACTACAGTCTGGAAAGCAAAGGCTAACACAACTCAATGCTGAATGGAACACACTTTGAAACTTTACACTTTACTATTCAGGGTTCAGAGCTTATTGCAATATATATTTTACATTTCAGTTTTATCTTGTTTTATAGTTCCACCATCTACACAGTTTTTCTTACAGCTGGTTCACAGAAGAACCTCAATTAATGCATGCTGTCACATCCATATTTGCTGTGAAGAACCTGTATACATTCTATACGTCTCCAACAACATACCAGAATAAACACAACAGTTGTTTGTAGGTATCTTTATTGCACATCAATATTAGTCAGTCAAATGTTTTTATTTATTCAGTTCACACAGTAACATTATACCTACTAGTAGTAAGAAATGTACTCCTTCTTAGCTATTTGAACAATACCCTGCAAAATAGATGTGTACTCACCAGCCTGTTGGCACAGCCTCAGCAGTCTGTTGGCATGGGCTTCTACATTCATAGCCCTCTCTGCTGCAGCTGTAGGGGAAAACAACAAGCATTATGCATACCTGTCAATCACATTCTCAGACTAGTATTTGCTACAAACTACTTGATAGTGATGCTTACTCACTATTGGAGCATTCCATGCCCATGCATCTTGGATCCACTGGGCCAAGAGCACCCCCTTCCTCCCCTTTAGGTCAGCATAGTGGTGCTGTACCTGCTCACCAGTCCGGGGGATGCCAGTAGTACTGGTGAGATCACATGTGAGAAAGTCCCAGATCTCTGCTTTGTATTGTAAGCCCTGGTACTGGCCCTGCAGCAGTCTATCATCATGGTTTTCTGCAAGGAGTCCAGCCATGACCCTGGACTCCTGAATGTTCCAGCGCTGCTCCCGAAACTGTGCTCCCTCTTCAACACCAAACATGTTCCTGCAGAGATCAAACTAAACAGGTTATGGCTGAATTCCCACCTGCACAGTTTAAATAAGGCCATATTCCTGCCCTTTGTCATCATTGGGCCATTTTGAAAATGCTGACCACAGCTTAGCAGCATGCAAATCTGCTAAGCTGAGTTGAACAGTGCTTAAAGGGGTACTTGCTGAGCACTGATTAACAGTGCACAAATCTACTTAGCTGAGCTACCTGCTGCTTAGCAATGACATCTAAGTGATGCTTAAACCTGGTAAGCATAGCTGAGCATTGCAGACCATTGCTCACTTTTCATTGTAAAAAACTATCAGAATAATGACTTCATTTAGTAGGGGTATATGATTTACTTTACATGACATCCCTCTATGTGCTTTCATTACATTAGCAAGGGGTGTGACTACACTGTATAGGTCACTTGTGTGTATATGGGTGATTTCACATGTTATATGCACTCACACTTCCATTTTACACCAGCTACACTACTCTGGTTGACAAAAAACAGTTACTACATAATTTAAGTTTAAATCAATGATTTTAAAACTGCTTTACTATAAAAAATAACTTGCCTTTCTTGGTACTCTTACCATAAACATTTCCATGTAAAGCCAGGACTAACCACTACACTACCTCGGTTTAGGAATTTTAGCTGTATATTTTTATTTATCTCCTATGTGATGTTTAAGCAATGCTAATCTGTGGGCCATAATGCACACATCCGCTTAGCTATGCTTAAACATTTCTTAGCATGTAAAAAAAAGATTTATTATATTATTATGTTATATAGTGAGTATTGTGGTTTTGTGGCAAGTCATTGAGGACTGCAGTCAGGAAATAATGGCATACATTTGACTTTCTGACTTCTATCCTTCAGAAATTCATGCTAATGCATATTCTAAGTTTGTAAGGGCAATATTTATGAAGTGTCCCTATTTTTAGGGCTTTGTCCCCCATTATTTGTGCCTTTGCCCACATTTCTTGCTTTAACAAGTTGTGAGGTGTTGTATGGCACTTTTACAATGCAGGGAGTGTGTCACAGAACCTGTCACACACCCCCTGCATTGCTCCCCTGCTACCCTATGTATTTCAGTGTCCACGGACACTGAAAATCATTTATTTCATTTCAGTGTCCACAGACACTGAAATACTGGCATAATATTAGAGAGATTCTCTAATATTATCCCACATTTGTTTTAGAGGGTTCCGTATGGCACTTTCTGAGTGCAGGGGGTGTGTTTGTAGTCCATGCTCTACTTAAACACACCCCCTGCACTCATTCACAGTTCGTGTCCATTAAGCCTTAACCGCAGCATATGCTGCTGTGGTTACATGGACGCAAACCACTCCATGCAGGAATAGCACTATTCCTGCACTGAGTTTATTGAATCCAGGGGATTATCCTATCTGTCATCAGCAGCAGCATCTCAATAAATTCAAGCTATTTATTATGTATTTATTTGTTGCATTTGTTAACTGGGAAAGCCCGCTGGGCCTAAAATGGGCCCATTTTCAGTGGAGGCCTGGGGAGAAAAGCTCCACATTTAATTACATACAAGGAAAAGCTGCACACAATATAGAGTATATAAAACAGTAGTAGTACATGAAAATTAAAATTGATAACAGTGAAGAATTGTTTATAATCATGCTATGAACGTAGAAATAGAAAAATAGTATGCATTCAAATAACATATAAATAAATAAATACATATATATATATATATATATATATATATATATATATATATATATAGTATTTATAGCAGTGATGAGTATTCACTAGAATAGATAGAGACAGATGGGCTAAGTGGTAGGGATAAAACAAGCTAAAGTTACAGCAAAAGGAGTTATTATGGTAGACAGAAGGAGAAGGTTTACCAGTAATTAAATGGAGAAGAGTAAGGTTCTAGAGAGGGAAATTAGGTTTTGGGGTTGTTTGTTAGGGTGCAGGTGCATAGCCAGAGAGAAGAGAAATGTAGTCTGAGGGATTTTTTAAAGAAAGCAGGATTTCTGGTGGTTTTGATTGAAGGAGGGAGATTATTTCATAGCTTTGATACAGTAAAAGAATACAATATTTGGCCAGCTGAGAGTTTAGGTTTATCAACAGTCAGTAACATTTTGTTTTCAGACTTAAGGGGTTGATTAGGATGGTACATGGTCAGTATGGAGGAGAGGGATGAGCAGGTTAATGGGTAGTAAATAAGTTTGTGGGCAGTAGTTAATTGAAGATAAGTGAGGTAGTGAGGGAATTCGAGCCAATTTAGTTGATGCAGAGAGGAACAGTGGTGGGCTGAAAAGTTTGCATTAGTTACAAATTTTGCAACTTTGTTGTAGCATGAGTTGAGTTTCGTTTTCAGGGAGGACATAATATTGGTGAGTATAGGAGCACCATATAAGAGAGTTGGAAGCAGGAATGATAAGACAAGAGCCTTTTTAGCAGAAAAGCTGAGCAAATAGTTGTGCCTATAAAGGACACCTAGCTTTTGATGTTTTTTTTTTATGTTACTGTAGATGTGAAAGTCAAAAGTTAAGTTATCATCAATGATGACACCAAGCAATTTGGTACTAGGGATGACTTCAATGATAGTGTTATTTTGGGAATGAACAGAGAATTCAGACTTGTCAATGGGGCTAGATTTTTGGGGGAGTAAATACTAAGAGTTTTGTTTTATTGAGTTTTGTTGGCGAGATGGTTCTGTGACATCCAGGTTTTGATTGAAATAAATGCTTCCTGAGTAAGATGCTGTAGCTTAGAGACATATTTAGAAGAGCAGATAATAGTAGAGTCATCAGTATTTTGGATAACAGTACTGTGGGTAAGAGTGGAATGGAAGATGTTGACAAATATATTGAAGAAAAGGGGACCCAGTATAGAACCCTGAGATACTCTTGTATCTGTATTGATGAAAGGGAGCAGTGCTGCCATGTAGTAGTTTGCTGCCTATTGCTGACATAGTTAGAAAAGCAGTATAAGGTAGGGGGAGAGATACCAAGGTTGGAGAGTTTAGTAAGCAGAAGGGAGTGGGAAACTGTCTTGAATGCTTTTGATAGATCAAGAAAGAGTACAGAGACTATGGAGCCAGCATCTCGAGCTCTGTTTACTGTGTCCAAGAAGGAAGTGAGAGTGGTGCTAGTGCTATGTCCAGGCTTAAAGTCATGTTGAGTGGAGGAAAGGAGTTGGTGCTTAACCAGGTAACTAAGGGGCTGAGTGTGAATGCATTTCTCTAATATTTTGGAGAGGGGGGAGAGAATTTCGATAGGCTGGAAGTTGGAGATATCAGAGTTGTTGCCACCCTTATGAAGTGAGAAATCAAATGCTTTTTTCCAGATATCAGATATACATGATTTCTGAATGGACCTATTGAGGAGAATGCTGATGAGGTATGCAATGGAGGAGGCTGACAGTTGTAGGAACTCTGCAGGTAAGTTATCTGGGGTGTTGGTACATGGTTTTAGTTTATGAAGATGTTTTTGTATGATGGAGGTTGGTATGGGTGAGAGTGAGAAAGTAGGTAGAGGAGTAGATGGGAAAAATGCTGATGATGAATCTAGTGGATTTACATTGATAGGTGGGAAGGTGGTGGGAAGCTTAGCAATGGTGTCAGTAAAATGTCAGTTAAAGAGAGAGAGAGAGAGAGATTTGCTTTAAAAATGAGCTGGAACTCTCTTCCCTAGAAGGAAACAAAGACTCAAAACTTTCACATAAGAACTGAAAAAATAATTTAACAATAAAACAACTTGTAAATACTTTATGACTTCATCTCACAACAAGATGCAAACTGTATACAGGAAAACTCATGCCAGTATACCCTAAAATATGTTTAGCATATAAATATGTATGCTGTTTGTTGCACCATAAAATATTTAAAATTATCCATGCACTGTTGCTGTATTCCATTACTTGATAAACTTATCCTTCTCATGTCTGTTCTACTATGTTAAATACATATAGACTATTGTTTCAGTGTGATATAAGGTCATTTGAACAACCAAAGGAAATTAATTTCAATAAACCTAGTGTCCAGTGACTCTGACCCTTGCAAAATGTTGAGGAATATATTAACCCTAATCAGCTGTTTGATGTAGTGTCATCTTCAGAGATTTTGTCTGAGGTGCCTTATACTTTAAGCCTTTGCTATCCTATCCAACTACAGTCTGAAAATTTTCTGACTCCAACTGCAGTTTGTGAAGAAATTACTCCACAAGTTTAGTCAACTCCTTGGCATAGACAGATAAAGCTCTGACCATCACCCAGATAAGGTAAGATTGAACAGTTTAGTGGGTGCTGGAGAAGTAAACTGAAAAGGCTGGAATAAGTAGCTGACACTGGATTGCCCATATTGGGGGGGGGGGGTCAGTTTGGTATCCTGTTCTGCCATCACCCTTGGTAGGACAAGTGGTATGGCAGGCAGATCAAGGCATGCGTGGTCAACAAGCAGCAATCTTTTTGGCCAAGATTAGGTGCATGAATGAAAGCCCACATGCATTACTTGAGTTAAGTTTTGGAAAGTACATATCAGATTGCATAGGGGAAGGAGGTTAGAGATGACAGTGGCCCTCATCTCTCACAAGCCCCACTCTGCTGGTGGCCTAGGACTTTAGGGAAGATAAGGGAATGAATGAGACAGTGGGTTGTAGAGACCCAATGGATGGCAAATAGTGAAGGAGAAAAAATGATGTTGTCACCTACACATATTCCTTAAAAACAGTACTTGCACACTTTAACAGTTGCTCTTATCTAAGTTTATATCTTTAATCAATCTCATGTTTCAAGATTTTTCCATGTGACTGAAAATAAACATGTAGTGGGTAGTATTGCCTCATAATGGAGATTTGACTCTTGTGCCAACGATTGCTCGATTTTTCTTCTGTCTTTCCTTTCCAAAATAGTTGTAGTTTGCATTTGGAGATACCCATCTATTTATTGCATATGCCTTCTCACAAATCCTACATCAGACAAATCTCAGAAGAAACTTTTTAGTTTCACCCTTCCTTTTCAGAGTCTCTTTTTTAACAAGTATTTACCTGAAACCAAGGAGGGAAAAGACTAAGAGGGCACTGATATTCTATTCAAATTAGCCAGTTCTTTTTTTTTCATTAACTGGCCTTTAGTATTTTTCCATTTTCTGTAATCATCTGCAGACATACTTTAAAGTAGACCTGAACACTTTTGCTACCTTTATTTCTTCCCTGGGTTCTTGTAAGGTTAATTTCTGTAACTATTGCTTTTCCATGCAATAAGCAACAATTTCAATAAATTCTAAATTTGTTAATATATGCTAAGAAGAACATGTAGAAAACTGAGTTACATCCAAAACAAAGAAAATTAAGCTTATTTGTCTTAAAATGGAAGTACATTTTTGAAGGCTGATATACATTACACACATCACATACAAACACACACACACACACACACACATGCGCGCGCGCACACACACACACACACACACACACACACACACACACACACAGCACAGGTTTCTGTGTTCTATGCATTTCAGTCTTTAACAAAGCACTTTCTGTTATATGTACAATGTGTCTTTGCTATTAATATTTGTATTTTTCATTCAGCAGCACATAAAAACACCAATAAGATCATGCCAGCATTAGGAACTATGCACATTTTTCATCCCCATTTAGATATGCCTGTAACAGGAATTCACTGTGAAAAAAACATATATAACAGAAAACCGTGCCCATAACATTTTTTTCACAGAATAATATTCCTATTCTTCCCTCCTTGGATAGGATTAATGTAGCATTAATCTTTGCTAGGAAGCATCTGTGCTTTTATATGAACCATAGCTTTTATCATTTAAAGTATGTTTCTCATATCTTTTAGCCGAGGGAGAAGAGAAGAGATGTGGTATATCCTAATTTGTCTTAAGGAAGTAACTTTTTGTTGTATCTTATTTTTTAATTTGTTAGCCTGACATAAATATTGTATTAACAGCTAAGTAAGTATTTTTATATGCTCATGGCCAGCACTTTTTTCTTGAATGGCAGTGGGAGATTTTTATAGTAGTGGACAATGTGATTGGATGAGTCTAGCTACAGCATAATACAGGTTATATAATGATTTGTGGTTTGAAAGACACATGCTTGGCTAACAATCTTATGAGTAAATTGTACCCTTACTCATGGAAAAGCAGCTTAGCCAATCCATGTTAATGTAAAAACAGAAAACAGTGATTAAACAGCAGCTATGTCAAACTGTCACCAAGGGGTATTTGTAAAATAACTTTTTTTTTCTCTCTGCCCTTAAGATTCCTAGAAATGGAAAGTTAATATACACCAAGCCGAAATTAAATTTTAGACCATTAGGCATGCTTGAATATATTTTAATGCTGAATATTTCTAACTTCTGAGTTTGTCTAATACCATACACAAAGCGCTGAAGCAAAAACTTCAGTCCTCACATAAAATGTCATTGCCATGCCAACATTTCTAAAATGTCTATACAGAAATAACTGCCATCACTGCTGATCATGCCCCAAATACTGTGTACCAGGGGCTGCTGCCCATATCACCGCACCTGAGCCATGTTTATGGTTGAGGTAGTACTGTTTTAGCAGCTATCCCATTTGTGGATTGACAAAATTTGAATAGTATATAGAAATTTAAGGACATATTCAGTGTTAAACCAGGGTGTGCCCAGCTGGCAGATCACTGTCTGATCACAGAAACCTGACAGCCAATTAGGCAAACTATATA
The DNA here is from genome assembly GCF_019279795.1 of Protopterus annectens. Classification (NCBI taxonomy): domain Eukaryota; kingdom Metazoa; phylum Chordata; order Ceratodontiformes; family Protopteridae; genus Protopterus; species Protopterus annectens. Next base: position 804,584,760 of record NC_056730.1, read on the forward strand.
ATGCTTGACAAAGTCAAGCAAACCACATTTGAGAAACTGCAAGAGCTGCTGGGTCTGAAGGTACTCCAGGAATCCAACAGCCCCCTGGGTTTCACTGTTAGTGTGTATGCCAACGAAGGAATGAATCACCAGGTTCTGTACTGTACAACAGAAAATTAAATTCATACATAATCAGAAGTTTACCCAGTGCCAAGGACATGCAAATTCGTGGACAAGTTAGGCAGGGCTAATTATCTCACTACAATTGACTAAAGAAAGAATTACTGGCAAGTAGCCTTGACACCCTCAGCAAGGGATAGGTCAGTTTTGTTACTTCTTTTGGATTGCTTAAATTTTCTAAAATGCTTTTTGGGATGAAACATTTACCAGCAACTTACAAGAGGTTGTTAGATCATGCCCTGGTAAGAGCTGGTGACTATGATTTTACTAATATAGATTATGTTGTTATCTACAGCTAATATTGACAGGAATGTTAGGGAGGTACAAAGAATACTGAAATAGGTAGGGCTAACTATGCAGACAAAAAAAAATCAAGTGAGAATAGCAGAAGTGTCCTACCTTGATCGTCAGGTGGGTGATATCATGAGTCATCCAGAGCTGGCAAAAGTGGAGGATATCCAGGTAAGTCCTACTCCTGTTGCCAAAGGACAGGTAAGGGAATTCTTTGGGACAACAAGGTATTATAAGTAGTTTGTCCCTCATTACAGCACAATAGTGACTGTTTTAGTCTTTATATGAAAGAATCAGACAGATAAGGTTATTTGGACATGTGGTCTGTGAGCAGACATTCCAATAGCTTAAAGGGGCTTGGGATCACTGAACTGGACAATCCTGATTACATTTAAGAGTTTGTAGCACAAACTGATGCTTTGAACCATGGTCTGGTTAACTGAACTACACCAAGACTCTTCACATAGAGCGGAGCATCTAGCAGTTTTTCTTAGCCATATACTAAGGCAGAAATTTTATTCAGTCATAGTGAATAAATGTTTGGAGATAAATTTGGGCTCTATAAATACTTCAAGTCTGCCTATGTGGTAGAAAATCATAGTTGTCACATATTACAATCTCTTAAAATGGTTACAAAAGCTAAAGGACAGGATAGTAAGCTGTTCAGAAGAAGCCATAAATTACAGGCTTACAAAATGATAATTTAGCACAGACGTGATGCTATTAATATAACTGCAAGTGGTCTTTTAAGGCAGGGAGTAGTGTAGTAGTATAAAGTAACTAAAGGGATATACCTTCATACATGTTTTACAAGAAAAGGTATTGTGGTGTGGAAAGGGGGGACATTTATAGAACTAAAATATCTGTAATTGGTTTCAGTAGAGATCTAGTAAAGTTGCTGTAAATTAAACTTTTTTCAGACAGACACAGACACAAACACATACTAATCAAAAGCTGTTACTTCCTCTCAGAGAAGCAATATTGCCATAAAAGGTGTATTTTTTTATATAAAGACAGCCTTAGGGTGTAGATTTGAAATTTTGACCTAGCAGATGTGAAAGAGTCAGTGAGGCTAGACCAAATGTGAAAGTCCAAGCATGTCAGAATTCAGTGTTAGCTGAATACCTACCACTGTTCATTCATACAGATTCCTGTCGATCCATGGAAGGCACTTTCTATGAATGCAAATAAACTGAAACCTGTTCACCAAAACCACCTTCAGCAAACATTAAAACATTTTTTTTTGCACCCCCCCCCTGGAATTATTTATACCAAATCTGAGATTACACAACAGTGGAGAAAAATGCAATTTCCAGTTTCATTGAAGGCTGTTTTGGTGAACTGGCTTTGGTTTCTTTGCGTTAGCTGAAATCACTTTCAATAGACTGACATGCTCCCAGTTCATACTAGGACATTCCCTGGGTTATCATTAAGAGTGGCCCTTGTTTGCTAAGTACTAGACACCAGCTAATCCCTTTTACCTGCTGATGAGCTGTGAAAAAGACTGGAAACAGAGAATAAATAATGAACAAACTGTTGCATGAAAATAGAAAGAATGAGAGTCTGCATTCCAAGAACAGAGTAAGATCATGGTTTTAAAGGTTTTGCCTATGTTTCTCTAAGTAGTGAGTAAAACTGATTAGAAAAAAAACGTTTTAGTCACCATTTAGTTAATAGTTTTATGAAGATAACTCTCTGTACAGCAATTTTTGAAATATCCTGTATAACTGTATTTATTTCAGAATTTATAGTATTATTTTTTCAATTATAAACCCATATGGCTGGTGATTATTGCTTGTATAAGGGTAATTGTGCAGAACTGGTGAAATGTAACCATTTGTAGCCATTTTTTGAAGACAGACTACTTTTTTTGCCACAGCTGACATAAATTAATATGATATTACTTTAAGAGTGTTCAGTAACTATGGCCTTGGATTCCCAGACTGGTCTGGCTGGTGATTGCATAATAAAATTAAAGCAAGAAAGTGTAATGGCTCTGAAAAGCTAATATTATCTCTTCCTAGAAATTAGTGCATGCATAAAATGTCAAATAGTATAAGCCAGTATAGATAGTTATATATAATATAGTTAGATTGTTAGTCAGATATCATTGTGAATCACTGAGCTGACATTTAGGAAGGTGGAATCCTGGGAAGTCAGTGGTTGTAACACCATTTTCCAGTTGTAAAGTGGGAAGCTTACAGATGTGGCAGGTTTTGATCATAGCCCAAGAAAACACTGCACATTTTACCATTTGTTCCCCCGGATTTACTAATCTTCCATGCAGGACCAGGACGGCAGCACTCCATGCATATTAATGGGGCACGCTGCCCGAGCTCCTAGGCTTACACGGAGCATGTAAGTGTGAAGGGGGTGTATCTGAGAGTAGACCTCTCAGAATAAGCATGCCCCTGCAATGTAGAATAGCAGAAAGGGGTATGCAATGAGCGAAACCACTCACAGGTGACCGCATATCCCCACCAACAGTCCCCCTTGTGTACAATAGCAACAGCCTATATCAATAAAATGAAGAAACCCTTTTATTTTTATTTAAAAATCCAATTAAAGCTAACCGTAGGTGCATGGGTGTGCCCATCACTTAGCTACGGTTAATGCAGCTTAAATGGCTGAAGAGGATAACAAGGAAGATATACGCAAATGAAGCAGCATAGCAACAGTGTAGTGGGCAGAGCATTTGCTTTCCAAGCAGGCAGTCTTGGCTCAAGTCCCACTTCAGCACACTCCATTTTACATGGCAAAGCACGTTATGACCAATATTTTTGTTAACTGTGGGGGTGTCCTGCCCATATGGCAACTGCACTGCTGAAAAAGCCATAATGCAAAAATCAAACAAAGTCAGCAGATTAGGGCAAGCTGTGTAATTTTATTAGCCTGTCTTAAAGCATAATAAACAGACCAGTTTTGGCTCAATAAATTCTCATCCTTCTTCAGTGTTTAAAATAAAATGAGAACAGTAGTCCCTATTTATAATGAACATGCAGATTGATGTTGAAACATGATTGGTTCCTTACAAATGTTCATTCATGCCAGGTACAAATAAAGCCCCCAGCTTAATTATCCATTTCTTTTCTTTTGAATCCAAAAGGCTATGCCATCCGGCTTTATTAGACCTATTGCCCATGATTTTGTCGATAATTGTAAATCTGAATGTAGCATAAGAATGTTTAATGGCATGTTTGTATAGTGCGTTACTGGGTTTTTTATTTCTTATCCCACTAAAGTGTTCTGAAATACGGATCCTAAGGGGTCTGGACATCTGTCCAACATAAAAGGCATGGCAACTACAGGTGGCCAAGTAAATCAGCCAATCTGTCCCGCAATTTGCAAAGAAGTGAATCTGAAAAACATTGCCTGTATTACTGCTGGAAAAATCCTTAGTTTTATTCAAAGTTTTACAGTGGGTACAGTGGACGCAAAGTACACAACCTGATAGTAGGTCCCCAACCATGGTCCGTTGTCCAGAAACCCCTGTAGTTTGGTTGATGTGTTTGTAATGGCTCAATTGGGACCCTATGTTTCTCCCGCGTGAAATGAGAACAAACACCTGTCTTGCAAAATGGTGGAAAAATGGTCATCTACCTTTAATATGTTCCAGTGTCTCTGGACAATATTAAGTAGAGTTTCCATGTTCCTGATGTAAGTAGTGACCAGACGGATCACAGATTGCTGTTTGGTCCCTTGTTTCTTGTATTTTAATGTATCTGACTTGTCTAATGAAGAAACCATATTACTAGCACTCAGGACTTAACTCATTTGGTACACTCTGTCCCTAAATCTGTCAATAAGGTCATCCCTATATTGTACATAACTATCGGGCTTGAAACAAATACATTTCATGCTAAGAAATTGGGACTTAGGTATATTTCTGCAGATGTGAGGTGGATGAAAGCTGGAGGCATGGAGAAGGGAATTATATTGGGGGTATTTCCTATATACCTGTGTATCTAGGGTGTGATCCACATTCCTAGTAATCAGTACATCCAAAAAAATGATCCTGCAGGAATGGTAACTAACAGTGAATTGAATACCCCATTTGTTTTCGTTGAGATTACCTACGAATTCCTTCAGGTAACACTCATCCGATCTCCATACCATCCAGCAATCATCCAAATACCTCCTCCAAAAGTCAATTTCAGTTATGTAGATGTTGTGGGAATTGTCAAAAATAATGAACTCCTCCACATAAGCCATGAAAAGAAACCCCCATGGCTGTCCCCTTAGTTTGCCAAAAGCATTGGTCATGGTAAAAAAAGACAATTTTAGTTAGTATGTGTTCAGCAAGCCCAATAATTAAAGTATTTATACCTGGAGGATAAAGGTCAGACCTTTATCCTCCAGGTATAAATACTTGTTCAACCAGTATTCTAGGGCATCCAAGCCCACCCAATGTGGTATGTTTGTATATAATGCTGACACATCTAGGGTACAGAGTAGCCAGCCAGGTTGAAATTGTGTATCACCTATAATCTGGAGAAACTCAGTGGTGTCACGAAGTCTGGAATGTACCCACTTGAGTAAAGGTTGTAACTTCAAAGTTAAATATTGTGATAGGGGTTCAATGATAGAGCCCCTGCCTGAGACATTAGATCTACCTGGTGGGTGGTGAAGATCTTTATGTATCTTAGGTAGGAAGTAAATATATTGATTTGTTGGATCTTGGACAATTAGTTGTAAATCCAAGTCAGAGATAATGCCCTCTTCCCTAGCTAAGGCCAGAAATTGGTCAATTTCCTTCTTAAATTTATAAGTAGGATCAAGGGGCATCTTCATATAGTATTGTCCATCACCCAATTGTCTCATAGCCTCCTCGTTATATTGTTCCTAGTTCATGACAACCACTGCCCCCCTCCATGTGCTGATAATATAACCAAGTCCTTATGGTCCACCAGTTCTTGTAAAGCTGTTTGTTCGCTCTTTGAGAGATTATTTGCTTACATATATAGTCCCTAGAACTATAATGTAGATCTTTCAAAACTACAGTCTGGAACATAAGTACATTGGAGTTCATCAGGGGGATAAACTTAGATTTATGATAGCTAAACCTGTCTTCACTTGTCTGATTATCAGAATCCTTGTAAAACATTCTTAAACTCAATAATTTACAAAAGACTGTAACATCATGAGCTAGCCGATCTTCGGGAACAAAAAAAAAAAAACAGGAATAAAATTCAATCCCTTATTAATAATCTTTATTTGTACATCAGACAATGTTACATTAGAAATATTCAAGACATTATTTTGAGTTACTATTTCTGAGTCATTAGTTCCAATAAACTGTCCATGTTTCCTATTTGTATTTTGTTTCCTACCCCCCTAACCTGCCTTCATCTAAAGGGGTTGATTTTTTGGATACTGGTGAGTCCCTGGGGTGCTGTGTATCGAGATCAGTTACGGATGATGGCTCATCCCCTGAGGTCTCATAATTAGAACTAGAATTTGGTGTTCTTTTCAAGATAGACCTGGGTCTCTTTTGTTTGCCTGCTTTTCTAGTAAGCTCATTGAACCTGACCTGTTTATTATTGCCAGAGAATTTAATCCCCTTCTCATAATCTGCCAGGTCCCTTTGAAATTTCCTAATCTTTTTGGCTTTCAAATATTGTTCAAGATTGTCCAAATCCTTACTTAGTTTCAGGAGACAAGCTTGAAAAGCTGGTAAACCCTCAAATTCTTTGGTGCTTTCACATAACACAGTTATTTCAACCATGTCAGATTCAATGACCCTATCATAATATTCTAATAGGTTCATAGGTAGATACTAGGCTATCTGCCCTAGGGCATTTATAAGCCTAGCCAGAGTGTATTTGGCTTCCACCTCCCTATTAGATTAGCCTACTGTGCCTCTGTAAAGTAGGTCACAGAAGGTACCCTTTTAAGATTAGTTTACTGTGCCTCTGTCTAGCAGGGACACAGAAGAGATCCAGGGGTGAATTTGCGATTTCCCATCCACGCGTCCAGATTTCGCTTGAAGAGGGTCAGCGAGGGGCTATGTCTAACATGAATTGGGATTCTATTCCAGAGTGAGGGGAGCCTCTGGGAAATGAATCTGTCCCTCCAGCATGTCCTATTTATTTTTGTGCTGAGGTTTAGGTCCCTGGAGCGTGTAGCTCTAAGGGACTTGGATTTTTTGAGGTGGAGCATGTCCATTAATTCTGGGTTTGACATGGCTTTGTACGTCAGGCATAGATCGCCTCTGAGTAGGCAGTAAGCAACTGAGTAGAGCTGGAGTTTCTTTAGTCGAGCTGCATAGGACATCTGTTTGTAGCCCATGATCCTCTTGGTGAGGTACTTTTGGGGTCTCTCCAGTTGCTGCAGGTGTCGGGTAAGGTACATCCCAAAAGGGGCATTGTATTCAATTATGGGCCTGATGAGTGACGAGTAGAGGGGCACAATGACCTCTCTTGATCTAGATGCGAACCCTTTCATGATAAGGTAGGCTGTATAGAAGGTCTTTCTAACCATTTTGGCAACATGATTATCAAAGGAGAAATTACTATCTACGTTGGTCCCCAAATCTCTAATTACTTCTTCCGTACTTAATGGATTACCACCTATGTGGTAATTTGTGGGTACCTTGTTTTTCCCAAAGGGGATGACTATGCACTTTTTAGCATTTAGCTTGAGGCCGTGGCTCTGGCACCAAGCATCCATCTCTGTGAGACCCTTTTGGAGGATGCTTGTGTCAGCTGGAGATTCGATTATGGCCCCCAGTTTGCAGTCATCTGCGAACTTTGTCAGCCATAATCCCCCCGCGTTAGCCTGAACCTCAGAGAAGTATATACCAAACAAGAGAGGTCCCAGAACTGAGCCCTGTGGGATGCCACTTGTAACTGGTTTGGATTCGGACATAGCACCTGTGATTCTGACCATGTGGGTTCTATCTCTGAGCCAGTTTTCAACCCATCTTGTGATATAGGGGTTGATATTTAAGCTGGTAAGCTTATTTATGATGCCCGAGTGGGGTATTGTGTCGATGGTTTTTGCGAGGTCCAGGTAGGCTGTGTGGACTACCTTGCCCTCATCTATGGCTTTGGTAACTGTTTCAAAGAAATCAACTAGGTTTAAGAGGCAAGATCTGCCCTTAACAAAGCCGAATTGGGTAGGGTCCAGTGTCTGGAGGCTCCCAATGTCTTTGTTTATGAGTTCCATGATAATACGCTCCATAGCTTTACAGAACAGACTAGTCAGGCTTATGGGGCGATAGTTTCCGGGGTCCATTGTGGCACCACCTTTGTGGAGTGGGACCACTGTAGCTGTACGCCATTCTTTGGGTAAATATCCTGTAGTAAGGCTAAGTTTGAACAGTGACTTAATGTAAGGGTTCATTTCTTCTTGGAGCTCGTATAAGACACAGCATAGCCATTTGCTCCTTTGGGGGGGAAGGGGGGGGGGTTTGCGCTGAATCTGTCTGCCAGGATGTTAGCTATGTCTGTAAGTTCAGTATATTTTGTACCGTTATGCAACAATTCAGAGCATATCTGGGAGTTTCCGCCCATGTTCCTGACATAACTAAAGAAGGCCTTGTGATTATCTTTAGTGTCTAGGGAAATTTTTCTTTCGAAGCTGGCCTTTGATGATTTTATGAGGGATTGAAGTTTCTTGCTAATACTGATCAGAGATGCCGTCCCTTTTTGGGATTTTGCTCTGTCATGTAGTAGCTTCCTCCTTCTGTTGTATAGCTTATGTATGGCCGGGGTCCACCAGACCGGTCTCCTGCTTTTGGAGGAGTGAGTCTTGGTTTTATTTGGGATAGCACGATCCATGCATTCCTGCAGGTGCTCATAGAATGCATTTGTAAAGGATTCTGCGGATTGGTCTGTATTATCCTCTGGCCCACGGGCTTTGAAGGATTCCACCTCAGTCTTGAGAAGTGCAAAGTTGGCTTTTGAGAAATTCTTTACAGTGATTTCCTTGGCTGGGGGTGGGGACGGGATATGGATGTCCAGGGAAATTTGTTTATGGTCTGATCTTACCAATGAGGGGTTTACCTCTGGTGTGGAACATAGAGTCCCCATGTTGGTGATGACCAGGTCCAATATGTTGTTTCCTCTTATGGGAGTGGTGACCAGTTATTCCATTGCGTTAGAGTTTATAAATTCAAGGAACCGTTGGGCGAGGGTGTTTGGGCTTGAGTAGTTTTCCCAGTCAATGCTTGGGTAGTTGAAGTCACCCAATAACATAGTGTTTGGAGAGACCTTCATATTCTCCAGTGTTCTCAGGAATGCCAAGTGGGGTTCCTGTAATAGGGAGGGTGCTCTGTAGCAGCCTACAAACTGAAAGGCAGGTTTTCCCGCTGTTAGTTGCACTTGGATGGTTTCCGATGCTTCGTGCAGTGCCACTAACCTGGAGGTGTAGGTATCTTTGATGAATATAGATACTCCCCCTCCTTTTGTACTTCGGTCCGAGTTTTGGGGCCGAAACACATGGTATGAGTTATAACCTGGTAGTGCTGGGATGCTCTCAGGAGCCTTGAACCAGGTTTCTGTTACTGCACAGACATCGATTTTCTCCATACTGAGGAGAGCCTCGAGTGTGTGCATCTTGAGGTTTAGACTTCTGGCATTCAGTAGCATTACCTTTAGTTTTTTATCCTTGGGTTGTCTATGGAGGTGGGTTTGTCCTTTGAGCCTTGCCTAAAAAAGACACTCTGGGGGTGGCAAGAGCCTTGGCCAGTATACGAAAGCCTAAGGGTGACAGGTGCAAGCCGTCCCTAGTGAAGCAACGTGGCTTGTCGAGCATGTCACCCCAGGCTGACAGACACTGGATCCCCTTTGAATGACACCAATACTTTAGCCAATTGTTGAAACTGATCATTTTGTCTTTATACTGTGGCATCATTCTTGGTGAGGGCAAGATGCTACTCAAGGTCAGGGTCATACCAGCCTGGGCTACATGGTCAGAGAGCTCCTCTATGTCTCTTTTCATGTAGTCCAGGGAGGTACGCCTCAGGTCATTCACACCAGCATGGACAATGACGGAGTCATACTTCTATTTGCTTTGGAGTGACCTGAGTGCTTGCATTATGTGGCGGATCCTGGAACCCAACAGGCAGCTTACAGTGACCTTCTCCTTGTTCAGTCTGGTGAGTGGGACGTCAGTGTGCCGGACAATAGAGTCCCCTATAACAAGTGTATTTGGTGTGTTATTTGGCCTTAAGGGCTGTGACTGTGAGTCACACTGATTTTGTGAGATATGTGATTTGTGAGTATTGTTGAGGGGTGGCTGTTGCTTGGATATCTGCTTAGGAGGTCTTTGCTGTTTAGGCAAATTTTTATTTAGAGCCTCCGAGTATGTTTTTGTGTGTTTATGTGTTGGGTATGCAGATGCAATAGGTCTGTGTGAGACTGGATTTGTGGTGTGGGTGGTTAACTTTTCCTCCTGACTGACTGTGCCAGTCTTGGGTTGAGAGAGCTCTGCCTCCAGTTTGGCTGTGTAACTGCATCTCTCACATGTATTAGAGTTTGTTGGAAGGAGGAGAGGGTTGTCTGTGTACATAAGGCAATTGTAACATTGCCTCAAAATTCCCAGATTCACCAGCTGGACTGGAGAGTAACCTTGAAATTGACCCTTGGACATACCAGATTAGTATAGGGAACTGTTTTTTTACTGATCAGATTAGGGAAGGGAACATTTTTCACTTGATCAGGAAGGACCAATCAGGAGCCTAATATTTATGAGAAGTCAAGGAGGGTGTAGTGCTTTAGTTAGTTAGTGCTTCCTTATAAGAGCTGAGCAAGCACCCCTGGGCTTTCGGATATTGGCAAAGGCTCTTGCTACCCCCATAGTGCCTTTTTTAGGCAAGGCTCAAAAGACAAACCCACCTCCATAGGTATCACAAGGGATAAGAAACTAAGAGTAATGCTACTCAACGCTAGAAGTCTAAACCTCAAGATGCACGCACTCGAAACTCTCCTTAGCATGGAGAACATCAATATCTGTGCAGTAACAGAAACCTGGTTCAGGACTCCCGAGAGCACCCCAGCACTACCAGGTTATACCTCATACCATGCTTTTCGGCCCCAAAACTTGGACCGAACCACAAAAGGAGGGGGAGTATCGATATTCATCAAAGATACCCACACCTCCAGGTTGGTGGCAAAGCACGAATCATCAGAGACTATCCATGTGCAACTAACAGTGGGTAAAACTGCCTTCCAGTTTATAGCCTGCTACAGACCACCCTCCCAAACCCAGGAACCCCACTCGGCCTTCCTGAAAACACTGGAAAATATGAAGGTCTCTCAGAACACCATTATATTGGGCGACTTCAACTACCCAAACATAGATTGGGAGCATTACTCTAGCTCCAACACCCTTGCCCAAAGGTTCCTAGAATTCATAAACTCAAATGCTATGGAACAACTTGTTACCACTCCCACAAGAGGGGAAAACATACTGGACCTGATCATCACCAACATGGGGACTCTATGCTCCAGACCAGAAGTGTATCCTCACTGGTAAGATCAGACCATAAACTGATCTCACTGGATATTCACATCCGACCCCACCCCTGCCCAGAAAACCACAGTGAAAACTTCTCTAAAGCAAATTTCACACTCCTCAAAACCGAGGTGGAATCCTTCAAAGCCCCGGGCCTGTGGAAAATACGGCCCAGACCGCAGAATCCTTTATAAATGCATTCTATGAACACCTTCAGGAATGCATGGATCATGCAATCCCAAATAAAACCAAGACCCAATCCTCCAAAGGCAGACGACCTGTCTGGTGGACCCCAGCCATAAACAAACTATACAATAGAAGGAGGAAGCTACTACATGATAGAGCAAAATCCCAAAAGGGAAGGCATCTCTGATCAGTATTAGCAAAAACTAAGGGCACTCATAAAATCGTCAAAGGCCAGCTTCGAGAAAAATTGCACAGGACACTAAAGATAATCACAAGGCTTTCTTTAGTTATGTTAGGAACCTGGGTGGGAATTCCCAGATATGCTCAGAATTAGTCCAAAATGACAAAAAATACACTGATCCCACAGACATTGCCAACATCCAAGCTGACAGGTTCAGCGCAAACTTCTCCCCTCCCCACCAAAGGGCAAATATCTATCCCAGCAGAGTGCTGCCCCCCTGACATCTCAGATGCTCAGGTGAGAGCTGCCCTCTCCAAAGCAAAAAACACAGCATCAATGGGACCAGACGGTGTCCCAGGCTGCATCCTACATGAACTCCAAGAAGAGCTAAACCCAAACATAAAACTACTGTTCAATCTCAGCCTTACTACAGGATATGTACCCAAAGAGTGGCGTACCGCAACAGTGGTCCCGCTCCACAAAGGTGGTGCCTCAACGGACCCTGGAAACTATCGCCCCATAAGCCTGACTAGCTTGGTCTGCAAAGCTATGGAAAGGATCATCATGGACCTCATAAATAAAGATATTGGGGACCTAAAGACACTGGATCCTACCCAGTTTGGCTTTGTTAAGGGCAGATCCTGCCTCTTAAACCTGGTTGACTTCTTTGAAACAGTCACCAAGGCCATTGACGAAGGGAAGGTGGTCCACACAGCCTATCTGGACCTCGCAAAAGCCTTTGATACAATACCCCACTCAGGCATTATAGATAAGCTCACCAGCTTAAATATAAACCCCTATGTCACTAGATGGGTTGCAAACTGGCTCAAGGACAGAACCCACATGGTTAGACTTGCTGGAGCCATGTCAGACTCCAAACCAGTTACAAGTGGCGTCCCACAAGGCTCAGTCCTGGGACCTCTCTTGTTTGGTATATATTTTTCAGAGGTACAGGTCAACACGAAAGGACTGTGGCTGACCAAGTTCGCAGATGACTGCAAACTGGGCGCCATAATCGACTCTCCAGCCGACACAAGCATCCTCTAAAAGGGCCTCATAGAAACAGACAACTGGTGCCAGAGCCATGGCCTCAAGCTAAACGCCAAAAAGTGTATAGTCATCCCCTTTGGCAAAAACAAAGTGCCCACAAATTACCACATAGGTGGTAATCCATTAAGTACAGAAGAAGTCATTAGGGACCTGGGGACCCAAGTTGATAGCAATCTCTCATTTGACAACCACGTGGCCAAAGTGGTTAGAAAAACATTTTATATAGCCCACCTAATCATGAAGGGATTCACATCTAGATTAGGAGAGGTCATCGTGCCTCTTTACTCATCCCTCATCAGGCCCATAATCAAGTACAATGCCCCTTTTGGGATGTACCTTACCAAACACCTGCAGCAACTGGAAAGACCCCAAAAGTACCTCACCAAGAGGATCAAAGGGCTCAAACAGATGCCATATGCTACCCAGTTAAAGAAACTCCAGCTCTACTCAGTGGCATACCACCTGCTCAGAGGTGACCTGTGCCTGACGTATAAGGCCATGTCCAACCCGGAATTAAGGGACATGCTGCACCTCAAAAAATCCAAATCCCATCGAGCTACACGCTCGAGAGACTTGAACCTCAGCACTGAAATAAATAGGACATGCTGGAGGGACAGATTCATAACCCAGAGGCTCCCTTCACTATGGAATAAAATCCCAGTCCAGGTTAGGCAGAGTCCCTCATTGACTCTCTTCAAGAGGAATCTTGATGAGTGGATGGGAGATCATAGGTTTACCCCGGGTATCACTTCTGTGTCACTGTTAGACAGAGGCACAGTATACTAACCTCGAAAAAGGGCATAGCAAAATTAATTTAAAATGGGTGGCGAAAGCCAAACATACTCTGGCTAGGCTTATAAATGCCCTAGGGCAGATAGCCTAGTATGAACCTATGAAGTGCAGGGCTTTAGAAAGAGAATAGAGTGATTACTTTGAGAGTTTAAACAGTTCTAAGGGAAAAAGTGAAGAGCAGACTTTGTGGAGCCTGGAATAGTTTAAACCTGTTTAGGCGGTGCTGCCCGACGCTGCTCAGTGCGCAAAACAACGCAAAAAGAGAGTTGTATGGTTTTAAGAGAGAGAGATAAAGGAGTTTAGAATTTACCCAAAATGGCCAATAAAACTACAGCTTCTAGGTAGTAACCACTCCTCCAAGGACAGGCAGGCTGTTCAGTGTTAACCACTCCCACTGGTGAACACAGAGACTTCCCTTTAGCCCAAGCAAGCACTGGCCTTCTAGAAACTTCCAAACAGTTCAGAACAGCAAATCTGTAAATGAACTTTCTTAACTTTCAGAATAATACTTTAACAAAGCCCATGGATGCCTGTTGTTGTGCTACCGCCCATTGTGCTGTGAGTTCCCCATCAATTCTAGCCACCAAAGGTTGGAGGCGAACTCTCAAACCCTGAGGGGCCATATTCTTGGCTAAATATGCCTTAAAGAGTTTGGCATACCAAACGTTGGTTCTTAAAGATCTCATATATTTAGTTAGACTTTGAAAATTAACTTCACATGTAGCTTCTGGTGCAATGGGGAGGGATCCCTGAGTTGTATGAGCATCTGAGCCCAAACCAAAAATACCCAGGTCATCTTTATCGGCAGATAAGCCTTTGAAGATTTTAGTTAGCTCCATATTTGTGTTTGCAAATAGTATAAAAAATTAAATATATAAATATAAAACGTGAAATCTGTGCCTTCCAGTGTGCTCTAACTTGACAGGCCCGTATAAAAGAGAAAAACACAATATTTAACCAAAAACAGTTTGTCCTAGGTGTTGCCTGATTGGGAATGGTCCCAAACTGAATTCCACAAGGTAGACCAATGGTAAAAAAAGCCTTATGTTCACCATATAAACTGGTAAAACCAGATGATGATGTAAAAAACTGGAACAATAATAGCCCTTGCTCACTGACCCCTAACACTATTATTAGAAACCACATATAGTGAGCAATGCTACGTCCCTTTCTCACCAAAATCCATAGTCAAAGGAGAACCAAAGTATAAACAATTAGTTGTATAATTGTTAGTCCTATAAATGGACCACCATTCACAAATAAAGGGACAATAGTAGCCCTTGCTCCCCTCACGAATCCACAAATAAAGATAATATAACCAATATGTCCAGAGCAATGCTACGTCCCTTTGGTATAAAACAATGGTTCCTGATATATTATTGCAAGGAATCCGATTGGTATGATGTCAATAAATTGGACTCACCCCCAAGACAAAACTTCCTGGTGCCCAAACAATCTTGATTCAGGCCCAAAAACAACCACTTGAGAATGTCCAGATCACAAAAAACTATAAAGTGAAAAAAACACTAAGTGCAAACATGAACCAACTCGATCTCTTCCTTTGGATCAAAATCAGCCCCCTTCTATGGAAGCAGGGATTCAGGGTAATACCTGAAACTTAGTGCCTAATACTCAGGCAGAAATCCCTTAGCTAGTACAGGCATCCAAAGTCCAATGTAAACTCATAATATTAACTAAACTCAGTCCTAATGTGCATGAAAAGACACTAGGAATGAATATGCATTTAAATAGCAATTGACAATAAACATAGATAGTCCATATGCAATAAATCAATGTTCCCCATAGGTGTCATGATAAGCCAAAAAGATTTTTTAGTAATATTGAAAGGACCCAGTAAGTCCCCTTGTAAATATTAATTCCTGTAGAAATCAACACAATTAAATATAAAACATGTATGTCTCAGAAAACAAAATCTGATCCAAAAGCATTAGCTCATAATCCTTCTAAATGTATAGTTGAACCCCCAGTTGTTGAACCTACTGGTAGTGACAAAAAAGTTAGTAAAACATACACATGACAGCTGCCCATTATGGTGCTATGGTTCTGTGATATAGAAAGCCTTTTGTGTAGTGGACTAACCCCCACACAATAATTCAGCTGATAATTTCAGAAACGTTTTCCCAAAAAATACACAATCATATTGTTAGCATATAATACACAAGCATAATGCAATGCCCCAATAGATGAAATTCAGTGAGTTACCATATAAAAGGAACCCTTAAGATCTTTTTAAACATATGAAATGTCCCTCAGTAATTTTTGATGCAAAGCCTGCTTCTAGACGGGTGCTTCAAAATATTCATGTATGTAGAATATGCCTTGGTTGTAGCCCAAAACACCTCTAAACCCATATAAGTATACAATCATTTTTCAGTTGAACACAGTTGGACCTCGGCCCCACACTATATGTTAAAGATGACACAAAAATTACAAAACACACTAAGTAATCAAATCATGAACCATAGAGACCCCAAAAAGTCACATATCAAGTCCAATAAACTTGGTCATTGCAAAGTAATGTGTAGGCCATTGTAACACACACTGTGAGTCCCAAAAAACTGAGTGTACTTCCCTAAGTGTCCCTTAGTGATTCCTGGAACAAGACCTGCTGAAAAATAGGTGCTCCAAATTGTCGTATGTCTGAAATCCACCTCAGTAATAGCCCAACAACATGTATAGTCCAACAGAAACACTTGCTTGTTAGTTAAACCAAAAAATACACAATCATATTGTTAGCATATAATCATGCCACTGTAGTTCGTATACACAAGCATAATGTAATGTCCCAATGGATGATATTCAGTGAGTTCCAATAAAAAAGGAATCCCTAAGATCTTTTTAAACATAGGAAATGTCCCTCAGTAATTCACGATGCAAAGCCTGCTTCTAGACGAGTGCTTCAAAATATTCTTGTATGTAGACTATGCCTTGGTTGTAGCCCAAAACACATCTAAACCCATATAAGTATACAATCACTTTTCAGTTAAACACAGTTGGACTTCGGCCCCACATTATATATTAAAGATGACACAAAAATTACAAAACACACGAAGTAATCAAATCATGAACCATAGAGACCACAAAAAGTCACATATCAAGTCCGATAAACTTGGTTGTTGTAAAGTAATGCATAGGCCATTGTAACCCACACTGTGAGTCCCAAAAAACTGAGCGTACAAGTGTCCCTTAGTGATTCCTGGAACAAGACTTGCTGAAAAATAGGTGCTCCAAATTGTCGTATGTCTGAAATCCGCCTCAGTAGTAGCCCAACAACATGTATAGTCCAACAGAAAAGCTTGCTTATTAGTTAAACCACATTGAGCAGAGACACTCCCAATGATTGTTACAAATGATTGCAGGGTTCAAAAAGCATGCAAAATTATGTATAAATCAAATCTCAGCCCATAGAGACCCATCCGTGTTCAATGAATTCAGCCATTGTAATAACATGTAGGCCACTGTTCCCCACACTGCGAGTCCAGAATGAATAAGCGTATTTCCCCAAAATGTAGAAAACATGAGAAACATAAAATGTTAGTTCACAAACACTTGAATAGATCGTCTAAGCTCAGTGAATCTCAAAAAAGTCAAGTAGTAAGAAAAACATGAGTCCCAGTATCTGCTTAAACAGCTTAAAATGATGATACCAAAAAACGCCAACCTGGTCTTGTGCTATAAGTAAACACGCAGATCAGATAGCCATGAAAAAAATATGTTCACCAACCATGACACAAATCCAGAGTCCATATAAATGCTACAGAAAAGATATTTGAGTATCAATGAACTTCACCATGGGGTAGAATGGATAAATAAAGAATGAAATGTAGGATCTCCAAAAATCACATCCTCAGTGATCTTGATACACAGCATACCCAGGCCAACAGCAGGAACAGGAACAGGAGAAATGCAAACTGTGGAGGTGTCCTGCCCGTACAGCAGCTGCACGGCTCAAAAAACCATAATGCAAAAATCAAACAAAGCCAGCAGATCAGGGCAAGCTGTGTAATTTTATTAGCTTGTCTTAAATCATAATAAACAGACCAGTTTCGGCTCAATAAATTCTTAGCCTTCTTCAGTGCTTAAAATAAAATGAGAACAGTAGTCCCTATTTATTTATAGTTTTGATCAATGCCCAAGAAAACACTGCACATTTTACCATATGTTCCCCCAGATTTACTAATCTTCCGTGCAGGATTAGCTTAGTCCTGCATGGAAGCGACTGTTTAGGAGCAGGACAGCAGCACGCCATGCATATTAATGAGGCATGCTGCCCAAGCTCCTAGGTTTACATGCAGCATGTGAGTGTGCAGGGGGCATGTCTGAGAGCAGAGCTCTCAGAATATACACACCCCCGCAATGTAGAACAGCAGAAAGGGGTATGCAATGAGCGAAACCGCTCACAGGTGACCGCATATCCCCACCAACAGTCCCCCTTGTGTACAATAGCAACAGCATATACCAATAAAATGAAGAAACCCTTTTATTTTTATTTAAAAATCTGATTAAAGCTAACCATAGGTGCTCGGGTGTGCCCATCGCTTAGCTACGGTTAATGCAGCTTAAATGACTGAAGAGAATAACAAGGAAGATATACACAAATGAAGCAGCATAGCAATAGTGTAGTGGGCAGACCATTTGCCTTACAAGCAGGCAGTCCCAGTTTGAGTCCCACTGCAGCACATTCCATTTTACATGGCAAAGCACGTTATGACCAATATTTTTGTTGCATAACCCACTAAATAACATATATTTATGAACTGGAGTACTGCAGTAAATGCACATGTAAGGTGTCAGCGTCATAATGAATAAGGCACTAGTAAACAGGTTTACGCACAAATAAGCAGTAGTAAGCATATTTAAGCAGTAGTAAGCGGCCTTAAGCCCGTTTGCTCAGTGGTAAGCAATGCCTACAATTCTGAAGCTAACTCTCTGTAAGCAGATGTAATGACAGGTTAGTAGTGCTTACCGTCACGCAAACCCACTTACAACTGCTCAAAAGTGCCTTAATCACTCTGTATCCAATGGCCCTTGTTCTGGCCATCAACAAAATAAACAGCCATACAGGTCTCAAATCCAGGACCCTATACACCATAGTCACAGTAGTCAACCACCAAGCCATCATAGAAGAATGAGGTATTCGCAAACAAGTCCTCACCATAGTAAAACCAAACTGAACCTGTGACAGGAATCAGTATACAGTCATATGTTCCATAACCCACTAGATAACATAAATATGTGAACTGAAGTACAGCAGTAAGCCCAGAAGTGAGGTGCAATTGTAATAGAGTGCTGAAGTCCCCAATAAAACACAAGGACCCCACAGAGTGTACGTACACATTAATCATGGATACCAGGCATACATATAAGGTGTAATGATTAATAACTCAATGCTAAAAAGGCATTATAATGCAAAGTGTAATGTAAGCAATGCTAAGCATTGCACAAGCCAACTTAGGAGGTGTGAGCAATGTGTAGACCAGTTAACTCATTGTGCCCAGTGGAATACCCCTTTAAACAATGCCAACCCTATGTAAGCAAGTTTGCCCATAGCTTAGCCTTTTCAAAATTGGCCACTCATGGAAAAGTGCAGGAAATCAGCCCTACTTATACCCAAGAGGTGGAACTATATCTCATAACTGGTTGTAGCTTCCCCTTGCAGGCACTATGGCAGTAAGGGGAGAAGGTGTGCGCTTCCGGGCGCAGTGCTGGTGCATCCAGGAGTCCAAGGTCACGGCAGGACTCCTAGTTAAAGACCATGCTCAGAGACTGCTGCAGAACCAGTACCAAGGCTCCCCAGATAAGGTGGAGGCCTGGGACAGTCTTGCCCGTGACCTCACCAGTGCCACTGGCATACCCTGAACTGGTGAGCAGGTCAGGCATCACTATACCAACCTGAAGTGGCGTAAGGGGGACCTCTTAGAGGAGTGATTCCAAGAGGCTAGAGCATTAGGGGATGTTCCAGCCATGTGTAAGTATCACCCCAGTTTGTCTTTCGGATTTTCCTGGTTAGGGGTCACCACAGCAGAACTCCGGTCCGCTAATGATTGGCAGTAGGTTTTTACAGTGAAAAGTAGCCAGCTCAATGCCCAATCTTCAACGAAGGCACGCCCATTCACGCATGTCTTTCGGAATGCCACTCAACCGCGAGGAGGACATGCAGACTCCACACAGAAGGCACTCCCCAAACTCCATCTGAGAATCAAACGGGAGAACCTCTTGCTGTCAGGCAACAATGCTACCTCTGCACCACCGTGGATTACTCACCTCAGTATGTGTGTAATAATTGCCAGCTCAGGTATATCATGGATAAGTATGGCTAAATATTCCTCTTATGTTCCCCACAGCTGCAATAGAGTGGGCTGTGAACCAGGAGGCCCACATCAGTCACCTGGCGAGGTTGTGATGCGAGGCAGGTCAGTAATACTCATGCATTTACGGTCATAGGAAATAAAAATAAAAGTAGTAGTAAATTAATTGCTTGTATAAAACCTGCATTGTTCAAGGCAAGTACTGCACACACTAGAGAATATGGCAGGAAGAGTTTCATATTGTTTGTAAGTCAATAAAAGTGTAATAGCCTGACAAAACAGGTTTAACTGCTGAACTGCATGTGTATAGCCTGGTATCATACGGTAATGTAGATATGCAATCATGTAATAGTACTGTAGTATTAAGCACTGTTACCCACACTGTGCACCATAAATTGAATGTGTAGGAATGCCTGTATATGACAGGTGTAATCCCCAGAGGCCATTTAGTACAATGAGAGACACATAGTTTGTTTGTTTGTCTTTCGACTTTTCCCGATTAGGGGTCGCCACAGCAAAACTCCGGTCTGTTAATGATTGGCAGTTGGTTTTTATGGTGTCGAGTTGCCAGCCTGATGCCCAACCTTCAACGAAGGCATGCCCATTCAACGCATGTCTTTCAAATGCCCACTCAACCATGGGGAGGACATGCAGACTCCACACAGAAGGCACTCCCAACCCAAGCCGAGAATCGAACGGGAGAACCTCTTGCTGTGAGGCAACAATGTTACTGCTGCACCACCAGAGACACATAGACAGTAAACAGGGAAAATTCAGACAACAAAAATGGAATAACACATGCAACTGAGATGTGAACTGTTGCTTTTTTAGCACACACAGCCACAGTTCGAATTCTGCCAGTGGTAGTAGTCTGCATGCAGAATCATACCCCACAACTGTACAGATATGTCCAGAATGTCAATTAAAGTGGCCCATATCTGTTGCCTATCAAACTGTCCCCAGTTAAATCAGTGGGATGATCCCAGACGTATAGGCAGCTAACAGGAAATACAACTGACTTGACAGCTATGAGAACAAAGCTGGCACACAAGCATCTCCCCAATACCTTATGTGACTAACAAGCCATGTATGTCCCATTTACACCCCAATTTGTCAAGCTGTGGTCAGAGTGTGTACAGTAACAGAATGAGATGTATGTGCATAATAGTAATGTGGGATCTGGTACTGTGTGTGGGAGCATTCAGGTAGTGCTAATAAACATTCCTCTCACAGGTCTGTCAGATACCAACACTGTGGCCAGAAATACAAGAATGATATGCATTTGCTCTGAATAATGAGGTATTACACATCGCTGTCGCCCACACTGTCCTACAACATATAATGGCCTAGGAAATCTATATATGCGTGTTGTATTACAAGGTCAGAATGCATAAAAACAGGGGATTAATAAAACAGAAAGCATATTGGAGATATACAGCAATATCTATATAGCAGACACAATTGTGATGGACAGTGTTTAGGTTGTAGCAGACACAGCCATGGTCTGAATCCTAGGAGTGGAATTAGACTGCATACAGATTCATACCCCAAAACTGTACAGATGAGGCCAGAATGTCCAGTATATGTGCCCATATATGCTGCCTGTCCTGCTGGTAAGTCTATGGGATGATCCCAGATGTTTAGCCAGCAAACAGGGAATGCAAGTGATTGTCAAACATCATGAGAACACACCTGTCACTGTAGCAACCCCAGAAACTGTTAGGAAAGTAAAATTTCAAGTATGTCCTATCTACACTCCCATGTTGTCAATCTGTGACCAGAGTGAGTACAGTAACAGAGTGAGATGTATGTGTTACTAATGTGTAATCTGGAACTTTGTATGGCAATAGTCAGATAGTGCTAACAAACATTGCTCCCACAGGTACGTTGGATATGAACACTGTGCTGAGAAATACAGACCATTATAACCTGTACTGGTACTGTTCACTCTGGTATTGTAGGGAATTGTGAGTGTTGCAGTTTCTCTGAATAATAAAGTATAACTGGTCACTGTCACCCACACTTTTCTACATAATATAACTGTGTAGGAAAGCATGTATATGTGTGTCAGGTCACTAAAGGTGGAAGAGGGCAATATTCTAGATATGTCCTGACACACCAACATGTGGTCAACACATGGCCAGAGTTTGTGTAGAAAGAGTTGGATAGCTATGTGCAAAACAACAATCCGGAATCTGGGAGTATGTGTAGAAACATTTAGTTAGTGTTAATAAACATTCCCTCCACAGGTATACCAGGTAAGAGGTGTATACTGCAGGTAAATCTGGTTCATGTGTAATGATGATGACAGCCATATCACTGACCAAACAAAGGCTATAGGGTAGTGTAGTAAGACTTGTAAGGTACAGATAACAGCATTGACTAGGAAAGTAATGTGGACTTCAGGAATATACTAGTTGTTAATTGACATCCCCCCCCCCCACCATATCTCCAACAATAATCAACATACCCACCCCATCTGGTATGTAATGACTCTGATAATATCCATTTGTTTGATAAATGTTTTAATGGTTCCCATGCATGTGCTATATTGAATAATTCCAACATTGGTGGCATGGTGCCATCACTGTACCTGCATGCTGTTCTTATTACCACTGTGGTCCCATATATGGATGCGTTCTGTTTGCTATGCAACTGATCCATATCTGATGTCTGGGTTAATGGGAATATCTATGCATGCTATTATACCTAACCCTGGAATGTGTTGACTATTACTAACCCAGAAATGATAATGTAATCTAAACACTAAAGCATGCTTGGGAAGGCTGGACCCAGCGGACCCACCTGTCCCACCTCAGCTGGCCGTGGCACCGGGCAGCAGCATGTCTGGGGCCCATCCCAGGACCTCACTGTCCGTTGGTCCTGCACCACCTTTGGGTGGAACTGCCTCAGGGGATGGGGCTCCCCCCCCGGGAGTGGGCATGGACAGGCACCTGTCACCCATTGCCAGGTCGGGGTCATGGTGAGTAGACCGATCAATGAGCAGTTTAGTGATATTCTACGCCAGCTATAGGGCTGCATGTCATGATTAGAGAGTCAGCCTGGCTCTGCGGCTCAACCCCCAGCACAGCCACCTTCGGGGTTGTGAAGATGCAGTGGTGACTGCCCATGGGTGGCGACCTCATTCCCACTGTTACCACTAAGGGGCTTGTAGGCTTCCAATATCACAACACCCCCCCATCAACGTGTTTACCCCCCACATGTGTCATATATCACCCCTGTATGCATCTTGTTTGTCTTGTCTGTTAACCTACCCAGCCTACCTCCCCAAATATACCTACTAACCCCCCCAACATCCCACTCTCACCTGAAAAAAGGGCAATCTGTTCCCATAAAAAATCTTGCCCCATACATAGCTGTCCATTTCACACACATGTCCACTGGACACATGTAATCTGGTCTAATTAGCATCACAACTTATTATTGTTGTCCTCACCCCTCTCCCAAGGGTTTGAGTATCCAAATCTACCTCCAAATGCAGTGTATATGCTCAGCTGTTGCTGTAGAAGACATGGGCAGCTATGGACCTTCCCTACACCCTTCCTGCACATCCCTGGCTATTTTCCCTACTGTCTTTACCTCTTTGTGCCCCGTTTTTCACCACTTTTCCTATCAACTCCTTTTTCTTTACTTTTAAAGAAATTAGCACAGGGGTAAGTGGCAGTAAGCACTTTTAAGCAGCAATAAGTGGGTTTAAGCCTGTTTGCATGGGGGAAAGCAATACCTACACAGGTTAAGCAATTTAGAAGCTAACTGAGTATAAGAAACTGTAACCTGAAGTTAGCAGTGCTTTCCTCCACGCAAACCCACTTACAACTGCTTTAAAGTGCTTTAATCAGTCTGTATCCAACAGCCCGTGTTCTGCCCAGCAACAAAATAAACAGCTTCTGTAAGGCTCTAATCCAGGACCCTGCACACCACAGACAACGTGATTTACCACTAAGCCATACCAGATATATGCAAATCTAATGTTTTCAGAAACATGTCATCCAGCCCAGTCATGCAACAGTACAGAGAATGTATTGCAACATTAGATGTATGTGCGTGTGTAAATATATTAATATCTAAACAGACACAACATATCTATATATGTAGATATATATATATATATATATATATATATATATATATATATATATATATATTTAGAAATATATACATATATATATATAAATATATATGAACATATATACATGCAAATACCTACATCAACACAATATATATATATATATATATATATATATATATATATATATATATATATATATGTATATATATATATATATATATATATATATATATATATCTACACCTATATGTCTACATATACACAGCAAGTTACATATATATACACAGATATATATCTATGTAGGTATAGATGAACATAGTTATAGATATGTAAATATATATATATATATATATATATATATATATATATATATATATATATATATACATATATATATATAGCCATACATCTGCAGATAGCAATGGCAGATTAACTAAAACATATATGTTCACATGCACCGTTAATGGGGTTGAGAGGTCCCAAACAATATACATCTTGTACGAATAACTAAACACATCTGCCCTGCAATACACTACCAAGTGTTGCAGATCCCATAACCAGGACCTGACATGACATGGGCACAGAATGTTAACAGTACTACATCCCACCTGTATGATGTCAGGCTGGTATTGGTAACATATCATGAAGTACAGTCTGGCTCCCATAAGAAAATGTAAAATGTGGAAGCTATCAACATCACCAGGATATATATATACAGACACATATATGCAGACACGTATATATATATATATATATATATATATATATATATATATATATATATATATATATATATATATTGATAGATAGATATACATGTGACTACATACACACATGCAGAGATATGTACAGTAAGATACATATGTAGAAGGTGCACACAATATGGAACAGTCACTATGCCTACAGTTAGCACCTTAACAACTGGACACTGTATGGGCCACCCATACAAATGACAATTGTTGCTTGCAACATATACCCACAGAGAGGTCATAGGTAAAAACACCACACACAGGTTTGCAGAAATGGAAAACCTTTGTTTGTATACTGTTACAGTTCTATATGGCATGTCATATAGCTGTTCAGACACTGACATCCATATTAACAGAGTAATGCAACTGTAAAACAGTTATACTAATACAGTAGTCTCGAAAGGTTCACAACTGTTGCTGTCCAGGCCTAGCCCTTCAAATTGTACAATAGTAAAGACAGACTGGGCCACAAGATACTAAACAATCAACAGTAAGTAATGCAGGTGTATAGTTCAGCAGCCTCTATATACACTCTGTACAAAATCACTAGGTGGTAAAGACTTCAGTTGACCAAATGGGATGTAACTGTTACATAACAAGACATAACTGACACCATCACAAGCACACTGACAAACAGAACAGTCTGTATGGCAGGAGGCAGTAGGCCCGCATTAACCCAATTTATGTAAGTAATATAAAACTCAGCACCTACCGTCCCTAGATCTTTTTAAAGTTTTTGTCTTCTTGGTCGGCATGTATGTCAACTATATGCTCACAGACAACTCTCTCCTTCTAGCACAAAACACCTAGAAATACTGAGGAGATGTTACATTGCCTCATGTACACTGAACAGCTCTCTCCTTCTCCCTGAAGCCTTAAATACATGTGAGGAGGTCAACACACACCAACACAACCCAGCTGCTCTCTCACAACACACAACTGCAGTCACCAGTCAGGAGGAGACACCCAACACAGGACCATACTGGAAGTCTCACACACCAAAACATAGACGGCTCAAATCTAGTACACTTAAACAACCACCACACAACACCAACTCTTACACAAATCACACTCACCATTACAACCATGAGGCACTCACAGCACAACTCAAAAAACCAGATGCCAACACCTGAGACACTCACAGTACAACCACCAGTCAACACAACCCAGCCCGCCAAACCCTCACATGTAGAGAACACAACAGTCATTGGAGACGAGGCGCACAGACACACCACATACTTGCCACAGACTGAAGGCATGAGGTCACAGTAAGCTGCCTGTGATGATTAGAATCCATGGCTAGCAAGCTGGCTCAGGTCTGGCAGCAGCAAGTAGGAATATGCAGGGAGCGCCCTCCGGCTATAGCAGCAGTAGGGCATGCCCTCTCACAGGCTCACATGAAACACAACATTGAGCTCTGCTCTGACAGCCACGCCCAGGCCATTATGGACCTGAATTTGAGCAGTATCCTACCTTCACCAAGCCCAGATCCACCCAGCAATGATAAGATGATCAGGGCAGGTGGACACCTCTGATGCCGGATTCATTCAAAGGGAGAGTGATGCCCCTGGGGGATGACATGCTTGACAAGCACTTTGCCACCCCCCACCCGTGTTGCACAAAGAACCCTAGGATTCGGATATTGGCAGCTCTCTTGCAACCCCATGATGCTTTTTTAGGCAAGGCTCAAATTCTAAACCTACCACCCTAGAACACAAAAAGGAAAAAACACCTTTTTAGAGGCTCATGTGCCAAAACTCCATCCTAAAACTGGTTTTCGAGAAAAACTAAGGGTATGCCTGAAGAATCCAGGAAGTGCTGCACTCAAATGCGGTTCAAGGCCTCTGAGCACCCACACGAGGCCCTTCACCTGCATTAGAATCGTTCGGCCTGAGACCATCCAGATACACAGAACCGAGGGTATCCGAGGACATCATGCGCGCACACCCCATTTACAGTAACAGCGCCGCTCATTTACGGAGACCATCCAGGTGCAAAAGGACATAGACACCTCAAGCTCTGATGGCCCTAGCACAAGACAGGCAACCACCAGGAACAATGGAACATCAGACTACCTTGCACAGAAAACACTAAAACACCCTAATATCACCAAACAACATCACTCAACAGGCCTTCCCCCTAGCTAATACTACCTAGAATCATACTCAGAAAAACACAAACACATACAACTAGTCCTAATCCTGGAATAACTAATAAACAAAACACTGGGAACAACCAGGAACCCTCCCCCAAAAGGAGATCACATACTTGATTCTCATCTGGAGTGAACAACTCCCACAAATCCCACACATAGGGAAGCATACACCTCGAGGGTGAGATCAGATTGGTTCAGTAAGACGCTGACTTCTCTGGGCAGACACAACAAATAAAAAAGACCAGTGTGGAACTTCTCTCAAAGCTGGCTCACTGGGTGGAAAGACTAGTGTAGTCTCCCTTGAACTGCCCGAGCTGAACTTCTACAGTACAAAAACAGGACTCTTAGTATAAGGCAAAAGCACCAGCACCAAAGACTCTGCAAGCCATAGAATCTCCTCTACAATAAAAACTCTCTTAGTACCACAGAAGATACCAGTCTGGTGGACCCCAGCCATAACACAACTCTACAATAAAGGAAAGGCTAAGACACCCATCAGCAAAACCTATAAATAAAACAGACACCTGAATAAACAAAATAATCAAAATACAAGAGCTCTCATAAAAATAAAGCTAGCAAATTTCGAGAATCAAAAATAATAAAGAGATCAAAGACAATCATAAGGCCTTCTTTAGCTATGTTAGACACCTAGGAGGAATCTCCCAATTATGCTCAGTACTCTGATCCTACAGATGCTTGATCTTATATGCTCTACAGACATTGCCAACATAACTTCTTGCAGCCCCGGTCGACTACTCTCCCCTCCCCAAAGACATGCTGGCTCCCCCCAGCCCAAAACAGCCCAAACATGGGAGCTGAGTGAGAACCCCAAAAACCCAGCAACCACACAGCATCATGGGGACCTGATCCTCTCCCCGGCTGTGTGCTCCTCCAATGTTAAACCCGTAAACCCGCCACTAGCTTAGCTGTTTCACTTCAAAGTCTTACCTCTGGATCGTGCCAGGGGTGGGCGCTGGTCCTGGAAATTCCCGGCTCCTAGCCCTGGCGACACCCACCCGCAAAATTACGGCCCATTAGCGACACAAACCTTTACTGCAAAGCCAATGGAGAGGATCATACCTGACAAGCAAAATAAAGACATAGAGGTGCAGACTTTGGATCCATAAATAAAGACATAGGATCTTTGCAGATTTCGTATCTTCAAACTTTGGTTTTGCGAAGAAGAGCAGTCCTGCAAAAACTTGGTTGACTTCTTCAAACAGGCACCAGCCAGCCATTGGGGCGGGAGCCGCACTTACAATAGCTTAGGAAAAACTCATTGCCTTACTCATTAGCTTAAAATCATCAGCTTAAATGTTAACCCATACATCACAAGATGGGTTGCAAACTGGCTAAGGGTCAGACCAACTGTTGAATTGTGTCTGTCAATTCACCTGTCACAAATTAACTTGGTCACAGTGTCACAGTGTCAGAGCCGGGCCCACTCTTGTCTACAATCAAATTTACAAGCAAACACTGCCAACAAAGTTACATGATGAAGTTTTTTGCAGATGACACCAAACTGATGCATAGTAGAAAAGCATGATCTGATCACATCTGGCACAGAAGGGCCTCAGAGAAGCGGACTGGTGGTGCATAAGCACGCTGACCTGAAAAATGAAAAAAAAAAATGCTACCAAAACAGTGTTACCCCTAAACAACCCCTGGGTGCCAATCCATAGCCAGCCCACTGAGCAGCACAGAAGAAGTGGGGGACCCCAGGGGGATAGGGATGATAGTTCATTGTCATTGCGGCCCATGTAGCTAAAGTAGTTAGAAGACTTTTCTACATTGCTATCCTTTGAAGGGATTCTCCATCAGAGATCAGGGGTCATAGTCTCTCTCCCTTTATTCATCCATCATCAATGATTGGGTACAATGAATGCCCCATTTGGGATGTATCTGACTGACCCGACTTAGCAGCAGCTGGAGAGGCCACAAAAGTCCCCTCACCAAAAGGAAAAAAAACTGTCAAAAATCTGTCCTAAAGAACTCCAGCTCCTATCAGCTGCAACACCATTTCAGGGTGACCTTTGCAGGTGACCTTTGCCTAACATACAACCAAAATTTATGATGAATATCACCTCCACTCAAAAAAAGACAGATCCACAGACCACAAGAGGCGGAGACTTAAACCACGGCGGCTATTATCAGGGCGTGCTGGAGGGATAGATTCATTACCCAAAGACTCCCCATGCTGTGGAACAAATTTACACATGAGGCAGAGCACCTGTTGGCCTTGTTCAAGAGATCTCTTGACCAATGGGAGGGAGATCGCAGATATACAGGGATTACCTCAAGTGTAGGTACTGACAACAGAGGCACAGCAAAAAAATAATAGTATTAGTTTACTAAAGGGGGTAGGCGTAAACCAAAAAGATGTAGACTGGCTTGTAAAATGCCCTCGGGCAGATAGCCTAGTATGACCTATGATGAATAGGGGGGGGAGATCGCCTTAAAGGGGTATCACTTCTGTGTCACTGTTAGGACAGAGGACAGGTATACTTATGAAAAGGGGCATAAATAAATTTAAATGGGTGGCGAAAGCCAAACACACTCTGGCTAGGCTTATAAATGCCCTAGGGCAGATAGCCTAGTATGAACCTATGAACCTATGAACCTATGAATATAGGTGAAGTGTATGGTACTGTACATCCAGCTACCTTAAGGCAGTTCACCCCTGATACCCCCACAATTTGTAACAGCCTAGGTCATTTATGGTGCGCCCCCCCAGACTCAATAATACAGGGGCATATACCACTGTTACATACATTGGCCTCTACAGTGCATAAGGGCATACATGTATTGTGTAGGTGAAGACCACACATATATGGCCCCAGCCCCATTGTATGTGTGGGGAATACAACAGCAGTGGACTGATGGCAGCAATGGCATTGTGATATACTCACCGCCCACTACAGAACAACCCCTGACAGCATGCCATATGTGCAAAGGTTGGTATGCAGGTGGAGGACAAAGGCTGGAACACAGGCCCATATGTGGAAAACTGTTGCCATACACTAAGCAAGTCACTGGTGTTACAGGATAGTCTGCAGCATACCCTTAGTAGAGGAATTGAGGTTAGAAAGATAAATGGATGTAGCCATGTACTGATGGCACTCAACACACACACTGCCAGTGAAATATCTGACACAGAACCTGTGTGGTGGACAGATAAAACATGATAGGCACACCTCTGGCCACCAACAGGATAGGCCCACAGTTGAGAGCTATGCAGACAGACTGCATTCCAATGTAAACTAGTATGTACACACACACCCTGTAACACCAGTACTATATAAAGCATAACACAACTCTACTCACATTATGTCTGTAGTTCTGGAACCTCCTACAAATATGTAGCTGGCCTGAGTGTGCCGGTTCTCCTGTAAGAGGTATTACAACCTGCTGTCTGTAACACTGATGCCCACACACAGAAAGGATGTCCATCACACAGGAAAGGTAAAGGGACCACACCCACATGATGTAGGGATTTATAGTAGGTGGTTGCCATGACAGTTGTTATTGGAAGTACTACACAGCAAGCTGCATGTAGTCAGCAAGTGGAGGACACTGATTGGTGCAGAGGCCATCACCTGAACATGTGCAACACCTACTAAAGCCAGGCTGCAATCTATTCAAAGCAGCTCAATCCATTCACTGGAGAGAGAGGGAGAGAGAAAGAGAGAGAGAGAGAAAGTGAAAAAAAAAGAGAAAGAGCTCTTCAAACTAACAGCTGAAGTCACAGGCATTTAGCCAGCAGCCATTCAACAAGACATCATTCCCACAACAGGTTTGTGAAGTATATATACATGTAAAAGAATGTAGTACCTGGTCCATCATAATGGGATAGATGATGTGGAATGAGTTATATGTGCCATCAGGTGTTGTGATGATGTTCAGCTGAACAACTGCTATGGAGAATAGTGACTGTCACTGTGGGTAGTGGGACATAGCCATTAACTGTGCAGGTCAGCATTGACAGACAAGATGTAAGCCATCATAGTGTGTGTTGTATAATGGGAAGTATGTATATTATGTGGCCAATAGCTGGTTGTGGAAGTAATGGCATTATGATGGACATGTGGGATCCATGGCCCACCACTGGCAGGATACTCAGGTGAATCTGTAATGTAGCATGCTGGAATGCCATAGGTGTGTAATAGGGTTACCCGCAATCGGGTCCCACTTATACCCCTCTGATATCAGGCCGTGTCCATATGTGGCACCTGTCTGTGTTGTAGCAAGGCAGAACAGTGCAGCTGTGCAGGAAGGTGCTGTGAGATTGTGGAGCTGATGTCTGAATGTATCCCACATATAGGTATGCATATGTGTACATATGTCACATATATAATATATAAAGATATATGTATATCAGCATGTATGCCCAGAAATATACATATACCCATGTGTAGACATATATATGTGCACATATATACATCACATATATCTACACATATATTGATATATACCTATATGCACATGTCTACATATATATAAACACAGACACAAACATATATGTATGTAAAGACATGTCCCCTATATCACTAACACAGTGATGTGTGCTATGTGTGAGGCAGCAGCACACATAGCAATACACACAGATATCTACAGCTGGCAATGTGTGCACCATGGATGGATATGTCACATGTTAGTCCCTTGTTGGCACCACATTGCCCCCATCTGTGAAGTATGCAATGGGAATACGGGGCAGTATGGCAGGTACACATGTGGAGGTGGTCAGGTTTGGTAGATATAGAGGACAGTCTATAGGGGTGGTATGTGACACGTAGTAGGTAAATACCATGGATGGTGTATGTGGTCTCTGATGTGAATGCCCCATGGTCCCCAATATGGGCACAATGGGAACAAGCCTCCCACCCACTGCTACTTACAAACACAGTCCACGTCCTGAAGGTGCCTGGTCTGGAGACTGAGCAGGAGGAGTATGTTGGTCCTTTGAATGTGTACTGGGTGCCTCAGACTGATGTAGCACATCCTTCGTGTCTGTGGAGCCCGGTATGGAACAGACCCTACACCTTAACTCAGGGAACAGGAACATGTCTGTATGTGCCCTGAGAAGGGGGGAGACAACATCCCCTGGGTGGTTCCACCTGATGGTATTGCTGTAACAGTACATGAGGAGGCCCCAGGTTGGGACGCACATGTGATGTGGCCAGGTATCATGGGCAGATGGGTATGGAGAAGTGGATCTGCTGGCCAACAGAACATATACATGTTATTGTGTCACTGTTATAGAACATTTGCCAGTAGTAATAGTCTACACAATCCCGGTACATGTCCAACAGCATGTATAGATATCCCCAATAACACAGACTGTCAGATGTGCAGCAATCTCAGAGCAGCCATACCACTGGCATATATGTAATCATAGTGGCACTGACAATGGCATGCAGGTGAATAGTCTGTAACAGGCCAGCAATGATAGTGTCCACACAGGGGACACAGCTACAATCACATAGCAGAAGGTGTGGTACAATACAATATCTGTCCAAATGGTAGTTAAACTATAGCCATACCTAATGACTTGTGTGTACAGTCTGTTGAAGCTGATATGGTGGGGGGTGACAGAGATGTGTATTACGAACTGTGATAACCTTGCCGTATGAGTTGCTCAAACTTGTTTCCATCTTTATGTCTTTCAGCCAAGATGGCAAATGCATGGTTCCCCACCTATTGCAATGCTGAGAATGACGTCTGGATACCACACATGATCCAGCACTATCCACTGCTGTTTGGCAGGCATGCACATGAGTAGGAATGACCTAGTCCACAGGGTCAATGATGTCAGACTGCACAACCGCAGTTATGAGCAGGTCCGGCATCATTGTACTGACCTGCTTCGCAATGCCTGTCGGCGTGCTGCTGCAGTCCGGGGTGATCACCTTGCCATAGGGGAGGCCATGCCATTCACCCCCCCCGACACTTGTGGAGGAGCTCCTGGCCAGCCTCGTGGCACCTGCCCGTCCGGACCACCAACAACCACTGGACCACTTTGTGAAGGAGGGTGTCATGCACACATCAGCTGAGGAGCATGCAGGTAAGGACACAGGGCACATCAGTAGACAACTGTTGTGTAAACATTTGCATTGGTACAGGTAGATCATGCATATCTGACATGTCATAGATATATTATGTTGCTGCATTGTAGTGATAAACAGATGTCCAGATGTGGTAGTATCATGGGAATGTACCAGTGATGTATGGTAGCACTGCACCCAGCTTGTAGCAGTGCCACAGGTGGGCCACTAACATTGCATCTGTCACCCTCTTATGTAGGTCCCTCCGGGATAACAACAAGGCAGCAGCCTGTAGCTTGTGAGTATGTTTTATGTAGATGCTTGCCAACACAGTGGGCATGTAATGGTGATGGTATATTCCATGCACACATCTAACACACCTACCCTGAATGCATACTGAACATGTGCATGTATTGTTGCTGTGAAATGCACAGTCTCACAAGAGTGACCATGATGGGGTATTGGAAGGGTATGTCAGACACCTGCATGATAACTAACATCCTGTCATTGCGGAGTGTGTCCACAGGGAGTAACATACTGGTGATAGACATGGCCTACAGTAGTGACATGTTCTGAACAACACCCATATACAGTGCAACACCAGTGTATATACCTCTAGGACAATGGCAACTGCTGCAGAAATGCACTATGGCATAAGGCATTACAGTAGTCCACATTATCAGCTAGGTCTAGGCTGCAACATGTGGTGTTCAGTGTATGGGACACTGCAAAGTGACACATGTTTAGGGCTTACTTGTCATGCATCTGCATAAAAGCTGAAGGAGGGGGGGGTCTCAGCATGACACACCAGTGCACTGCAGTAGGGATCCTAAGGATGGCAGGAATGGCTCTATCTGCAGATAGTCAGGTTCAGAACCTGTGGCAGCCATAACCCTACCAACACAGCAATAGTGATGGCAGTGTGTGAACACCATGGGATGTGCACATGAGTAGACCTTGCAATCATGCCGAATAGGGGGACATGGGTAAGGCAGACTGAACATACACTGGCAAATACAGATGGCCCATGCTGGCATACCTCTGCCAGGAGCAGTGACTGCTGTAGTACACACAACATGAGGTGTGATAAACCATCATGATAAGGGTGTGCACACATATGCCCACATAGTGTGTATGCATTGTGGTCAACAGCCGCACACCTAACACAATCTGTAGACACTGCATGTGAAAGTACAAGACATATGTCACATACCGGGCTCATGTACTACTAAGATATGCGGTGATGTGGTCCCATGGCAGATCAAGGATGTGTGTGTAAAATCAATAAAGGTGTGTACACCCCCCCTCCATAGCCATGGCATGCTCTGATGGTTGTCAGTGTAAGATTATTGCAGTGGTCATACATGGTCTGTTGATGCTGACAGCTGTAAATCAGGCATCAGGCATTCACCAATGACAACTGTCCACATATCATCTCAGGTATGTGTTGCTGAAAAATATAGGGGCTGTGAGACAAAAAGCTGACATAACTGACACAGTACTACACATTCTGCAATGGATTGTACACCTGTGAGTTGTGGCGCACACTACATGGCAGGGTGCAGAACAGGTGCATAGCAATACTGTGTACATGGATGCAGTGGTATCCAGAGGAAGGGGCATCGCCTAGTGACACAGCACATGCATCACACACATGTATACTGTTGCTAGCATGGATTGACTATAGCTTGACTGCATGCTGTTCTGTACCATATGTTCTGCATATTGGCAGATGGGTAGTAGGAGGACTGGGCAACCTCACGTGTGTGTGTGTGTGTGTGTGTGTGTGTGTGTGTGTGTGTGTGTGTGTGTGTGTGTGTGTGTCTGTGTGTGTGTGTGTGCATCCTGGTGCTTAGTTAGTTTGCCTGCAGGGTCACTCTGGTGAAGTGGAGGGAGGTAGATGCATGTAGGATACGTGGGTGCATGTGTGTGTTTTTGTGTGTGGCCATATATGCACATGTGTGATTGAGGGGTGTTCATATGGCTGTACCTTCCTTTGGGGCCATACAGTACATGGACATGGACTGCCATATTTCACACCAGGAATACCTGTCATGTGTGTAATTACAGGACAGCAAATAACATAATATGGTCTGTAGCATGGAACAGACATCCAGAGGGAAGGTAGACTCCAGGTGCACACTTAATATCACAGTCAGCAGAGAGGTAACCTACAACCCACGTATGCAGCTCTACAGATGCATTGGGGAAGTACTAATCAACACCAGGGAGTGTATCCAAATATTACAGTTGTTTCATGATAGGCTGATGGAGCAGCATATCTGGCATGTACTGAGCATTACATACACATGACATACCGGTGGGAGGTATTATGGATACAATATAGTAGCCCACACATATAGGGGCCATGCACATCATTTCTGGGCATAAAGAGGGTGCATACGGAATTACAGCAGTGAGGCCATGTAAATCCACTACACACAGGCCAGGCAGGTAAAGTGGCAACAGGCCTTGTGTTGTGGCTGCTTGTGTGGGGATTTAAAGGGCTGTGATGTTAATGAGTGGTATCAATGTGTGTATGTTAACAAGTGTGATGCAGGATGGGGTAACACATGGACATATCAGTGTGACTGTCTGTAAAGCCATGGACAGGTAGGTATTATGGAGGTGTGTGTGTGTGTGTGTGTGTGTGTGTGTGTGTGTGTGTGTGTGTGTGTGTGTGTGTGTGTGTGTACAGGTAGGCAATGCTGTACAGGTTTTAAAGTGTGTTTATTGTATCCCCCCACAGGTGGCGAGGTGGGTCAGGGTCCCTCCTGCATGCAATCTCATGTAGGTGTCCATACACACACCGATGAAGTTGATTATAATAATCTTGATGCACAGGTGGGGTTGTCAGGGGCCATCACTGTGCCAACATTTGACACCCCCCTTTTAGCCACCCCACCCCCGCACACAGTTTCAGTGCCTATACACACCCTATCACCAGTGGCCATAGCGGAGGGACAGCTGGCATTCAGTGGCAGTGCACAGGAAAGTGTGGTAACCATGCCTACTGTGTCCAGTCACAGCAGGCATATCTGTATGTCCAGCAGGCCACCACATAGGCAGATGTCCCAGGATGCTCATGGTAGGGCCACTGAACATCATGCCCCTAGCAGAGGCGACATAGCTGCTACCAGCAGAAGCATGTTTCAGGCTGTCATGGTGGCGCAGGCACGTATAGAACATTACCACAGACAGGGCCTGAGGCTGCAGAGGGCTGCTCTTGCATCTTTAAATAACAACGCCCGTGAACTGGCTGGTGCCATCCATGGATTATTTGAGTTCATGGATAGATGGTCTGGTGAGATGATGGCCCTCATCAGCCATGGACTGCCCGTGCTTGAACGTGTGGTGGGAGTGCTGCAATGTCTGCATGGATGTAGGCCAGCAATGCCAACAGCTGGTAGTCAGTGTGGATGTGCCAGGACACCAAGGGGCTCCCGTAGTGGTAGTATCAGCCCCAGCAGTCCAGGGGGAGTGCTGTCCACACCACACTACAGCAGGCCATGTGCACATGGTCCTGGCCAGTCCCAGGAGGGACCTGGTACCAGCAGACAAATGTCATCAGCAGGTAAGAGTAGCACATCGAGGCCTGTACCGGGACATGCCCACGGAACCCCTGGCAGGCACAGTCCACATGTCCATGGCCAGAGACAGTGAACAGCACACCCTGCCAGGTATGGTCTGCAGCTGTCCATAAACACGTGTAGGGCAGCCACATGGCAGAACTGTGTGCATGCATACCCACACACTTTGCAAACACACCTAAGGTAACCCCATACCTACACATACTACATAACCTCGGCCAGCTCCCCAGAGTACACCCCTCACCCCTCACCCACGCACATGGTGTCAAATGTATGGCCCACCCTCAGCCTCTGGTAAACCAACACCACACACTGTGCATATGATGATACCTGTGCCCCATCCCTGTCATTCATACCATCAATGCAGGAACAGCCTGATATGGTTCTGATGCTCACGGTGACTGTACAACAGTGTACTACAGTACTGCAGCGTAACATGATATAGGGAGTAGAGTGTGTAGCCATCCAGCAATGATGCCTTCTAGCAGAGCGCAGAGGTTAGCGTTGCCACCTCACAGCAAGAGGTTCTCTGGTTCGATTCTCAGCTGGGTTGCCTTCTGTGCAGAGTCTGCATGTCCTCCCTGTGATCACGTGGGTTTCCTCCGTGTGCTCAGGTTTCCACCAACATCCCAAAGACATGCAGTAGGTGGATTGGACACTCTAAATTGGCCCTAGGTGTGAGTGTGTGTGTGTGTGTGTGTGTGTGTGTGTGTGTGTGTGTGTGTGTGTGTGTGTGTGTGTGTGTGAGCCTTCTGTGGAAGGTTGGGCACCAGGCTGGCAACTTGACACCGTAAAACTCCACTGCCAATCATGAGCAGACAGATGATCCGCTGTGGCAACCCCTAACCAGGAAAAGCCAAAAGAAGAAGAAGAAGTAACACTGGTTTATTGCAGTCCCTATAATGTTATCCATGTGTATTGTAGGTGCACATGTGTCAGCACAAGGAGAGTCTGCAGTCATACTGCACAGCGGGGTACGTCACTGTGCTGACACCATGGCTGTGAAACATCTGGGGTACAGTCGAACACATTTCACAGGTTACTAAACCGGTTATTGCCTGTGCCACATGGACAGGTGGCCCGCTGAGGCATGTATATCCTGTAACCTGATGTAGACCCATCCAGATACACGCACACTATTACTTGCTAACCCTGGGACTGGACCCCTACCTAGCTATGTTGTGATAATGATGTGTGTGGCTTACATTGCACACACCGCACAGCGTTTAGGGTGAGGTGTGTCCAGGTTACATGGTACATGCAGAACATCCCCCGACATGTACAGTATGCTAATGGGGGATGTAATGGGTGTATTTGGATGATATGTAGTGTGACATACCATCGTATAGACATTTACAGACACATAGCAGCCAGACACATCTGAGATACCAGGGCCTATCACTGCTAACTAACTTGACCGTGTCTCCAATGTGTTACAGGTAGGTTGCATACATCACATGCATAACTGCCTTGGATTGTGGTAACAGTTACCTGTATAATTGATAATGACAGTGGTAACCATAATGTGGTACATGGGACATATACCTAGTGTACTTTGGTGTAAAAACAGTGTACATAGCACCCTCATCCCCCACTGGATATTGTGCTCCCTGAAACCCATGATGACACTCTGCCATACCCACCATCACACATTGGCCACGACTGCAATACAATCCATATTATACCCTAACATTTGTACTACAGGGATATGCATCTCATGCACATCCCGCTTGCATAGTTGGGTGTCAATCAAGCATAGGTTGCCTGTACATATCCCAGCTAGATACCTGCAATCTGCACATCTGTACAGGGAATGACAGTCATCAGCTTGGCTGGTAGCTATGCAGTAGCATGAGTGCTTTGACAGACCAGTAAGGGGTATATACTGTGACACAGCTCACACACTAGGGATACAACAGGGAGGCCTCAGTGTCCAGCCATGCTTGCAGGTGTGCCTGTTGTCAGTACTACAATAAGCACTCTGCACTTGCCTGGGTTAGCACTGTCAACAGGAGTACTGGCATGATACACTACGTGCCAGTGTGACAGCACGTACCCTGGGTTATTACACCTGTATGTAACACATTCACATGGATAACAGTGCTGTACAGGCCTCATATATGTCTGTGTCATATACATGACACTTACACCCCTTGCTACTGTAATGACAGCACACAGGTGCATGTATTGTACATGGCATTACATACACTTATTACAGGTTATCAGACTGGCTTGTGTGTCCTGGTTACCAGGGCTAAGCTATGCTTAGCAAGTATCAACACTGCTGCAATATAACAGCTAAGCTGATTTGCACACTGGTAAGCTCTGCCTACACTGTATAAGTGCTTGTACATTTACCCATAGCTTAGCACCACTTAGCTTCACATAAACCCACTTAAAGCTTCTCAAAACTGCCTTAACCACTCTGCATCTGACAGCCCTTGTTCTGCCCAGCAACAAAATGAATAGCATTTGCAAGTCTTGAAGCCAGGACCATGTACACTGAAGTCACAGCACTTAACCACTACGCCATGACCACTGTGAAGACTGCTGTTGTTTTACTAGTATAGCTGTCAATACACATATTGAGTAGTATTGAACATTTGCCTGTAGTTCCTAACTTGTGTAAAATGTCTTATTAATATGACTGTTGCATCACATATGTTGTTTTATCATAATGTGCACATAGCAGATACATACAGTGAGATACATGTGGGAGGGTATACACAACTGTGATATTTACTCATGACAGGAATATGGTTGTATACATATGATAGTTCTATATATGTCTACATGTACATACACATGTATACTCATACATATGACTGCATACACATCTGTATAGTGCTATATATATATATATATATATATATATATATATATATATATAGCCATGTGTATACCTCTTTGTATGTATATATATATATATATATATATATATATATATATATATATATATATAGACACACACACACACACACACACACACACACAGACATATCTGTATACATACATATGTGTATATAGGTATATGTATATGTATGTGTACAGATATGCCTAGTTATATTGGTATATATGTAGATATGTATAACTATATGGGCATACATATCTATTCTGATATACCTACTACTGTCAATATATCTGTAGATATCCATACGTATACGTGCATATGTATCACTATCTGTATATGTGTAGACATATATTGCTCTGTATATGTATACATCTGGGTGTGTATATGTATATCTATGCACATATACATACCCATCTATATATGTCAATATGTATATGTGTAATTATATATATAGATATCTGAATAATTATATGTACATATATTTTCACCATATGTACTGAACATGGAGTATAGCCCTACCTCAGCCCCTATAGTCCCAACTCCGTAGTGCAAGGGGATGTCAGGTATGTATAGCAAGTATATTAGTAGACTATTGCTACTGTAATAGGGATTTCCTTCACAGACATGGTGTGTGTGGGAGGTCACATCTGCTTTTCACATGTGCGCTGTTGGCTACTGACAGACATCCTAAGGACATCTTAGTACAGTACCGCTGCTAGCATGCAATGCCCCTGTGGACTGCAGCAGAGATATTGGCCAATATATGTGGACATTCTGACACACTATGTACAGTCCAGAGGTATACACAGAACCCCTCAGTGCAAAATATGTGGACCAAGCCTGACAATATGGATGTCAACAGCCATGTAGATGGGTATAACACATAATGACTGGTATACATTTGCCCCCATAGGTTATGCATTCACAAACCCCTGTCTGTCCTGACACATAATACCCCCTGGTACAGGGGTGCCATGGCCACATACAACCCACTAGATATTGACATACATCTGTACAGCATCCAATTGCTCTGTCTGACATACATGACTGTTAAGGGTGACACAGCAGCAGTACATCTGGCAAGTATCTGGACATGACATCTCTCTGGGTAAGTACACTAAGCTGCTAGGCATGTAACAATGCACTGTGCAGGCTACAGGCAGACTGGCTCAAAACTCACCTGCATTTCCTATGGGGGAATACACATGTACCTGCATATATAGCAGGCTCTACAGGCATGTCACAGCACAGGGTAAGATACACCTGTGTGAAAATGCATAACCACAACCAATGTGAACACAGCCGCAGCCACATATGGTAAGCTAGCATAATATTACAGTATATGGACTATCTGTTCAACACCATCCTCATATGTGCCACTCACAGACTAATCCTACATATACCGGGCCACTACACAGTGTGGTCTGATGCCTATCTGTGGTATGGGACATGTGTGTGTATGGCCCTACAAACATGTAAGCCAATATGGTAACATACAGTCGAAAAGCATGTAACATCAGATAGGACAGGACCTAGAACAATGACATCTACCACAGTCTGTACACAGGCCAAAGTACGTATTAACAATGCACACACTGTCGACATTCGCCATAAGTACACAGACCTCAGCACTGTACAACCACAGAATGTCCAGGTTACATCATCAAATATAATCCCTACTGTACATAACATGTGTAGCAGTCTGATATCTCACCGGCTTGTTATCAGATATGATGACACTAATTATGGTGTACAGCACATATGCACCTCAATGCATGATATATGCACAAAGGTTGACAGTTGTGGTTGGAAGCACATACACAGGGCCAATATTGACATGTTGCTGTGATAACCTCATACATTTACTGTTGTAAAAGGGTTTGTTGCAACATATGTCCTATGAGGGATATGAAGTCAGTAACTGTCACGGCTTTGACCATCTACAGACTGCAATCCTCACACTACCTTCTGCAGTTCACAGATACATGCTCTGTGGGTAACACATGAAACAAAAGGCACCACACACTGCCCAGTCTGCAGATGACCCTACATATGGGGATTCCTTATAAACATAGAACTAACATGTTTGATATTAAAACATGTAGGACAGCCATATCCACACACACACTGTTAAACCAACATTACTCCAAATGCAGTATAGCAGCACTTACAGTCTGTAGTCAGGTCAGACGCCTCCCCGTCCTGTGTGTTGCACTGTTTCCACAGTATATGCTGTTAGAGGTAACTCCCCAATCCATCTGAGATGCTGTTTGCCAAACAAAAGATCTAGTTCCTGCTCACAGTGAATGAAAAGGCCCAACACCAACATGATGTTCCTAGTTACTGGAGTGTGTTTCCATGCAATTGGCTATGGGAATGTTACCACAGCTGTTCCACATGCAATCAGCTAGGGGATGGCTGAAATTCATGCAGAGGCCATAAGCTGATCATTGAGCATCACTTAAAATACACATGCTGCTGCCTAAGCAAAGCATGTGTAGGTCTCCACATCCACCAGAGAGGGAGTGAGAGAGACAGAGGCAAAGACATGTCAGGGAGGGGGTGGGAGAGTAAAACTTAAGCATGTTTGTGCCACACATCTATCAGCACAGGGTATCAAACCCTGCCGAGTGTGTAGTGCTATCACATTTCTATGCAGTTACTGGATGCGCCACATAGGTTACATGTTGTGGAGCCCTCAGAACGTATATGTGATGGTGAGTGATATCTGAAACAGGGATATGGTAGCTATACGGTAGGTGTAATACATGTGCCTGTCCACATGAACAGGTGCCAGCATCAACACAGCCACATTCTCACACACATTGACACACTTGGCAGGGCCAGGAATACAACCCATCACTAGTGAGATTGCCACAACACATTACTGCGCAGGTATCACATGCAACACAGGGGTCATACAGAGGTTATATGGGCAAAGGGTATGGGGAGATTTCTGACAGACAGCATGTTGTAGTGAGTGTGAATGTGAAAATACGCATCATACAACACACACACACACACACACACACACACACACACACACACACACACACACACACACACACTCACACAAACACACACACACACACAGTGCCAGTACTGACATGCATGGTTGCATTGATTCACGGGTGTGTAGTGATTAACTGTGCCAGATGGCTATACAAGGCCAGGTGATGGGTACACCTTGGCATCAGGCATCAGGCCACATAACAATGGTCTGCATTGTGGCTCACAGATGTAGATTCTGGATTTTCCCACACAGGTGGGTATTGTATTCACCATCCAGTTACCTGGGTGACTATTGTGTGTGGGCAATGCTGTGCATTGCTTGATATGTATGTGTTCCTTAGTCCATGACATGGACGGTGTCTGTGTTGTGCACACCTCCCACATGCATGTACAGTGACATGTGGAACTGTAGCTGTGGTGTCTGGCCCTTGTCGTGTATACAGATTATCATCAGATGTGCCAGTCCTGGCCTCATGTGGTGGGATCTGGTAATGGACAGCGGGTTTACCCTGCACCTACATTGATAGCATGCTAAAGGCATTCCCTGGTGTCAGTGGCATCTGTCCATACAGGGCATATTTTCAAGCATGGTATGTCCTTTGTGGGTCACGTTTGATGGCACCCCAGGTGTTGCAGGTGTCCAGTGGGGGACATGGAGAAGGTGCACTGTCTGCATGTACATGCCTATTGGACAGAAGGACAGGGTGCCATGCCCTCTGTAGGCCACTGCAATAACTTCATAATTACTATCAGTGGGCAATATGCAGTGTACTACTAAAATAACGGCTGTTGCCTAGGCAAGTGTCTGTGTGTGTGTGTGTGTGTGTGTGTGTGTGTGTGTGTGTGTGTGTGTGTGTGTGTGTGTGTGTGTGTGTGTGTGTGTGTGTATGAGGCATGGGTTGAGAGTGTACTCTGGCTAATACTAGGGTTGCTAACTTTGTTTGCCTGGCCTTGATGTCACATGTATGGGTATGGATCTGCACCCCAGCCTCTCAGCTATTTCACATCTGTCATCCCTGTACAGTGGACATTGTGATATATGCTAGGGCCACCATTTAAGAAATTTACAAAACCCACTCCACATTAGTCCCAGTTGTTACACACTCACATCCACCTCCACACAGGACACACACACATATCATGTCTGGGATTAGAACTCCTACCTAACTATTTTACTACACTACAGCCATACGCAGTTATAGTACATGCCATGGAGATTACTGGAGTACTCCTTCCCCAAAGGTGCATTTCACATTGGATAGCATCAGCAGGATTGCCAAAG
Organism: Protopterus annectens; assembly: GCF_019279795.1. Classification (NCBI taxonomy): domain Eukaryota; kingdom Metazoa; phylum Chordata; order Ceratodontiformes; family Protopteridae; genus Protopterus; species Protopterus annectens. The sequence continues at coordinate 804,627,976 of NC_056730.1, forward strand.
TAGGGCATTCAAATTCTAGTAAGTGTGGCTAGGCTAAAATGCACTGCTCTCTACACAGACATTGAAACAGACACACAAAACATCCACAACCGACATGTGTGGGTATAGAAGCCCTAACAAATGTCTATATCACACCACAGGGATTACTTGAGAACTCCTTCCCCAAGGGTGTATTTCACAGTGAATGACATCAGTAGGATTGCCAAAGTAGGGCATTCGAATTGTAGTGAGTGTGGCTAGGCTAAAATGCACTGCTCCCTACACAGACATTGAAACACACACAAAACATCCACAACCAACACGTGTGGGTATAAAACCCCTCACAGAGGTCTATATCACACTATAGCATGATGCTGTTATAGGATGCACCATGGGGATTACTGGAGAACTCCTTCTCCAAAGGTGTATTTCACAGTGAATGGCATCAGCAGGATTGCCAAAGTATAGCATTCAAATTGTAGTGAGTGTGACTAGGCTAAAATGCACTGCTCCCTACACAGACATTGAAACACACACAAAACATCCACAACTGACATGTGTGGGTATACAACCCCTAACAGTGGTCTATAACACACTACAGCATGAAGCTGTTATAGGATGCACCATGGAAATTACTGGAGAACTTCTTCCCCAAAGGTATATTTCACAGTGAATGACATCAGCAGGATTGCCAAAGTAGGGGACTTGAAATGTAGTGAGTGTGACTAGCCAAAAATGCATTGCTCCTTACACAGACATTGAAACACACACACATAACATCCAGAACTGCCATGAGTGGGAATAGAACTGTAGCAGAGTTTTATATCATACTATAGCAGTATGCAGTTATGGCACACACTACGGAGATTACTGGGTTACATTCTTCCCAGAGGTGTATTTTAGGTGGATGACATCAGCAGCCTCAACAAAGGATAGCATTCGAATCGTATGTAATGTGACTACTCTAAAAAGCATTGCTCTCTACACCGACAGATACACACACAAACACACACTTGCCATGTCTGGGATTAGAACTCTTACCTAACTAATTTATCATACTACAGCAGTACACAGTTATAGGAGGCGCTACAGAGATTACTGGGCTACAACCTTCCCAGAGGTGTATTTCTAGGTGGATGACATCAGCAGCCTTGCCAAAGTAGAGCATTTCAATTGTGGGGAGTGGGACTAACCTAAAAAGCATTGCTCTCTACAGAGACAGCCACACACACACAGTTGCCAAATCTGGGATAAGAACTTCTACCTGACTATTCTATCACACTACAGTAGTACGCAGTTATGGCACCCGCAATGGAGATTACTGGGCTACAGCCTTCCCAGAGATGTATTTCTAGGTCTATGACATCAGCAGCCTTACCAAAGTAGAGCATTTTAATTGCAGGGAGTGTGACTAACCTAAAAAGCATTGCTCTCTACACAGATAGAGACAGACACACACACACACACACACACACACACACACACACACACACACACAAACAGTTGCCATGTCTGGGTTTTGGACTCCTACCTAACTAGTTTATCATACTACAGCAGTTATTGGACCCGCCACAGAGATTACTGGGCTACAACTCTCCCAAATGTGTATTTCACAGTGGATGACCTCAGCTGGCTTGTCATAGTAGGGCTATGGGGAGGGCAGTGTGTGTGCATGGGCCATAACCCATTTATCTAGAGGTTGACATGCCACATGCAGGCACACACAGGGTCATATTTCACAAGTATGTGTATACAGCTACTAGATGACTACTTCCTTGTACAGTCATGTTGCACAGCTAGCACATGCACCACATAGTATGTAATGCAGACAGATACTGGTGGCTAGTATCTGCAGTGAGTGACATCTGAATCTCATGTGGTTGGGTCCCTTTGGCTGTGTGCAGGGTGAGACAGGCCTGGATTGCTCCTTGTCACAGTCACCCTCTTCCACACATCTATGTACATCTACCTTTGGCTTATTATAGTGTGTTGTCCTTACATATATGTCTGTATTCCAATCTACTGTTTGTGCAAGGCAAGTGTGGTGCCTACTGATGAGTGTCTGCACTAACAACTCCGAATGCCAGATATATTTGGTCCACTGGTGTTTGCAGACATGGCCTTCGTGTGTTTAAGTGTATGAGCATGCCCAGTATGACCTTTCAGTATGTTGACTGACATTGCCTTCATTTCTCTAAGTGTGTAAGCATGCCCAGTATGCCCATCTGTACTTAATGTGTTGATCGAGTCCAGGTACTTTGTACTGCAGTGCTGACCTTTGTGTTGTACACCAACAGATAGCATGCTGTTTCTGCAAGGTATCCATCGAGCATTTGGCATTGACTGTTACTACATGTCTGCATAGGATGGGTGGGGGGCTCACCTGACTATTTCTACATATCTACACAGGATTGAGGGGCACTCCTGATTGTTACTAGATTTCTATGTAGGATAGGGGGCACAGCTCATAGGTTCATAGGTTCATAGGTTCATAGGTTGGTACTAGGCTATCAGCCCTAGGGCCTATACAAGCCTAGCCATAACAATTCCCTGGCTATTTCTTCCCACATTATTTACTTTCCTGGACCCCTGTCTAGCAGGGCGACTGACGTGATCCCTGGGGTGAATTTCCTTTCTCCCATCCAAACGTCAAGGTTCCTCTGACTATTTCTACATTTCTACACAGGATTGGGGGAGCACACCTGACTGTTATTACAGTACTACGTAGGATGGGGGCACAACTGTCTATTTCTACATTGCTACACAGGATTGGGGGGCACACCTGAGTGTTATTACAGTACTATGTGGAATGGGGGGGGCACACCTGTCTATTTCTACATTGCTACACAAGATTGGTGGGGCACACCTGAGTATTACATTACTACGTAGGGGGGGCACACTATTTCTACATGTCTACACAGGATTGGGGGGGCACACCTGACTGTTATTATATTACTACGTAGGATGGGGGAGCACACCTGTCTAGTTCTACATTTCTACACAGGATTGGGGGGCACACTTGAGTGTTATTACATTACTATGTAGGATGGGGGGGCACACCTGAGACTTGTACACATTTGCTATGACTGTACTGGTATGTCAGGTACTCCATTTCATTCTGTATTCTTACCTATCATGCTGACTAGAGGCATGCATACCAGTGTACTACAAATCGTAGCTCTGGTTGCCCTACATATTAGTTTCTGACGTCCTACCCTTCAGAACTAGCATCCCACTGCCTGACCTGCTGAAGTCTGTCTGTGTAGGCCTGGGAGGGGGGGGTTAACCATAGCCATCATTCAGGGGCCATAGCACAGGCTCTGTTTGGATATGTCTACACCTGTCCTGCTGGCTGAGACTGTTGTTGGGTATGTGAAATGCCCTGACTGACATGTGTGGGTCATATGGACACACATGTCGCCCAGCACATTTCCTGCAGTGGGTTTTGTCAGCCTGTCTAGTACTGGCTACTATGGTGATTCCAGTATGTGTTACAGATGATATAGTGCCACTATGGGTGTCTACTTTCTGCTGCCATAACATTCAGCCACCCAATTCCCTTGCATGCTCACATCCATACCATAGATACAGGGAACGACATATTCTACTCCATTTGGCAATTGGTAGATTGATTGACTTACCTTGAGGGTGTGCCAGAATTGTGGGTGGTGCTGGAGGGCTGTCTATGTCGGATGCACATAGTACACTCCCTATACATGGTTGAGCACATGTAGTGTTATGTTTGGCATCCCTTTTACTGTATGTGTGAGTCAAAAAGAGATGTCATTCCCTGGATCCCTACTGTGTCAGTGTATGTGCTATGCGTTGTCTCTTTGCCGCAGCCTCAGCATACTGGGCATGCCTCCATCTGCCTACTGGGGCAGGCTCAGGTTGTTCCTCCTCCGAGTCACTCTGTGCCTGTGCAGGCCTTGGCATTGGGGGGGGGGCAGTGTGGCCCTGCCCCATGCTGTTCCTGCTGCAGCTATTTCTGCAGGATCATATTGTGTAGCATAGCACATACCATAACAATTTGGGTACATGTAGCTGGTGAGTACTGCAAGGCTCCATCGGATGTGGCCAGACACTGGAACCATGACCTGAGCATCCCAAACACATGCTCTATTGTAAGTCTAGTATGTGCGTGTGCTTCATTATGGTGTTCTTGTTCAGGTGTGTGTCCATTTCTGATGAGTGTCATCAGCCATGGCTCGAGTGTGTAAACAGCATCCCCCACTAGGTGACCGTAGGGGATGTCCCCACTGGCAAATCTCTGGTACAGCTGCGTCAGATGCCATATGTGGGAATGGTTATAGCTTCCAGGGCAGCCAGCACACACATTCATTATAATGCCCTAGGCATCACCGATGACCTGGCAGTTGATGGAGGGGATGCCCCTGCGGTTGATGTAGGCCCTACCCTGATCACTGGGTGGTGCATTGATGCATATGTGCATGCAGTCTATAACACCCATCACCTCAGGGTATTCTGCTATTTGGTGGAAGAGACGCATATTGCTGACTAACACCTCACGGGTGTTGGGGAAATATATGTGCTCACTGGCATGTGCTGACATGACATCCAGGAACTGGTGGAATACTCTGGATGCTGATGCCTGTGAGATCCCCATGATATCCCCAGTTGAGCTTTGGGAGGTACCTGTTGTTAGTATTCCTAGGCCTACACATACTTTGGTATCCACTGGGATGGGTTCCCCTATGTCAGTTTGGTGTGTTAGGTGTGGCCGGCACAGCTCAACAATTTGCTGTAGGAGGTCTCTATCCACCCTATAGCACTCCACTATCTCCAGCTCATCTAGCCCCTCGTAGGTTACCCTGGGTCTGTATACGCTTCTCCGTCTCCTTACTGTGAGTTGATTGGCAGCATTCCCATCCTCACCACCCTCAGCCTCTTGCACATGTTGTTCTATATTGCCTGCTGCAGCCCTTCTCATTTTGTAAGTTTGTTTGTTAAAATGTCCCCACTTGTATACACTGGTGGTGTAGAGTGTGGGAAAAAACAGAGGGGAAGGTGTTTGCATAGCTTATAGTAGTGTTCTGGGCTGGGCTGTTCTGCTGCCTGTGTAATTGGCTGATTCTGATACAGTTCACCTGCCAGCTCTGCTAGTTCTCCTTGATTACCTTCCTACTGCTGTTTTCCCTTCCCATTGCCTCCCTGTTTAAGCCCGGGGGCGTGCTGCTCAAACAGAGTGATCAAATGTGCACAGTGCTGCTATTCCCTGGTTTAACTTTTTTTTCTTCCTTTAAAACTCGGTGCATAGCACGCACAACCGCTTAGGCAATGTAAAGAGTGCTAGGCAGATTCAGACACATCCCCTAGCTTAGCTGTGCTAAGTAAGCTAGGAGCAAACCCGAGCCACAGGGCTCCAATCCACTTACAGTATGCCTGACACACTCCTCCATGATGTCACCTAACTCCTAGGCTTGCACCAAGCTATTCCTACTCTTACACTGTTGGGATCTGACTCACATGCTGGGGAAAACTGGGATTCACTGTCATTCTCCTCATTTGCATATGATTGCCTACTAATGCATAGTTACATGTCTCAAACTGAGCCTCCCCCCCCCCTTAGCAACCATTACTCACTGGCCATGTTGTCTTCTGCCTGCCATTGACTTGCATGGCAGAATACTGATTTTAGTTAGAACGCTTAATTTAGGTTTATTTTGTTATTTTCTCCCCAATCCAGTTTGTGCGCCACTGCCCTTCGCTTAAACAGCCGAGATCAACTAAAAAAAATTAAAAGTTGACTTTTTGTATTTTATTCATTGTTTGCAATGCTAATGGCCTTATACGTGGCCATTGGCATGCTTACTACATGATATACAGCCTTTATGTGTAGCTATTACAGCTCCATTTTGGATTTTGCAGAAATGAATGCGGTTACTAACCAAGTACATTTCTGTAGATTGCACTAATCCTGCACAGCCGGTTGCAAGCTTCTTGGATTGCAAAATCACCTCATTTGCATAGATTTCTCCTGCAGATGGGGTGATTTGCATACAGGGGCTTAGCCCATGCAGGATTAGTGCAGGAGTGCTCGTGCACGCCCCTGCAGACTGTTTCTGAATCGCACAGCAGACATATTGCCTGCTAGAGCTCCTGCACCGATCTTGCACACAGTGCAAGGCATAGAGAATCCAGGGTGTTGTTTTTTCACCATTTTTTGAAAGAGCATGCTACTTTTTTTCTATCTCTCTTACTCCTGTGCTACAGTCTGTCGCCAAATGGTTAGCATTCAACACTGGCACATCTTTGTTTAATTTTTCTATAGCAATTGGATTGATTGATGATTTTTTGTTACTATGGCCCTGAACAATGGACTATATAGCCTTTGCAAGTTTCATTCTATAAGAGTGTTTAAGGTCTTAGTAGTACTGAAGGAGAAGGAGGAAGCTATTTTTTATACTTCTGAAATCTGGTCTCTCTAACTAGGTTTAGCCTTAAGTTCCCCTTATAATACAAGTGTTACTAGCTCCGTGACCTTAACTAATAATAACAGGAAGATCAGCTCTTGGATGTGGATGAAAATGTTATAAAATAATCCAGAAACTTGTGTAGTACCACTGAAGAATTCAATAAACTTCAATCCGCTGATGAAAGAGACTCGAGGATGAGTGACTAATTGACTGGGGAGATATGTCTACCTAAAAGAGTGAGAGAGCTGAGTTTGGTCTTTTAAAAGAATTATCAGAATTATTGCATACATACATACAAATGTTTCAAGCACAGGCACTAATGCCCTTTTAGACTGCCAATATACCAAAATGGTTGTTCCAATAGTAAGTGTCCATCCATCCTCTTCTCAAAACTATCTAAACTAGTTCTTGATTTAATGTAATTTGGTAGTCTGTTCAATGCATCAGCTGCTTTCTCAGAGAATCAATTAGTACACTTCTCATTCCTATAGAATCTTCTATATAGGGTGTCTGATAATTCTCTACTATCTTTGATAACTGCAAACATTCCCAGAGGTTGTTGTCTCTAAATGCCCTATATACCTGAATAAGATCTCCTCTTACATATCTGTATGAGGCACTCTACAAGTTCAGATATTTTAGTCTTTCACAATAACTTTAATTTTAACATCCATGGATGCCCTTGGTATATTTCTGCTGTACTCTTTCCAGTTTACTCATGCTTGTTTTCTTATAAGGTTTCCATGTTGTTATACCATTCTCAAGTTTGGGTCTAATGTAATTAACAAACAATGACTTCATAATTTCTGATTTCCTAGACTTTATAGAATCATAGGAAGTTACTTGGCTATTGGCCCTGAGCTCCTTATAAGCCTAGCCAAGAGTTTAGCCCATGTTTAGACAAGTCAGCACCTAAAGCCCCTGTCCAGCAGGGACACAGGTGGAATCCCAGGGGTATATTTTCTGTTTCATACAAACTATAGTTCTATAACTATAACTAACCAATTGGTTGATATGATTAGAAAAACTCAAAGCTGGATCTACCCATATACCCAGGTCCTTAAATGAGTCTACAGTTTCAATCACTGTGTGCTGTATTAAATATTCACCTTTCATTTTATGTCTCCGAAATCTCATATGCTTAGTTTATAATATATTTATCAGCATTATTATTCTCCTGTGCCCAAATGGCCGATTTAGTCAAGTTCTTTTCCTAATTCTATCTGTAATGCTTATAATCAGTTTACCTACTTTCAGATCATCTGCATACAGAGTATAGAACACCACAGATGAAAAAATAGGTCTGAAAGATACAATTTAAACAAGTAAGGGCCTAAGACAGAACACTGTGGGACACCCTGATTATAACCAAGAATTTCACCTGTCCAATTCTTGTATGATACTTGCTGTGTCCTATTTGTAAGTCATGCAGCTATCCATCTTGTCAAGAGTAAATCAATACCTAGTTTTAATAATTTATTGATCAGTATTTTGTATGTGACCCTGTCAAATGCTGAAATTAAATCTATATAAATTACATCATAGCACAATTTTTCATTTATAGCTGTTATTATGTTATAGAACATCATGTTACAGGTGATAATAGATCTGTTTTCAAAATATGCATGCTGATATATGGTTTCAAGTCCCAACCTTTCCAGTTCTGACAATAACTTATCTAATATTACCCTTTCCATTATTTTTCCACAACATGAAAGTAGACTTAAGGGTCTATATGACTCTGGGTTTGTCCTACTCCCCTTTCCCTTAAAGACAGGTTTAATAAGCGCATGTCTCAAATCTAGAGGACTCTCATATTTATACCACCTGGTAAGTAACAGATATAATGGTACTATAAGTTCTTGCTGAAGTTTTGTCAGGTCATTATTACTAATTCCATCTCCTTCCAGTGTTGTTTTGGATCCAGTTTGCATACTTCATTTTTAATATAATCTATTTTGATTCTAGTATCTGATGTTACTTGGATATCACTAGAACAACGAATCCCTTTCTGGAGCTAAACTGTTTTGCATAAGACTGTGTAAATATATCTATAATCTGTTGTGTCTGAGAATAAACTATGTGTAGATTCTAAAATGTATCAGTTTGTATGTCTTTACACCTTCCACATCCTATGTATCTATAAAATGGTTTCCTTTTATGCTCAATATCTTTATATAAATTTTCTTCAAATTTTTCCTAATCTTGTATCACACTATGCTTAATTTGTTTGTCCAGCTTGTTTATTTCATTTCCAAAGCTGTAGTTCGACTTCCTTTCCATTTCTAATATTTTTTGTCTCTCACCGATCGCCGCGGTGGTACGGCAGTAGCGTTGTTACCTCACAGCAAGAGGTTCTCCCGTTCGATTCTCGGCTGGGCTTGGGAGTGCCTTCTGTGTGGAGTCTGCATGTCCTCCCCATGGTTGGGTAGCATTCAAAAGACATGCGTGCGTAAATGGACATGCCTTCTTTGAAGGTTGGGCATAGAGCTGGCACCTTGGCGTTTCATAAAAACTACTGCCAGTCATTAGTGGACCGGAGTTCCGCTGTGGCGACCCCTTACCAGGAAAAGCCGAAAGACAAACAACAGCAACCTTAATCAGATGTCTTGTTCTTATGGAAATATATCCCCTTTACATGGTATGCCTAGATTCTCTGTTAGCTCATAAATCAGAGATGGAAGTGTACCTATCAAGACAGGTTGTAACTAGTTAGTAAACAGAAATGGTCTCCAGGCATCAAATGAGGACGAGTAAATGAAGATGCCACCTGGGTAAGATCTGTGTCTGTGAGAGACTTCACTGAAGACCTGCATCCCTGTGCCAACTTAGATTTGTCTTAGCAAAAAAAGTAAGCTGGGCTGAAATTAGAGAGGTAATGGGAAAAAGAGAAGAGGGCTAATGAAATGAAGACATGCATGCTGGTACTGTTTACAAAAAGTAAGGAAGGTTTCTTACCAGGAAATCTGCAGCAGCCTCTGAATTCTCACCAGCTCTGTCACATATTAGCATCATATTGGATTTACGAATGAAAGATGGGGGAGCACTACACTGAGACAGGACAGATATTCATCACTAAGGATGAAAAATACCTTCAAAAGCAGGGCTTTAGATAAAAAATTACTAGAACTAAAATTTCAGGCGGTGTAAGCAGGTTACACGAAACTCAGATGTAAAGAACCTGCCATATAGAAATATATCCAAACAACACCTCTGCTTCTCAGTGCAGCATGCATTAGTAAGCACAATTAAACAGCAGCAACATGTTCTGGCATAAAAAAATGTCCAAGCAGTGTGACAGTATATCATCATTTTTCAAAGTTCTCACATAAATGACAAAAAATAAATAAATAAACAGCACATCATGTCACCAGTGTACTATGCAAACAGGCTTCATGTAACCAGAACAGCACATACGTTTCTTCATCAAGCAGTACAATCATAAGCATCAGCAAATGGAACAATTCCAAATGGACAGCAGTGCCTACAGTATACAAACTGGTCTTGAGAGCTTCAGTAATTTATTTAGCATAAGCAAGCGTGAGTATCTAGTTTCAAAAAGGCAGAGACATTAGACATAGACAAGGAATTTACCTCAAATCAATGATTTCAAAGACAGTGGTGATGTAATTAAGCAATGATGTAGTGGAAGCCTCCAGATAATAAAAATCTGTTTCATGTAGGAAGAAGCAAACACAGAAAATCAGTACCTGCTAATTATTCTATATTACCACTGCGATGCCAAGACAACATTTTCTAACAGGTGCTGTGAGTTACAAGGTAAACAGTATATAAATCCAGCACAGTTCATGAAAGTAGATCAAAGCCATAGCTTCCTGTCAATCACTCCCATGGTGATTAAGAAGGACCTCTGTAGTTTTAAGGGACAGAAATACGTAGCTTCTTGCACATAGGTGAACTTGTCAGCCTTCTACCTTCCTTCTCTTTATTTATTTGTTCACACCATGTTTCTTTATTTAAAGATAAATGAATAAATAAAGGGCATAAAGGCACCATTAGCTGATTAGCACCCTGTGACCAAGGCACTTTGCACATGATCAGTCAATTCTCAGAGCATTCTGCTCCTTGCCATCACACAATTTATCTGATTTATGGAATGGCAAGAAGTAGAAAGCCCCTGAATATTCAAGGATACGGAGAAGAAGAAAGTTGCTGTGAGTAAGAGTATCAGCAGCTAGTGAGAGCCTGAGGATTTTTTTAAATCCTGGCCAGCAACCAGATATAGGCAGCTGATAGCTTTGCTGGGAAATGGAGTATCTGTCAGTTGGTACCTGATTTCATAGAATGTTCCTTAGTTTTCTCTTATTTTTGGTTGCTCGTTGTAATTTTTCTTAGTAAATGATTGAGGGCTGCAGTCACTAAATAATGTCAGATTAGCTATAATTTCTGCAGCTGGCTATACAGAAAATTACTAATTACTCTGCTGTCATTTGCTCATTATTCTGGCTTTGCAAGATAAATGTGATTGTGTGAAGCAACTTCGAATAGTTTAATGCATGGCTGCTATTTGTGCAGAAAAACTGGAATTAATAATATAGCTATCAATTTTTTTATCAGAATCGTATATCTGAAGTGGACACAAAAGTGTCTATAATTGCTTGTAGGGGTTGGGAGCTCTGTGGATGAAAGCAATCAACTGTTTCATTGTTTGCTCAGTTTAAAATGTCCGTAATCTGTTTTTTGCAAGATTAGCATGCATTTCTGTAAAATAAGATGGAATACAGAATAACATTATCATTTTGACCATTATTATTTTGGTAAAGAGATATACTATTTATAAAAAAAAAAATAATATATATATATATATATATATATATATATATGGAGAGAGAGAGAGAGAGAGAGAGACATACATATAGGTGTACTGATATAGATTATACCCAAATCTTAATATTCATAAAGTCAATATGGAAAGATCGACTTTGCAAATTCTGACATGCTACTCCTCATGTGCCAATTGACAATCTTGGAGCATGCAAAAATCTACAGAACAAAAATGGATTAAAACATTTTTTGAAGATGGTCAAGCACCCCTGCTACCCTCACACTGTTTCCCTATTGAAATGTCATCATCTGAAATGCCAAGTACTGACAAGCCAAAAAATAAAAGACCCAAAACACAGAAGAGCGAATCTCGAAAAACACACGTCTCCTGTAAACTTCTTTTTGCAGGGGTCAAGCCCCCCACACACCCCAAACATATATATCAACTCTGAGATTGCCATACCTCTTAAAATAGGGAATATTCTGATAAATGACTTAATGGCTTAATACTTCCTCAGCTATTACAATGCATTTTTTGCCTGTTAGGGTATGATGAAAAGATGCAGAAAAAAAGTTGAAAAATAAGAAAAATGTGAATAAAGCTGGAAAAAAGTAACCAAGATGGCTTGGGGAGGCTAATGTAGTGGGAACTGGGGAACACCAGAGGATGTGTGCACATGTGTGTGTAGAAGCGGTGGGAGGCAGTGGGGGGTGCACCATTTCACCCAAACCTGGCTATATGTAAGTCAGAGAAGAAGCAGAGCCTTGTTGGAAAAGAAATTTCAAACAAACTGAACAGTTTGAAAGATATTCCCCGCGATTCTCAAAAGCTTGCACTGAGTGCAAGATTGGTGCAGGAGCTCAAGCAGGTAATATGTCTGCTGTGCGATCCAGGAACAGCTTGCAGGGGTGTGCACAAGCGCTCCTGCCCTAATCCTACACAGACTAAGCCCTGGTATGCAAATCACCCCATTTGCAGGAGAAATCTATGCAAATGAGGTGATTTTGCAATCCAAGAAGCTTGCAACAGTCTGTGCAGGACTAGTGCTATCTGCAGAAATGTACTCAGTTAGTAACCGAGTACATTTCTGCAAAATCCAAAATGGAGCTGTGACAGCCCCAAATAAAGGCTGCATATCATGTAGTAAGCATGCCAATGGCCAAGTATAAGGCCATTGGCATTGCAAACAAAAAAAAAATACAAAAATCAATTTTTATTTTCTTTTAGCCCATTGCGGCTATTTAAGCTTAGGGCAGCGGCGAGCAAATGGGATCGGGGGGGAAACAATAACATAAACCTAAAATAAGCAGTCTAACTAAAATCACTATTCTGCCATGCAAGTCAATGGCAGGCAGAAGCCAATATGGCCAGTGAGTAGTGGTTGCTAATGGGGGAGGCTCAGTGTGAGACATGTAACTATGCATTAGCAGGCAATCCTATGCAAATGAGGGGAAGGATAGTGAATCCCAGTTTTCCCCAGCATGTGAGTTAGGTCCCAACAGTGTAAGAGTAGGAATAGCTTGGTGCAAGCCTTGGTGGTAGGTGACATCAAGGGGGGGGGGGTGTCAGTGATACTGTATGTGGATTGGAGCCCTGTGGCTCGGGTTTGCTCCTAGGTTAGCACAGCTAAGCTAGGGTGTGTGTCTAAACTTGCTTAGCACTCTTTACAAAGCCTAAGTGGGTGTGCGTGCTGCGCACCGGGTTTTACAGAAAAAAAAAAGAGGTTAAACCAGGAAATATTAGCAGTGTGCACATTTGAGCAATCTGCGCGGCGCGCACACAGGCTTAAACAGGAAGGCAATGGGAAGGGAAAACAGCAGTAGGAAGGCAATCAAGGAGAACTAGCTTAGCTGGCAGGTGAAATGTATCAAAATCAGCCAATTACACAGGCAGCAGACCAGCCCAGCCCAGAACACTACTATAAACTATGCAAACACCTTCCCCTCTGGTTTTTCCCATACTCTGCACCACCGGTGTATACAAGCGGGGAAATTTTAATAAACAAACCTACAAAATGAGAAGGGCTGCAGTAGGCAACATAGAACAACATGTGCAAGAGGCTTAGGGTGGTGAGGATGTGAATGCTGCTGATCAACCCACAGTGAGGAGCCGGAAAAGAGTGTACAGACCCAGGGTAACCTACCAGGGGCTACATGAGCTGGAGATAGTGGAGTGCTATAGGGTGGACAGAGACCTCCTACAGCAAATTGTTGAGTTGTGCCGGCCACACCTGACACACCAAACTGACTGAGGGGAACCCATCCCAGTGGATACAAAGGTATGTGTAGGCCTAGGAATACTAGCCACAGGTACCTCCCAAAGCTCAACTGGGGATATCATGGGGATCTCACAGGCATTAGCATCCAGAGTATTCCACTAGTTACTGGATGCCATGTCAGCATATGCCAGTGCACACAGATATATCCTTAACACCCGTGAGGTGTTGACCAGCAATATTCTACGTCTCTTCCACCAAATAGCAGATTACCCTGAGGTAGTGGGTGCTATAGACTGCACGCACATATGCATCAAAGTACCACCTGGTGATCAGAGTAGGGCCTACATCAACCGCAGGGGCATCCCTTCTATCAACTGCCAGGTCGTATGTGATGCCCAGGGCATTATAATGAATGTGTGTGCTTGGCTGCCATGGAAGCTATGACAATTCCCACATATGGCATCTGACACAGCTGTACCAGAGATTTGCCAATGGGGACATCCCCTACGGTCACCTAGTGGGGAATGCTGGTTACACACTGGAGCCTTGTCTGATGACACCCATCAGAAATGCACCCACACCTGAACAAGAATGCCATAATGAGGCACACGCACAGACCAGACTTATAATAGAGCATGTGTTTGGGATGCTCAGGCCATGGTTCCGGTGTCTGGATACATCCGGTGTAGCCTTGCAGTACTCACCAGCTACATGTACCCAAATTGTTATGGTATGTGCTATGCTACAAAATATGATCCTGCGGAAACAGCTGCAGCAGGAGCAGCATTAGGCAGGGCCAAACCAGACCCCCACCAATGCCAAGGCCTGCACAGGCACAGAGTGACTCGGAGGAGGAACAACCTGATCCTGCCCCAGTAGGCAGATGGAGGCGTGCCCAGTATGCCGAGGCTGCGGCAAAGAGACAATGCATAGCACATACACTGACACAGTGGGGAGCCAGGGAATGACACCTCTCTCTCTGACTCGCATATACAGTAAAAGGGATGCCAAACGTGTCACTACCTGTGCTCAGCCATGTATAGGGAGTGTGCTATGTGCATCTGACATAGGCAGCCCTCCAGCACCAATCGCAAGTTTGGCACACCCTCAAGGTAAGTCAATCAACCTACCAACTGCCGAATGAAGTAGAATGTGTCGTTGCCTGTATCTATGGTATGGATGTGAGCATGTATGGGAATTGGGAGGCTAAATGTTATGGCAGCAGACAGTAGACACCCATAGTGGCACCATGACATCTGTAACATATACTGGAGTCACAATAGTAGCCAGTACTAGACAGGGTGACAAAACCTACTGCAGGAAATGTGCTGGGCGACATGTGTGTCCATATGACCCACACATGTCAGTCAGGGCATTTCACATACCCAACAACAGTCTCAGCCAGCAGGACAGGTGTAGACATATCCAAACAGAGCCTGTGCTATGGCCCCTGAATGATGGCTATGGTTAACCCCCCCCCAGGCCTACACAGACAGACTACAGCAGGGCAGGCAGTGGGATGTTAGTTCTGAAGGGTAGGAGGTCAGACAATAATATGTAGGGCAACCAAAGCTACGATCTGTAGTACACTGGTATGCCTCTAGTCAGCATGATAGTTAACAATACAGAAAGAAATGGAGTACCTGACATACCAGTACAGACATAGCAAATGTGTACAAGTGTCACGTGTGCCCCCCCACATCCTACATAGTAATATAATAACAGCCAGGTGTGCCCACCAACCCTATGTAGAAATGTAGAAATAGACTGGTGTGCCCCCCTATGTAGCAATGTAATAACAGTCAGGTGCCCCCCCCCATCCTGTGTAGAAATACAGAAATAGTCAGGTGAGCCCTCCCACCATCTGTAGTACTGTAATAACAGTGAGGTGTGCCCCCCACCCCGGTGTACAAATGTAGAAATAGATCGGTGTGCTCCCCTATGTAGTAATGTAATAACAGTCAGGTGTGCCCCCCCTTCCTTTGTAGAAATGTAGAAATAGTCGGCTGAGCCCCCTTCGTCCTATGCAGAAATGTAGGAACAGTCAATGCCAAATGCTTAATAGATACCCTGCAGAAACAGCATGCCACCTGTTGGTGTACAACACCAAGGTCACCACTGCAGTACAAACTACCTGGACTCGATCCACACATTAAATACAGAAGGCCATACTGGGCATGCTTATACACTTAGAGAAATGAAGGCAATGTCAGTCAACAACATACTGAAAGGTCATACTGGCATGCTCACACACTTAAACACATGAAGGCCATGTCTGCAAACATCAGTGGACTAGACATATATGGCAGTTGCTGTTGTTAGTGCAGACACTCGTCAGTATGCACCAGTCATACCTTGCACACACAGAGGATAGGAATACAGACATATATGTAAGGACAACACACTATAATAAGCCAAAGGTAGACGTACATAGATGTGTGGAAGAGGGTGACTGTAACAAGGAGCCATCCAGGTCTGTCCCACCCAGCACACAGCCAAAGAGCCCCAAACACATGAGGTTCAGATGTCAATCACTGCAGATACTAGCCACCAGTATCTGTCAGCAATCCAGACTATTGGTGCACGTGCCAGCTGTGAAACATGACTGTACAAGGAAGTAGTCATCTAGTAGCTGTATACATGTACCTGTGAAATATAACCCTGTGTGTGCCCACATGTGGTGTGTCAACCTCGAGATGAATGGGTTATGGCCCATGCACACACACACTGCCCTCCCCATAGCCCTACTATAACAAGCCTGCTGTGGTCATCCACTGTGAAATACACCCTTGGGAGAGATGCAGTTCAGTAATCTCCATGGCGTGTACCATAATTTTGTATTGCTGTAGTGTGATAAAATAGTTAGGTAGGAGTTCTACTCCCAGGCATGGCAAGTTTGTGTGTGTGTCTGTCTGTGTGGAGAGCAATACTTTTTTAGAGGAATCACACTCCCTACAATTCAAATGCTCATCTTTGGCAAGGCTGCTGATGTCATCGACCTAGAAATACACCCCTGGGAAGAATGTAGCCCAGTAATCTCCATAGCATGTCCTGTAACTGCATACTGCTGTAGCGTGATAAATTAGGTAGTTGTTCTAATCCCAGACCTGGCAAGTGTGTGTGTGTGTCTGTCTGTGTCAAGCGCAATGCTTTTTAGGGTAGTCACACTCCCTACAATTCCAATGCTCATCTTTGGCAAGGCTACTGATGTCATCCACCTAGAAATACACCCCTGGGAAGAACATAGCCAGTAATCTCCATAGAGTGTCCTGTAACTAGATACTGCTGTAGTGTGATAAATTAGTTAGGTAGCTGTTCTAATCCCAGACATGGCAGGCGTGTGTCTGTCTGTGTAGAGTGCAATGCTTTTTAGGGTAGTCACACTCCCTACAATTCCAATGCTCATCTTTGGCAAGGCTGCTGATGTCATCCACCTAGAAATACACCCCTGGGAAGGAGGTAGCCCAATAATCTCCACAACATGTCCTGTAGCTGCATACTGCTGTAGTATGATATTCTAGTTAGGTAGCTGTTTTAATCCCAGACATGGCAAGTGTTTGTGTGTTTGTCTGTGTAGAGAGCAATGCTTTTTAGGGTAGTCACACTCCCTACAATTCAAATGCTCATCTTTGCCAAGGCTGCTGATGTCATCCACCTAGAAATAAACCCCTGGGAAGGATGCAGCCCAGTAATCTCCGTAGTGTGTCCTGTAATTACATACTGCTGTAGTGTGATGCATTAGTTAGGTAACTGTTGTAATCCCAGACATAGTAAGTGTGTCTGTCTGTGTAGAGAGCAATGCTTTTTAGGGTAGTCACACTACCTACAATTCAAATGCACATCTTTGGCAAGGCTGCTGATGTCATCCACCTAGAAATACACCCCTGGGAAAGAAGTAGCCCAGTAATCTCCATAGTGTGTCCTGTAACTACATACTGCTGTAATGTGATATAGACCTCTGGTAGGGTTTTATACCCACCCATGGTGATTTTGGATGTTTTGTGTGTGTTCCAATGTCTGTGCAGGGGCCAATGCATTTTAGGCTAGTCACGCTCAGTACATTTGAAATGCCCTACTTTGGCAATCCTGCTGATGTCATTCATTGTGAAATATAACTTTGGGGAAAGCTCTCCATCAATCCACGTGGTGCGTCCTACAACAGCTCCATGCTGTAGTGTGACATAGACCTCTGTTAGGGGTTCTATACCCACACATATCAGTTGGGGATGTTTTGTGTGTGTCACTGTCTGTGTAGGGAGCAATGCATTTTAGCCTAGCCACACTCACTACAAGTCAGATCTCCTACGTTGCCAATCCTGCTGATCTAATCCAATGTGATATACACCTTTGGGGAAGAGGTACTCCAGTAATGTCCATGTCATGTACTATGCCTGTGAAGTGCTGTAGTGTAATAAACTAGTTAGGTAGGGGCTCTACTCCCAGATGTGACAGGTGTGTGTGTGTGTAACTGGTATTCTGTGTGGAGGTGGGTGTGAGTGTGTGATAGCTGGGCCCAATGTGGAGTGGGTTCTGCAAATTTCTTATATGGTGGCCCTAGTATATATCACAATGTCCACCATACAGGGATAACAGATGTGAAATAGCTGAGAGGCCGGGGTACAAATACATACCCATACATGACATCAAGGCCAGGCAATCACAGTTAGCAACCCCAGTATTACCAAGAGCACACTCTCAACCCATGTCCCATACGCACACACACACACACACACACACACACACACACACACACACACACACACACACACACACACACACACACCTGCGTGCACACACACACACACACACACACACACACACACACACACACACACACAGACACACACACACCTAGGCAACAGCCAATATTTGGGTAGTACACTGCATATTGTCCACTGATAGTAACTGTGGAGTGATTGCAGTGGGCTACAGAGGGCAGGGCACCCTGTCCATCTGTCCAATAGACAAATACATGCAGACAGTGCACCTTCCCCATGTTCTCCGTTGGACATCTGCAACACCTGTGGCGCCATCACATGTGACACACAAAGGACATACCATACCTGAAAACATGCCCTGTATGGACAGATGCCACTGACACTAGGGAATGCTGTTTGCATGCTCTCAGTGTAGGTGCAGGGTAAACCTGCCATCCATTACCAGATCCCGCCAAAGGTGGCCAATACTGGCACATCTGCTGATAATCTGTGTACACAACATGGGCCAGACACACCAGGTACCGTTCCACATGTCACTGTACATGCATGTGGGAGGTCTGCACATCCCAGACACCGTCCATATCATGGACTAAGGAACACATATATGGCAAGTGATGCACAGCATTGGTCACACACAATAGTCACCCAGGTGACTGGATGGGAATACCATACCCACTTGTGTGGGCAAATGCATAGACCACAGCCCTGAGCCACAGTGCTGACCATTGTCATGTGGCCTGATGCCAAGTTATACCCATCACCTAGCCTTGTATAGCCATCTGGCACAGTTGGCACCACACACACATGCAGAAATGCACCCATGCATGTCAGTACTGGCACCCTGTGTGTTTGTGTGTGTGTTGTATGATGCGTATGATCACATCCACACTCACTACAGCCCCCATTAGCATACTGAAGCATGCTGTCTGATGTCAGACACCTCCCCATACCCTTTGCCCATATCATCTCTGTATGACCCCTGTGGTGCATGTGATACCTGCACAGTATTGTGTTGTGGCAATCTCACTAGTGATGGATTGTATTCCTGGCCCTGCCAAGTGTGTCAATGTGTGTGCATCCCTGTGAGAATGTGGCTGTGTTGTTGCTAGCAACTGTACATATGGATAGGCACATGTACACCTACAGTATAGCTACCATATACCTGTTGCAGATGTCACTCCATCACATATACGTTCTGAGGGCTCCACAACATGTAACATATGTGGCACATCCAATAACTGGATAGAAATGGGATAACATGACATAGTCTGCAGGGGTTTGATACCCTGTGCTGGTAGGTGTATGACACAAACATGCTTAGGTTTTACACTCCCTCCCCACCCTGATGTGTCTTTGCCTCTGTCTGCATCTCTCACTTCCTCTCTTGTGGATTTGGAGACTACACCAGTTTTGCTTAGGCAGCAGCATGTGTATTTTCAGTGATACACATGATCAGCTGATGGCCTCTGTAAGAATTGCAGCCCTCTCCTAGCTGATTGCATGTGGAACAGCTGTGGTAACATTCCCATAGCCAATTGCATGGAAACACACTCCAATATCTAGGAACATCATGTTGGTGTTGACCCTTTTCATTCACTCTGAGCAGGAACTAGATCTGTTGCTTGGCAAACAGCATCTCAGATTGATTGGAGATTTACCTCTAACAATGTGCACTGTGGAAAAAGGGCAACACACAGGAGGGGGATGTGCCTGATTACAGACTGTATATGCTATACTGCATGTGGAGTAATGTTGGTTTAACAGTGTGTGTGTGTGGATATGGCTGTCCTACATGTTTTAATACCTGTCATGTCAGTTCTATGTTTATGAAGAATCCACATCTGCAGGGTCCCAGACTGGGCAGTGTGTTGTGCCCTTGGTTTCATGTGTTACCCACAGAGCATGTATCTGTGAACTGCAGAAGGTAGTGTGAGGATTGCAGTCTGTAGATGGTGAAAGCCATGACAGTTACTGACGTCATATCCCTCATAGGACATATTTTGCAACAAACCCTGTTACAACAGTAAATGTATGAGGTTATCACAGCAACATGTCAATATTGGCCCTGTGTATGTGCTTCCAGCCACAACTCTGTCAACCTTTGTACATATGTCATGCATTAAGCGGTGCATATGTGCTGTACACCATCATTAGTGTCATCATATCTGATAGCAAGCCAGTGAGATATCAGACTGCTACACATGTTATGTACAGTAGGGGTTATATTTGATGACATAACCTGGACATTCTGTGGTCGTTTGTACAGTACTGAGGTCTGTGTACCTATGGTGAATGTCAACAGTGTTTGTATTGTTAATATGTTCTATAGCCTGTGTACAGACTGTGGTAGATGTCATTGTTATAGGTCCCAGCCTCTCTGATGTTACATGCTGCTCCACTGTATGTTACCGTATTGGCTTTCATGTTTGTATGGCCATACACACACATGTCCTATACCACAAACAGCCAGCAGACCAAACTGTGTAGCAGCCCAGTATATGTAGGGTTAGTCTGTGAGTGGCACATATGCGGATGGTGTTGAACAGATAGTCCATATACTGTACTGTTATGCTAGCTTACCATATGTGGCTGTGGCTGTGTTCACATTGGTTGTGGTTATGCACTTTCACACAGGTGTATCTTACCCTGTGCTGTGACATACCTGCAGAGCCTGCTATATATGTAGGTACATGTGCTTTCCCCCATAGGAGATGTAGGCCAGTGTTGAGCCAGTCTGCCTGTAGCCTGCACAGTGCATTGTTACATGCCTAGCAGCTTAGTGTACTTACCCGGTGAGATGTCATGTGCAGATACTTGCTGGATGTACTGTTGCTGGGCCTCCCTTAACAGTCATGTATGTCAGACAGAGCAGTGGGATGCTGTACAGATGTATGTCAATATCTAGTGGGTAGTATGTGGCCATGGCACCCCTGTACCAGTGCTTATTATGTGTAAGGCCAGACACAGGTGTGTGAATGCATAACCTATGGTGGCATATGTATACCAGTCTTTATGTGTTATACCTATCTACATGACTATTAACATACATATTGTCATGCATGGTACACATGTTTTGCACTAAGGGATTCTGTGTATACCTCTGAACTGTAAAGAATGTTTCAGAATGTCCACATATATCGGCCAATATATGTGCTGTAGTCCACAGGGGCATTATGTGCTAGCAGTGATACTTTACTATGATGTCCTTAGGATGTCTGTCAGTAGCCAATGGCACGCATGTGGAAATCAGATGTGACCTCCCACACACACCATGTCTGTGAAGACAATCCCAATTACAGTAGCAATAGTCTACTAATATACCTGCTATACATACCTGACATCCACTTGCACTACGGAGTTGGGACTACAGGGGATGTGGTAGGGCTACATTCCATGTCCAGGGCATTTGGTGAAAATATCTGTAAGTATAATCATCCAGATATCTATATGTATGATTACACATATACATATATGACATATATAGATGGGTATGTATATGTACATAGCTATACATATACACACACTCAGATATATACATATACAGAGCAATATATGTCTACACATATACAGATAGTGATACATATGCACATATACATATGTATATCGGAATAGATATGTATGCACATATAGTTATGGATATATATATATATATATATATATATATATATATATATATATATATATATATATATATATATACCAACATAACTAGGCATATCTGTACACATAGGATGTGTGTGTGTGTGTGTATATATATATATATATATATATCTATATATATATATATATATATATATATATATATATATATATATATATATAGCTATATACACAACATATGTATAGATACATATATGTATAGATATGTATACATATATACATACAAAGAGATGTACACATGGCCATATATATGTAGCACTATACAGATGTGTATACAGACATATGTATGTGTATACCTGTGTATGTATATGTAGACATCTATACACCTATGATATGTATACAACCATATACCTGTCATGAGTAAACAACACGGTTGTGTATACCCTCCCACATGTATCCCACCATATGTATCTGCTATGGGTACATTCTGATAAAACAACATATGTGATATAACAGTCATATTAATGACAAGGACTACACAATCTAAGAAGTAAAGGCAATTGTTCAACACCACCCAACAACAGCTGTCTCCACAGTGGTCATGGTGTAGTGATTAAGTGCTGCGACTTTGGTGTAAAGGGTCCTGAGTTCAAGACCTGCAAGGGCTGTTCATTTCGTTGCTGGGCGGAACAAGGTCTGTTGGATACAGAGTAGTTAAGGCAGTGTTTGTGGAATGTAAGCCACACACGTCAGTATCATGATATTGCTAGGTAGGGGTCTAGTCCCAGTGTTGGCAAGCAACAGTGTGCATGTATGTGGATGGGTCTACATCAGGTTGCAGGGTGTACATGCCTCAGTGGGCCACCTGTCCATGTGTCACAGGCAATACTTGGTATAGTAACCTGTGAAATGTGTTTGACTGTACTACAGATATGTCACTGCCATGGTGTCAGCACAGTGACATACCCCATTGTGCAATATGGCTGCAGACCATCCTCGTGCTGACACATGTACATCTACAACACAATTGCATATCATTTTAGAGACCACAACCAAGCAGTGTTACTAACAACTAGAAGGCATCATTGCTGGACAGCTACACTACCTGCCAAATATGCCTCACACTCTACTCCCTACAACATGTTACACTGCAGGACTGTGGTACACTGGTGTACAGTCACCGTTTGCATCAGAACCATATCAGCCTGTCCCTGAATCAATTATATGGATGCCAGGGATGCGGCACAGGTATCATCATATGCACAGGGAGTGGTGTTGGTCTGCTAGAAGCCAAGGGTGGGCCAGACATTTGACACCATATGTGTGGGTGAGGGGTATACTCTGGGGAGCTGGCTGAGCTGATGTGGTGTGTGTAGGTATGAGGTTGCCCTAGGTGTGTTTGCATAGTGTGTGGGTATGCATGCAGACAGTTCTGCCTTGTGGCTGCCCTACACAGGTGCTTATGGACAGCTGCAAACCATACCTGGCAGGGTGTGCAGTTCACTGCCTCCGGCCATGGACACGTGGACTGTGCCTGCCAGGGGTTCCCCAGCCATGTGTAGGTACAGGCGTTGAAGTGCTACTCTCACCTACTGATGAAATTTATCCACTGGTACCATGTCCCAACTGGGACTGGCCAGGACCACGTGCACCTGGCCTGCTGTGGTGTGGTGTGGACAGCACACCCTTCGCACTGCTGGGGCTGCTACTGCCACTACAGAAGTCCCTTGGTGTCCTAGCATGCCCACGTTGACTGCCAGCTGTTGCTGTTGCTGGACCACATCCACCCAGGCGTCACCGCATCCCCACCACATGTCAAAGTACGGACACACCACGGCTGATGAGGGCCATAATCTCATCATGCCATCTATCTACTTGCTCGATAGAAGCATGGGTGGCACCCAGCAGTTCACTGGGGTTGTCGCTTACAGATGCGAGAGCAGCCCTCTGCAGCCTAAGGCCCTGTCTGGTGTAACACTCAATATGTGCCGCTGTCACCATTAGTGCCTGGAATATGCTTCTGCTGGTTGAAGCTATGTCGCCTATGCCAGGGGCATGATGTCCAGCAGCCCTACCATGAGTACCCTGGGACCTCCGCCTATGCAGCAGCCTGCCGAACATCCAGCTATGCCCACTGTGACTGGATACAGTAGGCATGGTTATCACCCCATCACCAGTGGCCATAGCAGAGGGACAGCTGGTGTTCTGTGGCAGTGCACAGGAAAGTGTGGTAACCATGCCTACTGTATCGAGACGCAGCGGGCAACCCATACAATCATCAAGATTTTTCTTGAAGAGTACTAATAAGGAGCTTTGTTTGATATAGATAGGTAGTTTATTCCAGAGTATGGGAAGTCTCTGGGACAGGAATCTATCCCTCCGGAATGTTCTGTTTATTGTGGTGACAAGGTTTAGGTCCCTAGACCATGTAGCTCAGAGGGATTGGGACTTCTTTAAGTGGAGCATGTCCAACAGTTCTGGGTTTGACATAGCTTTGTATGTTAGGCAGAGATCACCTCTGAGTAGGCGATATGCAACAGAGCAAAGCTGGAGTTTTTTGAGATGGTCTGTGTAGGGCATCTGTTAGAGGCCAGTAATCCTCTTTGTGAGGTATTTCTGCAGCCTTTCCAGTTGTTGTAGATGTCTTGTGAGGTACATATGAAAAGAGGTGTTGTACTCTATAATGGGTCTAATGAGTGATGAATAGAGGGGAACAATGACCTCTTTTTTTCTGGATGAGAAACCTTTTGTGATGAGGTGTGCCACGTAGAAGGATTTCCTGACTACTGTGGTGATGTGATTATCAAAGGAGAGACTACTGTCCACCTGTGTCCCAAGGTCTCTTATCACACTTTTGGTGTTAAGTATACTACCGCCTATGTTGTAGTTCATGGATACAGAGTTTTTACCAAAGGGGATGACAATGTACTTTTTGGCATTGAGCTTGAGGCCATGGCTTTGACACCAGGCATCTGTCTCAGTGAGGCACTTTTGTAGGATGTCCACATCATTAGGAGTTTCAATTATGGCTCCTAGTTTGCAGTCATCTGTGAACTTCATTAGCCAAAGACCTTCTGTGTTAGCCTGTACTTCAGAGATGTAGATACCAAACAGGAGAGGGCCCAGGACTGAACCCTGTGGTACTCCACTTGTCACTGGTCTGAAGTCGGATTTGGAGTCTGCTACTTTCACAGTGTGGGTTCTGTCAGTGAGCCAGTTGGCAACCCATCTTGTGACATAGGAATTTATACCTAGTTTAGTGAGTTTATCTATAATTCCTACGTGGGGGGTGGTGTCGAAAGCCTTGACAAGATCTAGATAGGCTGTGTGAACCACCTTACCCTTGTCTATGGCTTTGGTGACTGCTTCAAAGAAGTCTATCAGGTTTAGGAGACATGATCTGCCTTTTACAAACCCGAACTGGGTGGGGTCCAGAGTTTGATGATTACCAATGTCTTTGTTTATAAGTCCCATGATGATACGTTCCATGGCCTTGCAGACCAGGCTCATCAGGCTAATGGGGTGGTAGTTCCCGAGGTCCATGGTGGCTCCCCCCTTGTGGAGTGGGATAACTGTCACTGTGTGCCATTCAGCGGGCAGAAAGCGTGAGGTGAGGCTATGATTGAACATGGTACTTAGGTGGGGTGCCAGTCCGTACTGTAGTTTATGTAGAACGCAGCCTGGGATGTTGTCTGGTCCCATGGATGCCGTGTTCTTGGCTTTAGAGAGTGTGGTTTTTAACTGTGCAGCCGTGATTACAGGAACTTTGCACTCTTCTGGTATAGAGATGGGCTCTTTAGGTTGTGAGAGGGGGATAAAGTTAGCACTGAACCTATCTGCCACGATGTTGGCAATATCAGTTGGGTCTGTATATTTAGTGCCATTGTGCTGTAACTCAGAGCAGATCTGAGTGTTGCCATTGAGATTCTTGACATAGCTATAGAATGCTTTATGGTTGTCTTTAGAATCAGTGGTGATTTTGTTTTCATAACTAGCTTTGGAGGATTTTATCAGGGATCACAGCTTCTTACTGAGGCTAACCAGGGAGCTGCTCCACTCATGGGATTTTACTCTCTTTTGCAACAGTTTGTTTATGGCACGGAACCACCAGATTTGCTTCCTTTTTTTGGAGGATAGCATCTTGGTTCTGTTTGGGATAGCATGATCCATGCACTTGTGTAAGTGCTTATAAAGTGAAATTGTGTAGGATTCAGTAGTCGTAATTGTATTGTCCATCTGCATGGATGTCATGAAGTTCACCACTTCTGTCTTAAGAAGCATGAAGTTGGCTTTGGAGAAATTTTTTGCTCTGGTTTCCTTAATGGGGGGTGGGGGCAGGATTTGGATATCTAGGGTAATTAGCTTATGGTCGGATCGGACCAATGAGGCATTGACTTCAGGTGTGGAACACCGGTCACTCATGTTGGTAATGACTAGATCTAGGATATTTTTGACCCTGGTGGGGGTGTGGATAATTTGATCCAGGGCAATGAAGTTTATGAATTCCAGAAAGCGTTGCATGAAGGAGTTTGTACATGAGTAGTTTTCCGAGTTAATGGTGGGGTAGTTGAAATTGCCCATTATTAGGGTGTTTGGTTGAACCCTAATATTTTCCAGTACATCAAAAAAAGAGGAGTGGGAATCCTGGGGCATGGTGGGGGATCTGTAGCAAGCTACAATTTGGATTGCAGTTTTGCCCAGAGTTAGTTGCACTTGGATAACCTCGGCTGCATTATGCTGAGCAACTAGCGTGGAGATGTGTATATCCTTAATGAATACAGACACACCTCTGCCTTTGGTGTTCCTGTCCAGGTTACATGGCCGAAAAGTGTGGTATGAGTTATAGCCTGGTAGTGCAGGGGTGCTCTCAGGAGCCTTGAACCAGGTCTCAGTCACTGCACAGATATCGATATTCTCCATTTTAAGGAGTGCCTCGAGTGGGTGCATTTTGAGATTTAGACTTCTAGCATTGAGTAGCATCACCCTCAGTTTTTGCTTGCCTGTTCCTGTTATGGTGGTGAATTTGTCATTTGAACCTTGCCTAAAAAAGGTACTATAGGGGCGGCAAGAACCTTAGCCAGTATTCAGAATCCCAGGGGTGACAGGTGCAGGCCATCTCTGGCAAAGCATCATGGTCTGTCGACCATGTCATCCCAGGTAGACAGACACTGGATCCCTTTAGAATGACACTAGAAGCTTAGCCAATTGTTAAAGTCAATCATTTTGTCCTTGTACTGTGGTATCATTCTGGGTGATAGCAGAATGCTGCTCAGAGCTAGGGTCATACCTGCATGGACTACATGATCGGAGAGCTCTTCCATGTTTCTTTTCATGTAGTAGTTCAGGGAGGTACATCTCAGGTTATTCACACCAACATGGACAATGACAGAGTCATATTTGTACTTGTGGAGTGACCTGAGTGCGTGGTTTATGTGGCGGATCCTGGCACCTGACAGGCAGCTGACAGTAACCTTCTCCTTGTTTAGCCTGGTGAGTGGGACATCAATGTGCCTGACTATAGAGTCACCTATGACTAGTGTGTTTGGCGTGTTGTTTTGCCTTATTGGCTGTGGTTGAGTGGCACACTGAGTTTGTGGGCTATGTGTCATTTGGGTTGTGTTGGGGGATGGAGGTTGCTTGCCTTTCTGCTTTGGAGTTCTCTGTTGCTTGAGCAGATTATTATTGAGAGCTTCCATGAATGTTTTTGTGTTATTATGTGTGGATTTTGATGGTGTAGATTTAGTGAGACTATGTGATGAGTGTGGTGTGCAAGTGTTTACCTTCTCCTCTTGACTGTCTAGTTCAGTCTTGGTTGGAGAGAGTTTTACCTCCAGTTTGGCTAGATAAGTGCTTCTCTCACAGGTTGTAGTGCTGGGTGGTAGAAGGAGAGGGTTGTCTGTGTACATGAGGCAATTTCTACATTGCCCCAAGATACCCAGATTCATCAGATAGACAGGAGAGAACACTGGGAGCTGACCCCTGGACATGCCTGAATAAACAACTATTTTCCTCTAGAAAGTGAGGAAAGTGAGTACAAAAGCTGTTTTTCTCTAAGCAAGTGAGGAAAGTAAGTACCAAAACTGTTTTCCTCTAGGTAATGAGGAAGGTTGAGTGCTGTAGTAATCAGTAGGTTATTTACTGCTTACAAGTTCTGAACAAGTGCTGATCACGAATAAGCAAATTCAAGTGCTAAAACTAAGAATCTGTATCTGGACTAAACTAGTTACAGGAAAGGGGGGAAACAAGTACAAATGCGGGCTTTTAAATCTGAAAGTTGAGAGAGATGGAAAAACTGCCCAAATGGCCAATAACTACAATTTCTGGCCCAGAACCACTCCTTATGTGGTAGATAGGTTACTTAGTGCTTACCACTCCCACTGATATGCTAGAAGGCTTCCGTCCAATACAGAAAGCTTGGGGGGGCTCAGCATCTTACATACAGTCCTGGATACAGCAAATCTGAATCTGGACTACACTAGTTACAGGAAAGGTAGGAAACAGGCTTAGATTTTTTTTTGTAATACAGAAATGTAGCTAAAATAGCAGTAAAAACAATTTAAATGCAGTGTAAGCTAGCACACTTGAGTATGTAGCAATGTTAGACCAAACACTTTAAAAAATGCAATTAAATTAAAAATTACTAAAAACAAGTGCAGAAGGAGTCTGTTAGGGAGAATTAGGTAAAGAGATAGGACTGGGGGGAGTGTCCCAGATCAAATCTACAGTGGAGGCGGGCAACTGCAAAAGCCTCCAAATTTAAACAACAAGACAGGAATAGGTAGGGTGGGTAGGAGAAAACCAATACCTTCAGCAGAGATCTGAAAAACTATACAGTGAAGCCAAAATTACAGTGCACAACTCTGAAGTCGGCCAGCAATGATATAAAATCAGTCAAGCAAAAATTAACAGTACACAACTCTGAAGTGCCAGAAAAATATACTTAGCTCTGTATATCTCCAGATAGTTTGAAGAGTACTCTGTCAGAACAAAGGAAGGCTCCAGCAATGATATGCAGGCTGTTACCCTGGAGGGACCTACATAAGTGGGAGAGAGATGCAATGTCAGTGGCCACACCTGTGGCACTGCTACAGGCTGGATGCAGTACTACCATACATCAACTGTAAATTCCCACAATACTACCATATCTGGACATCTGTTTATCACTACAATGCATCAACACAATAAATGTATGACATGTCAGATAAGCATGATCTACCTGTACCACTGTGGATATTTAAACAACAGTGGTCTACTGATGTACCCTGTGTCCTTACCTGCATGCTCTTCGGCTGGTGTGAGGGTGACACCCACCTCCATGAAGGGGTCCAGTGGTTGATGGTGTTCCGGATGGGCAGGTGCCATGAGGCTGGCCAGGAGCTCCTCCACACGTGTCAAGGGGAGGTGGATGGCATGGGCCCTTCATGGTGAGGTGATCCCCCCAGACTGCGGCTGCACGCAGACAGGCATTGCAAAGCAGGTCACTGCAATGATGCCGGACCTGCTCATAATTGCAGTTATGCAGGCCAACATCATTGACCCTGTGGACTAGATAATTCCACAGGGCGGTCAGCTCCTGCTGGTCATGGGCTGTCCTGCCAAAGAGAAACTGGTAGTGCTGAACCAGGTGGTTGATAATGACCTCATTCTCCTCCACTGGTACACGGGTAACCTCATGTGTGACATCCTGCCTGAAATACATGCAAAGGGAAACAGGCCTGAGCAACTCATATGGCAAGGTTACCACAGTTTGTAATACACACCTCTGTCACCATCCCCCACCATATCAGCTTCAATAGACTGTACACACAACTCATTAGGTATGGCTACAGCTTAACTACCATTTGGACAGATTGTGTATTGTACCACACCTTCTGCTATGTAATTGTAGCCATATCTCCTGTGTGGACACTAACATTGCTGGCCTGTTACAGACTATTCACTTGCATGCCATTGTCAGGGCCACTATGGTTACATATATGCCAGTGGTATGACTGCTCTGAGATGATGCACATCTGACAGTATGTGTTATTGGGTGGAGCTATGCATGCTGTTGGACATTTATCGGGATTGTGTAGACTATTACTACCAACAAATGTACTATAACAGTGACACAATAACATGTATATGTTCCATTAGCCAGAAGATCGACCTCTCCACACCCATCTGACCAGGATACCTGGCCATATCACATGTGTGTGCCAACCTGGGGCCTCCCTGTGTACTGTTACAGCAATACCATCAGGTGGAACCACCCAGGGGATGTTGCCCCCCTCAGGGCACACACCAACATGTTCCTGTCCCCTGAGCTCAGGACTAGGGTCTGTTTCATACCAGGCTCCATAGACACACGAGGGATGTGCTATATCAGTTTGAGGCACCCAGTACACATTCACAGGGCCAACATGCTCCTCCTGCTCAGCTGCCAGACCTGGCACCTTCAGGACGTGGACTGCTGTTGTGATTGGCAGTTGGTGGAAGCCTTGTTCCCATTGTGCCCATATTGGGGACCATGGGCCATCCACATCATAGACCACGCACACCATCCACGGTGTTTACCCACCACATGTGTCACATACCACTCCTGTAGACTGTCCTCTATATCTACCAATCCTCACCACCTCCACGTGTGTATCTGCCATACTTCCCCATATTCCCATTGCATACTTCACAGATGGGGCAAAGTGGTGCTAAGAAGGGACTAACATGTGACATACCCATCCATGGTGCACACACTGCCAGCTGTAGATATCTGTGTGTATCGCTATGTGTGCTGCTGCCTCGCACATAGCACACATCACTGTGGTAGTGATATACGGAAAATGTCTTTCCATACATATCTGTGTGTGTGTGTTTGTACATATGTAGACGTGCATATAGGTATATATCTATATATGTGTAGATATATGTGAATTCATATATATGTGCACATATATATGTCTACACATGGGTATATGTATATTTCTGGACATACATGCTGATATACATTTATCTTTTTATATATTATATATGTGACATATGTACACATATGCCTACCTATATGTGGGGTACATTCAGACATCAGCTCCACAATCTCACAACACCTTCCTGCACAGTTGCACTGTTCTGTCTTGCTACAACACAGACAGGTGCACATATGGACACGGCCTGACATTAGTGGGGTATATGTGTGACCTGTTTGCAAGTAACCCTATTACACACCTATGGCATTCCAGCATGCTACATTACAGATTCACCTGGGTATCCTGCCAGTGGTGGTCTGTGGCTCCCACATGTCCATCATAATGCCACTGCTTCCACCATCAGCTATTGGCCACATCATATACATAATCCTCATTACACAATACACACTATGATGGCTTACATCCTGTCTGTCAGTGCTGACCTGCACAGTTAATAGCTATGGCTCTCTACCCACAGGGACAAACACTATTGTCCATAGCAGTTGTTCAGTTGAACATCATCCTCACAACAACACCTGATGGCACATATAACTCATTCCACATCATCTATCACATTACGATAGACCAGGTACTACATTATAATACATGTACATATACTTCACATACCTGTTGTGGGAATGATGTATTTATGAATGGCAGCTGCCTAGATGGTTGCGTTTTCACCTATTTTTCTGAGTATTTTTTTTCCGCTTTTGTTTTGGCTTGCTTGCTTGCTTGCTCTCTCTCTCTCTGTCTCTCCAGTGAGTGGATTGAGCTGCTTGGCGTAGATTGCAGCCGATGCACTTGATCAAGTGATGGCCTCTGCGACAGTCAGTGTCCTACACTTGCTAACTGCATGCAGCTTGCTGTGTAGTACTTCCAATTACCATTGTCATGGCAACCACTTACTATAAATCCCTACATCATGTGGGCCTGGTGCCTTTACCTTTCCTGTGTGATGGACATCCTTCCTGTGTGTGGGCATCAGTGTTACAGACAGCAGGTATCAATACCTCTTCCAGGGGAACCGGCACACTCAGGCCAGCTACATATTTGTAGGTGGTTCCAGAACTACAGACAGAGTGTGAGTAGACTTGTGTTATGCTTTGTATAGTACTGGTGTTACAGGGTGTGTGTGTACATACTAGTTTACCTTGGAATGCAGTCTGTCTGCATAGCTTTCAACTGTGGGCCTATCCTGTTGGTGGCCAGAGGTGTGCCTATCATGTTTTGTCTGTCCACCACACAGGTCCTGTGTCAGATATTTCACTGGCAGTGTGTGTTGAGTGCTATCAGTACATGGCTACATCCACTTGTTTCTAACCTCAATTCCCTGGCTAAGGGTATGCTGCAGACTATCCTATAACACCAGCAACTTGCTTAGTGTATGGCGACAGTTTTCAACATATGGGCCTGTGTTCCAGCCTCTGTCCTCCACCTACATACCAAGCTTTGCACATACGACATGCTGTTAGGGGTTGTTCTGTAGTGGGCTGTGTGTATATCACACTGCCATTGCTGCCATCAGTCCATTGCTGTTGTATTCCCCACACATACAGTGGTGCTGGGGCCATATATGTGTGGACTTTACCTACACAATACATGTGTGCCCTTATGCACTGCAGAGGCCAGTGTATGTAACAGTGGTATATGGCCCTGTAGTATTGAGTCTAGGGAGGTGCACCATAAATGACCTAGGCTGTTACAAAATGTGGGGTATCAAGGGTGAGCTGCCATAAGGTATCTGGATGTACAGTACAGTATACTTCACCTATATTTACATTACTCACATAAATTATGTTAATGCAGGCCTACTTCCTTCTGCCATACAGACTGTTCTGTTTGTCAGTGTGCTTGTGATGGTGTCAGTTATATCTTGTTATGTAACAGTTACATCCCATTTGGTCATCTGAAGTCTTAAACACCTAGTGATTTTGTACGGAGTGCAGATAGAGGCTGCTGAACTACACCTGCATTACATACTGTTGATTGTCTGGTATCCTGTGGCCCAGCCTGTCTTTACTATTGTACAATTTGAAGGCTTTGGCCTGGACAGTAACAGTTGTGAACCTCTCCAGACTACTGTATTAGTATAACTGTTTCACAGTTGCATTGATCTGTTTATATGGATGTCAGTGTCTGAACAGTTATATGACATGGCATATAGAACTGTAGTAATACACAAATAAAGGTTTTCCATTTCTGCAAACCTGTGTGTGGTGTTTTTTCTATGACCTGTCTGTGGGTATATGTTGCAGGCAACAATTGTAATTTGTATGGGTGGCCCAGACAGTGTCCAGTTGTAAAGGTGTGAACTGTAAGCATAGTGGCTGTTCCATATTGTGTGCACCTTCTACATATGTATCTTACTGTACATATCTCTGCGTGTGTATGTGTAGTCACATGTATATATATATATATATATATATATATATATATATATATATATATATCTGTATCTCCATATATGTGTCTGTGTAGATGTATCCTGGGGATGTTGATAGCTTCCAAAATTTACATTTCTTATGGGAGCCAGATTGTACTGCATGATATGTTACCAATACCAGCCTGACATCATACAGGTGGGTTGTAGTACTGTTAGCATCTTGTGCCCATGTCATGTCAGGTCCTGCTAATGGGATCTGTAACACGTGGTAGTGTATTGCAGGGAGGATGTGTTTGGCTGTGGTGGGGGGGGTATTCCTATTCGTACATGACGTATATTGTTTGGGACTTCTCAACCCCATTAACAGTGTATGTGGACATATTTGTTTTTGTCAATCTACCATTGCTATCTACAGATGTGTGTCTATATATATATATATATATATATATATATATATATATATATATATATATACACACATATATATATAGATATGTTGTATCTGTTTAGATATTAATATATTTACACACACACATACATCTAGATGTTGGCATACATTCTCTGTACTGTTGCATGACTGGGCTTGATGTTATGTTTCTGAATACATCAGATTTATGTATAAATGGCCTGGCTTAGTGGTAAATCACATTGTTTATGGTGTGTAGTGTCCTGTGTTCAAGCTGTGCAGAGGCTGTTTATTTTGTTGCTGGGCAGAACACGGGACATTGGATACAGAGTGGTTAAGGCACTTTAAAGCAGTTGTAATTGGGTTTGTGTGTGTTTGCATGGCGGTAAGCAATACTAACTTCTGGTTACAGTTTCTTACACTCAGTTAGCTTCTACATTGCTTCACCTGTGTAGGCAGTGCTTACCCCTGCACAAAACCACTTAAACATGCTTACTAGTGCTTACATATGCTTACTACTGCTTATTTGTGCTTAAACCTGCTTACTATTGCCATATTCATTATGACACTGACACTTCACGAGTGCATTTCCTGCATTACTCCAGTTCATAAATATATGTTATGTAGTGGGTTTTGCAACAAAAATATTGGTTATAACCTGCTTTGCCATGTAAAATAGACTGTGCTGCAGTGGGACTTGAACCAGGAATTCCTGTTCATTAGGCGAATGCTCTGCATACTACACTATTGCTGTGCTGCTTCATTTGCATATATCTTCCTTGTTATCCTCTTCAGCCTTTTAAGCTGCTTTAACCATAGCTAAGCGATGGGCACACCCGTGCACCTATGGTTAGCTGTACTCGGATTTTTAAAACAACAATAAAGGAGTTTCTTCATTTAATTTTTATGTACTGTTGCTGTTGTACACATGGGGAACTGTTGGTGAGGATATGCGGACACCTATGAGCAGTCTCACTCATTTCTTACCACTTTTTGTTGTTCTACATTGCAGGGGCATGTTTATTCAGAGAGCTCTGCTCTTAGACATGCCCCCTGCACTCGTACACCCTCTGTATAAGCCTAGGAGCTCGGGCAGCGCACCTTATTGATATGCATGGCGCGCTTTCGCCCTACTCCTAAATGGGCGCTTCCATGCAGAACTAAGCTAGTCCTGCACGGAAGTTTAGTAAATACGGGGGATTGTTGCAACCTGGTGTCAGTGTATATGACAAAATCAGCAGAACAGATGCCTAAGCAGATTGACAGTCATGAGAGCACACCAAATAAGTCACAAAATATCACAAGTGTTAACTGCTTAGCCACAAGACAAAAAAGGTACTCAAGCATATAAAAACTCTTATTGGTTTAGCAGTAAAGCACCTGTTACTATTATATAAAAATTAAAAATGAGTTAAGTTTTGACCATTCATCATGTGTGAGAGAATCCTGAAATCAATGCAAGAAGTCAATAATATGTGAACAAGGTAGAATCAGTTTCTGTTTCCAGATTGCAGAGCCCAGGAAGATGACTGACTTTTCATACTTAACATTCATGCTTCGAGAATTGTCATCTTCCTATACAGGGTATGAATGAAGCTAGCACATAAAAGCTAAGACCATAAAAAGAACGAGTGACAAAAATGACATATTACCATGTAAACTAGTTTGGTAATTAAAAGCTATATCATAATCTAAAGCAGGATATTCATCTTCAATGTGAAATGACTTATTTCTTGAGTGTAACTGTAAAACACATGCAACAACAAAATATAAAATAAAAATAGCTGCAGCTGTTTAAATTTGTTGGTATCATGCATTGATTCATATGAAGTAAATATCTGTAATGAGAAAATGCATAAGAGAGGCAGTAGTCCAAATGAAAAGAAAAAAAAATGAAGCTAACGTTCTCAGATGCAGACACAACATATTTGTTCATTGTCTCTGACAGACATCTGGATTCTGCAAGCCTTGTACGGTGTGCAGTATTAGTGCAGGAGCTCTAGCAGGCAATATGTCTGCCATGCGATCCAGGAATAGCCTGCAGGGGCGTGCACTAGTCCTGCACAGACACAGCCCCTGTATGCAAATTACCCCTTTTGCAGGAGAAATCCATGCAAATGAGGTAAATTTGCGATCCAGGAAACTGGAAACCAGCCGTGCAGGACTAGTGTAATCTGCAGAAATGTACTCGGTTAGTAACCAAGTACATTTCTGCAAATTCCAAAATGGAGCCATGACAGCTCCAAATAAAGGGTGCATATCAGTCAAGAGGCATGCTAATGGCCAAGTATAAGACCATTGTCATTGGAAACAGCTTAAAAAATAAAAAAATTAACTTTTATTTTTTTTTTAGCTGATCTCGGCTGTTTAAGCGTAGTGCAGTACAAACGGGATCAAAGGGAAAATAAGAAAATAAACCTAAAATAAGCTTTCTAACTAAAATCACTATTCTGCCATTAAAATCAATGGTAGGCAGAAGACAACATGACCAGTTAGTAGTGGTTGCTAAGTGGGGAGGCTCAGTATGAGACATGTAACTATGCATTAGCAGGCACTCCTATGCAAATGTGGGGAATGATAGTGAATCCCAGTTTTCCCCAGCATGCTAGTCAGGTCCCAACAGTATAGGAGCAGGCATAGCTTGGTGCAAGCCTAGGAGTTAGCTGACATCATAGGGGTGTGTGTCAGGCATACTGTAAGCGGATTGTAGCCCTGTGGCTCAGGTTTGCTCCTAGCTAAGCACAGCTAAGCAAGGGGGTTTTATTGACTAAGCGGGTGTGCGTGCCACACAACGGATTTTAAAAAAAAAGGTAAACCAGGAAATAGCAGTTCTGTGCACATTTGAGCACTGTGTTTGTGCGGCGTGCCCCTGGGCTTAAACAGGAAGGCAATGGGAATGGAAAACAGTAGTAGGAAGGTAATCAAGGAGAACTAGCATAGCTGGCAGGTGAAATGTATCAGAATCAGCCAATTACACAGGCAACAGACCAGCCCAGGCTAGAACACTACTTTAAACTATGCAAACACCTTCCACTCTGGTTTTTTCCATACTCTACACCACCAGTGTATACAAGCGGGGAAGTTTTAAAAGACAAAACAACAAAATGATAGGGGCTGAAATAGCTATCATTACAACAACTTGTGGAAGAGGCTGAGGGTGGTGAGGATGTGAATGCTGCCGACCAACCCACAGTGAGGAGACGGAGAAGAGTGTACAGACCCAGGGTAACCTACCAGGGGCTACATGAGCTGGAGATAGTAGAGTGCTATAGGGTGGACAGGGACCTCCTACAGCAAATTGTTGAGCTGTGCCGGCCACATCTGACACACAGAACTAACAGAGGGGAACCCATCCCAGTGGATACCAAGATATGTGTAGGCCTAAGAATAGTATCTACAGGTACCTTCCAAAGGCCAACTGGGGATATGGTGGGGATCTCACAGACATCAGCATCCAGGGTACTCCACCAGTTCCTGGATGCCATGTCAGCACATGCCTGTGAGCATGTATATTTCCCCAATACCCGTGAGGCGCTGGCCAGAAATATGTAACTGTTCCACCAAATAGCAGAATACCCTGAGGTAGTTGGTGCTATAGACTGCATGCACATATGCATCAAAGCACCACCTGGTGAGTGGGGTAGGGTCTACATCAACCACAAGGGCTTCCCCTCCATCAAATGCCAGGTCGTGTGCTATGCCCAGGGCATAATAATGAATGTGTGTGCCGGCTGCCATGGAAGCTATCACGATTCCCACATCTGGCATCTGACGCAGCTGTACCAGAGATTTGCCAATGGGGACATCCCTCGCGGTCACCTAGTGGGGGATGCTAGATACGCACTGCAGCCGTGGCCGATGACACCCATCAGAAATGCACACACACCCAAACAAGAACTCCATAATGAGGCACACACACAGACCAGGATTATAATAGAGCATGTGTTTGGGATGCTCCAGTCATGGATCCGGTGCCTGGACACATCCAGTGGAGCCTTGCAGTACTCACCAGCTACATGTACCCAAACTGTCATTGTATGTGCCATGCTACACAATATGATCCTGTGGAAACAGCTGCAGCAGGAACAGTATGGGGCAGGGCCACACAGCCCCCCACCATTGCCAAGGCCTGCACAGGCAACGAGTGACTCAGAGGAGGAACAACCTGAGCCTGCCCCAGTAGGCAGAAGGAAACATGCCCAGTATGCCCTGACCTTTGCAAAGAGGCAATGCATAGCACATACACTGACACAGGAGGGACCCAGGGAATAACACCTCTCTCTGACTCTCGCATACAGTAAAAGGGATGCCAAACATGACACTACCTGTGCTCAACCATGTTTAGGGAGTGTACTATGTGCATCCGACATAGGCAGCCCTGCAGCACCACCCTCAATACTGGGACACCCACAAGGTAAGTGACTCACACATGCCAGTCAGGGAGGTTCACATACCCAACAGTCCCAGCCAGCTGGGCAGGTGTAGACAAACACAAACAAAGGCTGTGCTATGGCCCCTGAATGATGCCTATGGGTAACCCCCCCCCCCACAGGCCTACATCAGACAGACTACAGCAGGCCAGGCAGTTGAATGTTAGTACGGAAGGGTAGAAAGTCAGAAACTAATATGTAGGTCAATCAAAGCTAAGACCTGTAGTACACTGATATGCCTCTAGCCAGCATGATAGGTTAGAATACAAAATGAAATGGAGTACCTGACATACCAGTACAGTCATAGCAAATGTGTACAAGTGTCAGGTGTGCCCCCCCATCCTATGTAGAAATGCAATAACAGGCAGGTGTGTCCCCCCCAATCCTGTGTAGAAATGTAGTAACAGTCAGGTGTGCCCCCCCAATCCTGTGTAGAAATGTAGTAATAGTCAGGTGTGCCCCCAATCCTGTGTAGAAATGTAGAAACAGTCAGGTGTGCCCCCCCCAATCCTGTGAAGAAATGTAAAAATAGTCAGGTGTGCCCCCCCATCCTGTGTAGAAATGTAGAAACAGTCAGCTGTGCTCCCACCAACCCTACATATTTATGTAGTAATGGTCTGGCGTGCCCCCCCAATCCTGTGTAGGAATGTAGAAACAGTCAGGTGTGCTCCCCCCAACCCTACGTATGTATGTAGTAATAGTCTGGTGTGCCCCCCAATCCGATGTACACATGTCATAACAGTCAGGTGTGCCCCCCCACAACCCTATGTAGAAATGTAGGAACATGTATGTGTAGGTATAATACCAGAGGAGCACAGATGCACAGAGGTGGTCAAGATAGCAGGATAGGTTGTAGCATCTACACAATATGCAGGTATGTGTGTGTTAGGTTGGTGTGTGTTTCATATTGTGTGAGAGTGGTCGGTATGTATGCATGGTAAG
Organism: Protopterus annectens; assembly: GCF_019279795.1. Lineage (NCBI taxonomy): Eukaryota > Metazoa > Chordata > Ceratodontiformes > Protopteridae > Protopterus > Protopterus annectens. The sequence continues at coordinate 804,666,817 of NC_056730.1, forward strand.
ACCTGGTGGCCATTGCCCACTAATGCTGATGACAGGGACAAGTCCTCACAACTGCAGTGCCAAACACAATACCCACTAGTATAACACAAGCTAACAGTAAGCCATTGCAAATATATGGTGGTAATATGTGTCCCCATCTGAAAGACTGACATGACATGGCTGTTGGGCTAGATATACAAGCAGTACACAGGGGAAAGTACCCCAGACATACAGTATATATTGTGTCACTGTGAAATGGGCACACCGTTGGAATAGTACAAACAGGTATGTATCACATTATCTGGTCCTGTAGTAGAGGATACCGGTGTTGTCTGCCCAAACACTCGCAGATCACAAAGGAGGTAGGACTGATGTAGTGGGAAACAGCTGATGCAGCTACACATGCAAGCATAACTGGAATGCCCAATGCATATCTGTTTGTCAGATGCAAGTAGTGTCCATAGCACACATGCACCCACCTCACACAAACACTATCCACAGGTACCTCCTTGGTTGTACCCCATCTGTGAGGAATGGGTACAATATGACCCCAGCTGTATATGGCAATAGTGAAAGAATACAACATGCAGTGCAGGTGTCCCATCTAGGTGTGTCATCAACTGTAGGTAGCACCCTGCCAGCATCCACACCACCAATCGGAACTGATAGAAGGTATTGGCATGAACACCTAGCACACCTACCCTGTCACCCCAGGGGAATATACTGTATGGTGGTCTGAGACTGTAGGACAGACAGAATGCAACAGCCTGCCACATCTGGCCCACATCAACAGACAATGGCCCACAGGCGTCTGCCAACGGCCTGTGTCTCACACGTACTACCAATGCATGTTATGTCATGGACACCCAATTAACAACAGAACACACTCCACATATGCTATATGCAAGGCCATGTGGACAAACCACAGTGACATGTCCACCATGTCCCACTGCATGAACTGTCGACCAACACAAACACACAGCCATGATGGGGTGATAACCATAGGGAAAGTATCAGAGAATGTATGCATAATGTAACGAAGAGGAGAGAATAACTGAGGGGGGGTGGGAGTGTGGCCAGTATGGAATGTGCAAGGTCCGACACAAAGCTGTATGCACACACTATCTCTGGCTGTAAACACATAAATGGGTGCCGACATACCTGCCCATACACCACAATAGGGGTAATGGCCTGACTCATGGCCCCTGCCTCTGTGTAACCTGTGAGAATCTGTACAGCTGTGAGGTATTGGCATAGCAATATAAGGCTATACTGTCATGTTACTGGATGTACATGTATGGGATCCCCTGCCAGCACTATACCAAGGTGGTGCTGAACCAGATACATAGACCCGGTAGCAAGTGTCTGCAGCACCCCCTCCAGGATGGCATAACCTACCATTAATATGTAGGCATCTGCCCACAATACTGCACACAGCTGCAGTCACCCTTATCCCCCAAGACATCACTGTGAGCAGGAATGTCCACCTGACAGTACATGAGGACAGAAAACATCACAGTGTATAACAGTACACATGTCTGAATATCTCTGCTAACAACAGTACCATGTAGCTGAAGTAGCACAGACACAATCACCTACAGTGCACATTATCCCCTGCACGCTTTGTCCCCATATTGCCAAATGATTGATAGATACCCTGCAAAAACAGTGTGCTATCTGTAGGTGTACAACACAAAAGTCTGCACTGGAGTACAAACTACCTGGAATCAATCCACACATGCAGTACAGAAGGGCATACTGGGCATGCTCACACACTTAGAGAAATGAAGAAAATGTCAGACAACAACATACTGAAAGGTCATACTGGGCATGTTCACACACTTACACACATGAAGCCCATGTCTGCAAACAACAGAGGACCAGACATATCTGGCAGTTGCAGATGTTAGTGCAGACACTCCTCAGTATGCACCACTCATGCTTTGCACACACAGTGTATATGAATACAGACATATATCCAAGGACAACACACTATAATAAGCGAAAAGTAGACATACATAGATGTGTGGAAGAGAGTGACTGTGATAAGACGAAATCCAGGCCTGTCCCACCCAGCACACAGCTAAATGGCTATAACCACATGAGGTTAAGATGTCACTCACTGTAGATACTAGCCAATGGTATCTGTCAGCAGTACTGACTATGTGGTGCAAGTGCTTGCTGTGCAATATGACTGTACAAGGAAGCAGGCATCTAGCAGCTGTATACACATACCTGTGGAATATAGCAATGTGTGTACCTGCATTTGGTGTGCCATCCCCTATATGAATGGATTATGGCCTATGCACACACACTGGCCTCCCCATAGCCCTATATGACAAGTCTGCTGAGGTCATCCACTGTGAAATACACCTTTGGGAAGGTTGTAACCCAGTAATCTCCATGGCACATCCTATAACTGCTTACTGCTGTAGTGTGATAAAATAGTTAGGTAGGAGTTCTAACCCCAGACTTGGCAACTGTGTGTGTCTCTCTGCCTCTGTCTGTGTAGAGAGCAATGTTTTTTATGCTAATCACACTCCCTACAATTCAAATGCCCTACTTTGATAAGGCTGCTGATTTCATCCACCTTGAAATACACCTTTGGGAAGATGGTAGCTGAGTAATCTCTGTGGCATGTCCTATAACTGTGTACTGCTGTAGTGTAATAAAATAGGTAGGAGTTCTAATCCCCCAAGTTGGAAACTGTGTGTGTCTGTCTGTGTAAAGAGCAATGTTTTTTAGGCTAGTCACACTCCCTACAATTCAAATGCCCTACTTTGGCAAGGCTGCTAATGTCATCCACATTGAAATACACCTTTGGAAAAGTAGTAGCCCAGTAATCTCCGTGGCATGTCATATAACTGCATACTGCTGTAGTGTGATAAAATAGGTAGGAGTTCGAATCCCAGACTTAGCAACTGTGTGTGTGTGTGTGTGTGTGTGTGTGTGTGTGTGTGTGTGTGTGTGTGTGTGTGTGTGTGTGTGTCTGTAGAGAGCAATGCTTTTTAGGCTAGTCACACTCCCTACTATTCAAATGCCCTACTTTGGCAAGGCTGCTGATGTCATCCACCCTGAAATACACCTTTGGGAAGGTAGTAGCCCAGTAATCTCTGTGGCACATCCTATAACTGCGTACTGCTGTATTGTGGTAAAATAGGTAGGGACTTGGCAACTGTGTGTGTGTGTGTGTGTGTGTGTGTGTGTGTGTGTGTGTGTGTGTGTGTGTGTCTCTGTCTGTGCAGAGAGCAATGCTTTTTATGCTAGTCACATTCCCTACAATTCAAATGCCCTACTTTGGCAAGGCTGCAGATGTCATCCAGCTTGAAATACACCTTTGGGAAGGTAGTAGCCCAGTAATCTCTGTGGCATGTCCTATAACTGTGTACTGCTGTAGTGTGATAAAATAGGTAGGGACTTGGCAACTGTGTGTGTGTGTGTGTGTGTGTGTGTGTGTGTGTGTGTGTGTGTGTGTGTGTGTGTGTGTGTGTGTGTGTGTGTCTGTGTAGACAGCAATGCTTTTTAGGCTAGTCCCACTCCCTACAATTCAAATGCCCTACTTTGGCAAGGCTGCTGATGTCATCCACCTTGAAATACACCTTTATGAAGGTAGTAGCCCAGTAATCTCTGTAGTGTGTCCTATGACCATGTACTGCTGTAGTATGATACAATAGTTAGGTAGGAGTTCTAATCCCAGACTCGGTAACGGTGTGTGTGTGTGTGTGTGTGTGTGTGTGTGTGTGTGTGTGTGTGTGTGTGTGTGTGTGTGGAGAACAATGAATTTAGGCTAGTCACACTACCTACAATTCAAATGCCCTACTTTGGCAATGCTGCTGATGTCATCTACCTTGAAATACACCTTTGGGAAGATAGTAGCTCAGTAATCTCCATGGCACATCCTATAACTGTGTACTGCTGTAGTGTGATAACATAATTAGGTAGGAGTTCTAATCCCAGACTTGGCAACTGTGTGTGTCTGTCTCTGCCTGTGTAGAGAGCAATGCTTTTTAGGCTAGTCACACTCCTTACAACTCAAATGCCCTACTTTGGTAAAGCTGCTGATGTCCACCTTGAAATACACCTTTATGAAAGTAGTAGCCCAGTAATCTCCATGGTGCATTCCTATAACTGTGTACTGCTGTAGTGTGATAAAATAGTTAGGCAGGAGTTTTAATCCCAGATTTGGCAACTGTGTGTGTGTGTGTCTGTCTGTCTCTGTCTGTGTAGACAGCAATGCTTTTTAGGCTAGTTACACTCCCTACAATTCAAATGCCCTACTTTGGCAAGGCTGCTGATGTCATCCACCTTGAAATGCACCTTTGGGAAGGTAGTAGCCCAGTAATCTCCATTGCGCATTCTATAACTGCGTACTGCTGTAGTGTAATAAAATAGTTAGGTAGGAGTTCTAATCCCAGACTTGACAACTGTGTGTGTGTATGTGTGTGCGTGTGTGCGTGTGTGTGTGTGCGTGTGTGTGTGTGTGTGTGTGTGTGTGTGTGTGTGTGTGTGTGTGTGTGTGTGCCAAGAGCAATGCTTTTTAGGCTAGTCACATGCCCTGCAATTTAAATGCCCTACTTTGGCAAGGCTGCTGATGTCACCCATCTTAAAATACACCTTTACAAAGGTAGTAGCCCAATAATCTCTGTGGCATGTCCTATAACTGCATAGTGCTGTAGTGTAATAAAATAGTTAGGTAGGAATTCTAATCTCAGACATGACAGGTGTGTGTGTGTCTGTGTTTGTAATTTGTATCCTATGTGGAGGTGGTTGTGAGTGTGTAACAACTGGAGTCAATGGGGAGGGGGGTTGCATATTTCTAATATGGTGGCCCTAGTATACTTCACAATGTCCACTGTACAGGGATAACAGATGTGTAATAGTCGAGTGGCTGGGGTGCATATCCATACCCCTACATTTGATGTCAAGGCCAGGCGAACAGAGGGAGTGACCCTAGTATTACACAGATACTCTCAACCCATGTCTCATACACACACACACTTGCCTAGGTCACAGCTGCTACGTTGGTAGTACCCTGGATATTGCCCACTGATAGTAACCATGGTGTGATTGCAGTGGGCTACATTGGGCATGGCACCCTGACCATCAGTCCAATAGGCACTTACATGCTAGCAGTGCACATTCCCCATGTTCCCCACTGGACACCTGCAACACCTGTGGTGCCTTCAAATGCGACCCACAAAGGACATACCATGCCTGATCACATGCCCTGTATGGACAGATGCCACTGACACTAAGGAATACTGTTATCAAGCTATCAGTGTAGGTGCTGGGTCAACCTGCCATCATTTAATAGTTTCCACCACATGAGGCCAGGACTGGCACATCTGATGATAACAATCTGTGTACACAACATGGGCCAGACACCCCAGGTACAGTTCCACATGTCACTGTACATGCATGTGGAAGGTGTGGACATCCCAGACACCATCCATTTCATGGACTAAGGAACACATACATGGCAAGCAATGCGCAGAATTGGCTACACGCAATAGTCACCCAGGTGACTGGATGGTGAATACAGTACCCACCTGTGTAGTCAGATCCAGACACTACACCCCTGAGCCACAATGAAGACCATTGTCATGTGGCCTGATGCCAAAGTATACCCATCACCTAACCTTGTATAGCCGTCTGGCACAGTTGACCACGACACACCCATGCAGCAATGCATCCATGCATGTCAATACTGACACCCTGTGTCTCTGTGTATGTTGTATGATGCGTATGACCACATTCACACTCACTATAACCCCCATTGGCATACTGAAGCATGCTATCTGATGTCAGACACCTCCACATACCATTTTCCCATATATCCTCTGTATGACCCCTGTGGTGCATATGATACATGCAAAGTAATGTGTTGTGGCAATTTCACTAATTGTTGTTCTTCTTCCAGCTTTTCCCAGTTAGGGGTCACCACAGCGGAACTCCAGTCCGCTAATGATTGGCAGTATATTTTTACAGTGCCAAGGTGCCAGCTCGACGCCCAACCTTCAATGAAGGCACGCTCATTCTACGCATGTCTTTTGAATGCCACTCAACTGCGGTGAGGACATGCAGACTCCACACAGAAGGTGCTCCAGCCGAGAATCGAATGGGAGAACTTCTTGCTGTGAGGCAACAACGATACCGCTGCACCACTGTGGCAATCTCACTAGTGATGATTTGTATTCTTGGCCCTGCCAAGTGTGTCAATGTGTGTGTGTCCCTGTGAGAGTGTGGCTGTGTTGATACTGGCACCTGTTCATGCGGACTGGCACATGTACTACACCTACCATATAACTACCATATCCCTGTTGCCAATGTCACTCACCATAACATATATGCTTTGAGGGCTCCTCAACATGTAACCTATGTGGTGCATCCAATAACTGCATAGAAATGTGATAGCACTACATATTCATCAGGGGTTTGATACTCTGAACTGGTAGGTGTGTGACACAAACATGCTTGTTTTACTCTCCCACTCCTCCCTGACTCTTCTTTGCCTCTGTCTGCCTCTCTCACTCCCTCTCTGCTGGATGTGGGGACTTACACCTGCTGTGCTTGGGCAGCAGCATGTGTATTTTAAGTTTTGCTCATGATCAGCGGATGGCCTCTGCACAAACTGCAGCCCTCCTATAGCTGATTGCATGTGGAACAGCTGAAGTAGCATTCCCATAGCCGATTGCATGGAAAAACACTCCAGTATCTAGGAACATCATGTTGGTGTTGGGCCTTTACATTCACTGTGAGCAGGAACTCGATCCGTTGTTTGGCAAACAGCATTTCAGATGGATTGGGGATACACCTCTAACAACATACACTGTGGAAACAGGGCAACACACAGGAGGGGGATGTGCCTGACTTAACTACAGACTACAATGCTGCTGTACTGCATTGGGAGTAATGTTGGTTTAACAGGGAGTGTGTGGATATGGCTATCCTACATGTTTTAATAGCTGCCATGTCAGTTCTATGTTTATGAGGAAACCCCCATCTGTAGTGTCTTCTGCAGACTGGGCAGTGAGTTGTGCCTTTTGTTTCATGTGTTACCCATAGAGCACCTGTCTTTGAACTGCAGAAGGTAGTGTGAGGATTGCAGTCTGTAGATGGTGACAGCCATGAGAGTTACTGACTTCATATCCCCCATAGGACATATGTTGCCACAAACCCTGTTACAACAGTAAATGTATGAGGGTATCATAGCAACATGTCAATACTGGCCCTGTGTATGTGCCTCCAGCCACAACTCTGTCAACCTTTGTATGTATGTCATGCAGTAAGAGGTGCATATGTGCTGTACACCATAATTAGTTTCATCATATCTGATACCAAGCCAGTGAGATATCAGACTGCTACACATGTTATGTGTAGTAGGGGTTACAATTTATGACATAACCTGGACATTCTGTGGTTGTGTGTACAGTATTGAGGTCTGTGTACTCATGGTGATTGTCGACACTGTGTGTATTGTTCATATGTACTTTGGCCTGTGTACAGACTGTGGTAGATGTCATTGTTTGTGGTCCTGTTCTATCTGATGTTACATGCTGCTCCACTGTATGTTACCCTTTTGGCTTATACCTTTGCAGGGCCATACACACACACATGTCCCATACTACAGACAGGCTTCGGACAACACTGTGGAGCAGCGCAGTATATGTAGGGTTAGTGTGTGAGTGGCACATATGAGGATGGTGTTGCAAAGATAGTCCATATACTGTCATTTTATGCTAGCTGACCATATGTGGCTGAGGCTGTGTTCACACTGGTTGTGGTTATGCACTTTCACACAGGTGCATCAAACTCTGTGCTGTGACATGCCGGTAGAGCCTGCTATACATGCTGGCACATGTGCATTCCCCCATAGGAAGTGTAGGCCAGTGTTGAGCCAGTCTGCCTGTAGCCTGCACAGTGTGTTGTTACATGCCTAGCAGTTTAGTTTACTTACCCAGTGAGATGTCATGTCCAGATACTTGCCAGATGTACTGCTGCCGGGTCACCATAACAGTCATGTATGTCAAACAGAGCAGTGGGATGCTGTTCAGATGTATGTCAATATCTAGTGGTTAGTAGGTGGCCATGGCACCACTGTACCAGTGGTTATCATGTGTCAGGACAGACAGGGGTGTGTGAATGCATAACCTATGGGGGCAAATGTGTATCTGTAGTTACATGTTATACCCATCTACATGGCTGTTAACATCCACATTGTCAGGCTTGGTCCACATGTTTTTCACTAAGGGGCTCAGTGTATATCTCTGGACTGTCCAGAGTGTGTCAGACTGTCCACATATATTGGCCAATATCTCTGCTGTAATCCACAGGAGCATTACTTGCTAGCAGTGGTACTGTCCTAGGATGTCCTTAGGATGTCTTTCAGTAGCCAATGGCGCACATGCTAAAAGCAGATGTGACCATCCACACACACCATATCTATGCTGCCTTAAGGTATCTGGATGTACATTACCATACAATCCACTTTGGGTAAATGCAGGCCTACCGCCTCTGGCCATACAGAATGTTCTGTCTGTCAGTGTGCTTGTGATGGTGCCAGTTATGCCTTGTTATGTAACAGTTACTTCCCATTGTGTCAACTGAGTTCTTTACCCCCTAGGAATTGTGTACAGAGTGTAGATAGGGGCTGCTGAACTATACTGTTGATTGTTTGGTATCCTGTGGCCCAGTCTGTCTTTACTATTGTACTACTTGAAGACCTCAGCCTGGACAGCAACATTTGTAAACCTTTCCGGACTACTGCATTCGTATAACTGTTTCACAATTGCATTACTCTATTCATATGGATGTCAGTGTCTAAACAGCTATGTGACATGGCATATACAACTTTAATACTACACAAATAAAGCTTCCCCCTCTATGCAAACCTATGTGTGGTGTTATATCCTTTGACCTCTCTGTGGGAATATGTTGCAGGCAACAATTGTCATTTGTATGGTTGGCTCATGCAGTGTCCAGTTGTTAAGGTGGTAACTGTAGGCATATTGGCTGTTCCATATTGTCTGCACCTTCTACATATGTATCTTACTATACATATTTCTGCGTGTGTATGTGTAGTTACATATATATATATATATATATATATATATATATGTGTGTGTGTATATCTGTATCTGCATATATGTGTCTGTGTATATGTATCCTAGGGATGTTGATAGCTTCCACATTGTACATTCCCTTTGGGAGCCAGACTGCACTGCATGATATGTTACTGATACCAGCCTGGCATCATACAGGTGGGATGGAGTACTGTAAACATCTTGTGCCCATGTCATGTCATGTCAGGGCCTGGTTATGGGATCTGCAACAGTTGGTAGTGTATTGCAGGGCAGACGTGTTTGGCTGTGGGGGGGGTATACCTATTTGTACAAGACATATGTTGATAGGGGCTTCTCAACCTCATTAACGGTGCATGTAGACATATATGTTTTTGTTATGTTCCCATTGTTATCTACAGATGTATGTCCATATATACCTATATAGATATATATATCTGCTTGCATATATATAACTATGTCCGCATATACATATACATATATATATATATATATATATATATATATATATATATATATATATCTGCTTACGTATATATAACTTGCTGTATATATTTAGACATATAGATGTACACATATATATATCTATAGATGTATACATTTGTATGTGTATATATTTATATATATATATATATATATATATATATATATATATATATATATATATACATATATAGATATGTAGATATGTTGTATCTGTTTAAATATTAATATATATCCACACACATACATCTACATGTTGGAATACATTCCCTGTACTGTTGAATGACTTGGCTGGATGATATGTTTGTGAAAACATCAGAGTTATGTATATCTGACATGGCTTAGTGGTAAATCACTTTGGCTATGTTGCCCAGGGTCCTGGGTTTAAGACTTGTAGAGGCATTTTGTTGCTGGGCAGAACAAAGGCCATTGGATACAGAGTGATAAAGGCACATTTAAGCAGTTGTAAGCAGGTTTGCATGGGTTTGCACAGAGGTAAGCACTGCTAACTTCCGGTTACAGTTTCTTAGACTCAGTTAGCTTCTAGATTGCTTAACCAGTGTAGGCATTGCTTACCTCTGTGTAAGCAGGCTTAAACCCACTTACTGCTGCTTAAAAGTGCTTACTCCCGCTTGCCCCCTGCGCTAATTTCTTTAAAAGAAAAGAAAAAAGGGTTGATAGGAAAGTGGTGGAAAAGGGGTACAAAGAGGGAAAGACAGTAGGGAAAATAGCTAGGGATGTGCAGGAAAGGTGTGAGGAAGGTCCATAGCTACGAATTTTTTCTACAGAAACAGCAGTGCATATACACTGAATTTGGAGGTAGATTTGGACACTCAACCCCCTGGGAGGGGATGAGGACAACAATAATAAGTTGTGATGCCAATTAGACCAGATTACATGTGTCCAGTGGACATGTGTGTGAAATGGGCAGCTATGTATGTGGAGAGATTTTGGGGGGGAACAAATTGCCTTTTTTTTTTCCGGTGAGAGTGGGAAGTTGGGGGGGGGGTAGTAGGTATATTTGAGTTGATAGGTTGGGTAGGTTAACAGACAAGACAAACAAGACGCATACAGAGGTGGTATGTGACACGTCGGGGTAGACACCTTGATGGGGAAGGGTGTTTGGAAATTGGAAGCCCATGAGCCCCCTAGTGGAAACAGTGTGACTGAGGTCCCCACCCATGGGCAGTCACCACTGCACCTTCACAGCCCCGAAGGTGGCTGTGCTGGGGGCTGTGTTGCAGGGTCAGTCTGGCCCTCTAGTCGTGACAAGCGGCCCTCGAGCTTGTGTAGCAGATCACCAAGCTGCTGGTTGAGCTTGCTATGCACCACAACCCAGACCTGGTGATGGGTGACAGGTTCCTGTCCGCACCCGCTCCCGGGGGGTTGAGCCCCATCCCTTGAAGCGGTTCCACCCAAAGGAGGTGCAGGACCAATGGACAGGGAGGTCCCGGGTTGGACCCCAGAAATGCTGGTGCCCGGTGCCACGGCCACCTGTGGTGGAACAGGTGGGTCCACTGGGACCAGCCTTCCCAAACATGCTATAGTGTTTAGAGTTTATCATCATATGTGGGTTAGTAATAGTCAACACATTCCAGGGTTAGGTATAACAGCATGCATAGATATTCCCATTAACCCAGACACCAGATATGGAACAGTTGCATAGCAAACAAAACACATGCATATATGGGACCACAGTGGCATTAAAAACAGCATGCAGGTACATTGATGGCACCATGCCACCAATGTTGGAATAATTCAATATGGCACATGCATGGGAACAATTAAAATATTTATCAAACAATAGGGTATTATCAGAACATTGGAGTCATTACATACCGGTTGGGTGAGTATGTTGTTTATTGTTGGGGATATGGTAGGGCGGGGAGAAAGATGTCAATTAACAACTAGTATATTCCTGTAGTCTACATTACTTTCCTAGTCAGTGCTGTTATCTGTACCTTACAAGTCTTACTACACTACTCTATAGCCTTAGTTTGGACAGTGATATGGCTGTCATCATCATTATACATGAACTGGTTTTACCTGCAATATACACCTCTTACCTGGTATACCTGTGGAGGGAATGTATGTTAACACTAACTGTTTCTACACATACTCCCTGATTCTGGGTTGATGTTGTGCACATGGCTATCCAACTCTTTCTGCACAGACTCTGGCCATGTGTTGACCACATGCAGGCATGCTGGGACATATCTAGAATATTGCCCTCTCCAACCATTAGTGACTTGACACACACATATACATGCTTTCCTACACAGTTATATTATGTAGCACAGCGTGGGTGACAGTGATGAATGATACTTTATTATTCAGAGAAACTGCAACACTCACAACTCCCTACAATACCAGAGAAAACAGTACCAGTACAGGGTATAATGGTTTTTATTTCTCAGCACAGTGTTCGTATCCAATGTACCTGTGGGAGCAATATTTGTTAGCACTACCTGAATGTTGCCACACAAAGTTCCAGATTACACATCTCAATCTGTGACTGTACACACTCTGGTCACAGTTTGACAACATGGGGTGTAGATAGGACATACTTGGCTTATTACTCTCCTAACAGTTTCGGGAGTTGCTACAGTGACAGGTTTGTTCCCATAGATGTTAGACAATCACTTGTATTTCCTGTTTGCTGGCTAAACATCTGGGATCATCCCACAGACTTACCAGGGGGACAGGGGGACATACAGCAGATATGGGCCCATATACTGGACATTCTGGTCTCATCTGTACAGTTGTGGAGTATGACTCTGTATGCAGCCTACTTCCACTCCCAGGATTCAGACCATGGCTGTGTCTGCTACAACTTAAACACTGTCCATCAGAATTGTGTGTGCTATATAGATATTGCTGGATATCTCCTATCTGCTTTCTGTTCTATAATTCTCCTGTGCTTTTGCATTCTGGCCTTGTATTACAACACTCTTATACAGATTTCCTAGACAGTTATATTTTGTAGGACAGTGTGGGCAACAGTGATGTGTAATACCTTATTAGTCAGAGCAACTGCATCACTCACAATGCCATACAATACCAATGTAAGCAGTACCAGTAAAGGGCATCATTCTTGTATTTCTGGGCACAGTGTTGGTATCTGACAGACCTGTGGGAAAAATGTTTGTTAGCACTACCTGATTGTTGCCACACACAGTACCAGATTCCACATTACTATTATGCACATACATCTCACTCTGTTACTGTACACACTTTGGCCACTGCTTGACAAGATGGAAGTGTAAATGGGACATACGTGGCTTCTTAGTCTCATAAGGTTTTGGGGAGTTGCTAGTGTGCCAGCTTTGTTCTCATAGATGTGTGTCAATCAGTTGTATTTCCTGTTTGCTGCCTATATGTCTGGGATCATCCCACTGATTTCCCAGGGGGACAGGTTGACAGGCAACAGATATGGGTGACTTTACTGGACATTCTGGACATATCTGTACAGTTGTAGGGTATGATTCTGTATGCAGACTACTACCACTGGCAGGATTTGAACCATGGCTGTGTGTGTGTGTGCTAACAAAACAACAGTTCACATCTCAGTTGCATGTGCTATTCAGGGTTTGTTGTCTGCCTTTTCCCTGTTTTCTGTCTATGTGTTTCTCAGTTATACTAAATGGCCTCTGGGGTTTACACCATTCATATACAGGCATTCCTGCACATTCTATTTATGGTGCATGGTGTGGGTAACAGTGCTTATTACAACAGTACTATTATGTGAATGCAAATCTACATTACCATATGATACCAGAGTATACACATGCAGTCCAGCAGTTAGACCTTTATTGTCAGGCAATTACGCTTTTATTTACGTACATACTATATGAGTCTTTTCCTGCCATATTCTCTGGTGTATGCAGTACTTGCCTTAAACAATACAGGTTTTATACAGGCAATTAATTTACTAATACTTTTAGATTTATTTCCTATGACAGTACATGCAAGAGTATTACTGACCTGCCTTGCATTGCAACCTCTCCAGGCAACTGCCATGTGCCTCTTGGTTCACGGCCCGCTTAATTGCAGCTGTGGAGGACATAAGAGGAATATTTAGCCATAGCTGTCTATAATATACATGAGCAGGCAATTATTAAACAGGTAGTGGACTGATACTTACACACAGCTGGAACATCCCCTGTCATTCTAGCCTCTTGGATCCACTGGTCCAAGAGGTCCCCCTTACGCCGCTTCAGGTCGGCATAGTGATGCCTGACTTGCTCACCAAATCAGGGTATGCCAGTGGCACTGGTGAGGTCACGGGCAAGACGGTCCCAGGCATCCACCTTGTATTGGGAGCCTTGGTACTGGCCCTGCAGCAGTCTCTGTTCATGGTCTTTGACAAGGAGTCCTGCCATGACTCTGGACTCCTGGATGCACCAGTGCTGTGTCTGAAAACGCACACCCTCTCCCCTTCCTGACATAGTGCCTGCAAGGAAAGCTGCAACCGGTTATGAGATGTAGTCCCACCTCTTAGGTTTAAGTAGGGCCGATTTCCCATACTTTTATGTGATTGGCCGGTTTTGAAAAGGCTAAGCTATGGGCAAACCTGCTTACCTATGGTTGGCATTGTTTAAAGGGATATAACACTGGGCACATTGAGTTAGTTGGCCTACACATTGCTTACACCTGCTAAGCTGGCCTGTGCAATGCTTAGCATTGCTTACATTTGATTTTGCATTATATTTCCTTTTTGGCATTGATTTATTATTCATTACATCTTATATGTATGCCTGATATCCATGATTCATGTGTACGTACACTGTATGGGGTCCTTGTGTTTTACTGGGGACTTCAACACCTGACTTCTGGGCTTACTGCTGTACTCTAGTTCACATATTTATGCTATGAAGTGGGTTATGGAACATATGTCTGTATACTGATTCCTTTCACAGGTTCAGTTTTGTTTTACTATGATGAGGACTTGTTTGCTGATGCCTCATTCTTCTGTACTTCTGTGATGGCTTGGTGGTTAACTACTGTGACAGTAGTGTATAGGGTTCAAGACCTGCAAGGCTGTTTATTTTGTTGGTGGGCAGAACAAGGGCTGTTGGATACAGAGTGGTTAAGGCACTTTTGAGCATTTGTAAGTGGGTTTGCGTGAGGGTAAGCAATGCTAACCTCCGGTTACATATGCTTACAGAGAGTTAGCTTCAAAATTGCTTAACCTGTGTGCGCATTGCTTACCCCCACGTAAATGGGCTTAAACTCGCTTATTAGTGCTTATATATGCTTACTACTGCTTATTGGTGCTTATACCTGCTTACTAGTGCTTTATTCATTATGACAATGACACCTCACATGTGCATTTACTGCAGTACTCCATTTCATACATATATGTTATTTAGTGGGTTATGCAACCAAAATATTGATCATAACATGCTTTGCCATGGAATTTGGAATGTGCTGCAGTGGGACTCGAACCAGGAATGCCTGCTCTTAAGGCAAATGCTCTGCCCACTACACTATTACTATGCTGCTTCATTTGCATATATTTTCCTTGTTATTCTCTTCAGCCATTTAAGCTGCATTAACTGTAGCTAAGTGTTGGGCACACCTGCACACCTACGGTTAGCTTTAATTGGAGTTTAAAAAAAAATAAAAGGGTTTGTTAATTTTATTTCTATATACTTGCTGTTGTACATGGGGAGACTGTTGGTGGGGCTATGCAGACACCTATCAGTGGTCTCGCTCATTTCTTAGCCCTTTCAGCTGTTCTTCATTGCAGGAGCGTGTATATTCTGCAAGCTCTACTCTGCAGTCTTACACGCTCCATGTAAGATTAGGAGCTCAGGCAGCACACCTCATTACTATGCATGACACCCTGCCATCCTGCTCCTAAATGGCGGCTTCCATGCAGGACTAAGCTAGTCCTGCATGGAAGATTAGTAAATCTGGGGGAGAGACTGTGGTTCTTGATTAAGCTATAGTTGTTTGAGAATTAGCCAGAATGGCTAGGATTTCATGTTCTATGGACTATTCACTTTCCACAAAAGAATAGAGACTCCTATGTGAATATCATAATGTGCTGGAATAAAGGAGATGGTAGAATTAGTGTCCATTTCTAGACTGCAGGACCCCTGAAGACATTAGATGCCTCATGCTAAAATGAGCTATGACAGTCATACATACACCTTGGGAGAAATAAAGGGAAAAAAAACAATGGCCACTATGAAATGACAGGATTAACCAAAAAACATTAGCGTAGGCTTACTTAGTGAGACAAGCTTAGCAATAGTAAGGAGTTAAGAGTGATGGACTCCTTAAAGGGCAGACTAGATGCAGGACAGAGGCAGATATTGGGAAGGTCTTAAGAATGGTAGTAAAAAATATTATATGCAGTCTTGATACAGAAGTACTGATGTTAGTGGGTGCATGTAGAAAAAAGTGAAGGTTAGCCTTCAACATAATTTACAATCTGTGACAGAGAAATACAAAAAAATAGCAGAAATGAGAATGCAAAAACCAAGTGTAGAATAAAGACTATGCATTCAAATCAGTTTAATAGGTTTATAATTTGAAAAGTCTTGGCTCAAGATTGGATCATTACTGAGTGCTTTGTCTTGCCGGCCGCTAACCTTGCACAATTCTTTCACCCTTTAGAACTATCCATATGTGCTGGCTGTGATTTGCCCTGTGAACTTTACTATACAAAAAAATATTCTGCAACTACCTGTTCTTCTTTGTTGTGGTGACTGCACTACAAGTGAACACTCAGTAAACTCTCACTATGCACATAATGTGTCTAGTCATAGGATCAGAAATACATTTAATGTCTTCTCTTTGGCATATTCCAGCTTACAGAACAGTATTCTTGTGTTTAAAAGAAATTCTGAAGTGCCTTAATTTACATAAAAAACTAGCAGACTTCCTTTACCTTGAATAGTGATATCATGCATAAGATCAAACCACATGCTTGCAGGTAAAAAGAGTCCTACAGTCAATGTCACTCTTTCCCTCATTTGCTTATATTTATACTGTCTCCTGTATACTGTGATGTAAAGGTCACATCTCCTTCCTCTTTGTAGGTGTGTGTGTGTGTGTGTGTGTGTGTGTGTGTGTGTGTGTGTGTGTGTGTGTGTGTGTGTGTGTGTGTGTGTGTGTGCTCTCGTGCGTGTGCACACCCGCATGTGACCTGAGGGTATATATATATATCACTTCCTTAACTCCCTCACTTCAATACGATCTTCATTGTAACAAGTGAAATACCCATTCTATGTGAACCCCCTTTCCATCAGGGCAAGTAGGACCACAGAGGGATCGGGACTAAGTTTTATGTGGCACTGTTTTTTCTGTTAAGGAATGCAAGAACAGAATCAAAATGTTCTGGTGGCGTAATGTTTTCAAGCCCCTTAACAGTATCAAACAAAATATACCTTTGCTCATAGAATTTGCTTAAACAAGGTGCCTTAAAACACACTGCCATTCTGCAGATCTTTTACATGTTATATTCATTCCGAGCTCTGGCACAATTCATACCATTGTTTGCACTGTCCTGCATACTTTTGCATTGTTTGATGCGACTCTGACCATTACTGAAATGTGCTGATCAAACACTAAGTATTTTAATGATTTTCCAGAAGTCTGTAAAGATAAATATTGTGGAGGTGGGTAGGAACTCTACTCATACACAAATTATATAACTTCAGGAATAAATTTGAAATTCATGATGATAAATGTATAGTTCTATAATACAGATATAATGTTTTGCCTCATTATAATGTACTTATGCCATTTTATCATTGGAAACAAATAATAAATGTACTACTTTCACCATGCCACAGATACAGAGATACAGTATATTTTTTATGGTATTTCAGTATTTCATTGTAACAAGATACATTGTTCAGGATTGATGGATGTGACACAGGTGTGTTTGCAGGTGAGCTGCTGTCCAGCATCCAGGAGCTGAGAAGTTTGCAAACTCTTGGAGACATAAATGCAATATCTGTAACAGGCTTTATTAGAACAGAAGCTAGATGCTGCCTGGTGAAACCACTGTAGTTATAGCTATCAGAACAATAACTGTTTCTGGATCATTTGAAACAATCTTTCCTGCTGGACATTAGTTTTGTTTCCTGATACAAGTGTCAAAACAGGAGAGTTAGCATTAGATGAAAGACCCATTAATGATGTTTTTTTACCTTATTAAAAAACTCATCACCAAAAAAGGATTAATAATGTAAATTTTTGCATGGATCCAGTAATGGGTGGTGGGAGTGTGTAAAACACAGCTTTCTTTGATTTCACTTAATTTCACTGAACTAATTATTTAAATATTAGTGTTCAAACTTGAAATAAAAAGTAAATTCAGAGGCTAAACACTAGTGAGAGTAATTCTTGCTGCTGTTTTAAACATCATTATGAAAAATCTCACAGCAAGAACTGGAAGAGAGATGAAACACCTACAACCCTGTTATGGGCTGCTATGCAAGTGAAACACAAGGTGCAGTAACTGCAATTAAAATGGATGTTGTCTGTGGTGAATAAATGTGGGAGGATTTAGCTAAACCAGGAATCCGTGGAGTGGAGGTAAGAGCTGATTCTGTCATATAAGGAATATGTTTGTGTAGGGAAATGGACCATCTTCTGACTGCTGGGGTGATGACTGTGGGTGGTATTCATAGAGCTGCACATCCTAAGAGGACTTGCAGCATGAAGCAGACAAAAGCAATTTATGGTGATAACAGGCAAGGCAAAGCCTGACATACTGAGCAAAAGTCACATAAAGCAGATGGCAGCAGTAACAGCACAGCATTATAGCAGAATACTGAAAGAGCGGTGCTGCCACAGTGTACATGGCACCAGAACAAAAGTGTCCTTTTTATCAAAAGTACTATGCACTCCTCTGCTCAGTGCCACAATAGCCAGCACCAGCCTGCTGCATGCAAGCACTGGCAAGTCAGGACAACACAGCACTCAACAGGAACAGAAATATGAGTGTGCAGAGCAAAATGGCCAAGCTATTCAGCAAATAAATGGGAAGAAAAAGAGGTAGATAGGAAAGTTGAAAAGGAAAGCATAGCAAGCAGATGAAATACACAAGGCTAAGCAGCATGGAACTGATGGTGGGGGGTTGGTGGGATAGATTCTACTTTTATTACTAAACATGAAAGTGAACGGTAGATGGGAAAGGTAATGACAGATGGCTTTGGGTGGGGTATTGGATGAAATGCAGGTAGCAGGTACAGACAGATGAGCAATGAACCCAGATATAAACAGAAGTTGTGCACATACGTTCATAGGCAAGTACCAGGCTTCCTGCCCTTGTGGACCATTTCAAGTTTAGCCAATTCCCTTTCAAAGGTGAGAATCAAACCCTGCACTTGTGACTGAGGTAAACACTATAATCATTATACCAGCCCCAACCCTACAGTCAACTCTAGTGGGACATACAAAAGCTGGGGTGGGTATCGAATGGATATGTACAGATGATGAGGACTGGTGGCAATGAGGAGGGTATGGGTAATGACACAGAATGGAGAGGTAACACTGGTAATGTGATAGGGTGAGATGCTGCCCTGGTAGGCTGCCATAAAAGCTTGAAGGGCAACAACATCATGCATCACACAACTGGGTAAGTTGGACTTCTGATATCCCAACAGTTGGAACATGATTGTCAAGTAATAGGCCAAGTCATTCAAGAATGCACTCTATGTTGGCATTGCAGACATCCAGCTTCCAGCACACCTCATCAGGCACCAGCCTCTGCATTTGCTGTCATTTTACCACAGATGTTATCCCTGTTTACCTTGAGAAATGAATCTTTCACCCCCAAGAAGGTAAAACAGAAATCTTCAACAAGCACCCCCATTTCACACCCAGCATAGAAGCCTTTGTCCCTCCGACCTTTGGAGAGGTAAACATAAATATCCTCACTAACCCAGCTGCAGTCACAGTGGTTGTTGGAAACTGAGGTGAATATAGCCACACCACCTCTTTTTCCTTAACTGGATCTGCATATGGGAGGCACAATGGGAAGAAAATGATTTGTTTATGTCTTTCGGCTTTTCCTGGTTAGGGGTCACCGCAGCGGAACTCCGGTCCGCTAATGATTGGCAGTAGATTTTTTTACATGCCGAGTTTGCCAGCCCTGATGCACAACCTTCAACGAAGGTATGCCCATTCATGCATGTCTCCACACAGAAAACGCTCTAGCTGAGAATCGAATGGCACAACGTCTTGCTGTGAGGTGACAACACTACCACAGCACCACCACCGCAGTTAATGGGAAGAAAATGGTAAGACTCACATATGGCCTGAACTGCATAGCAGCTGTGCACTGGCAGGCTATAGACATATGCACCCTTCTGCCTGGAGAGGTGTTCTGTCTTCTGCAGTAACTTACCATATTTAAATGATACTTCATAGCAGCTATTAGACAAAGTAAGTATCATTAATAATAGGTGTAGAAAACATAACACAGTGGCAGATAAATGAGCAAACAAATGCTTACAGTGCATCTCTGACTGTGTTTTCTGAACCTCTACCTCCTATTTGTGTAATATTTCAGGGTTGAACCACCTCATATCATCACAGCATTGTCTGTACTGTTCTCCTCTATGGGTGACGCCCATGGCAATAGGCTGCACCTGTACCAAGTTGAAGCAAGAGGTCATCATACTGCCTCAGCAGCCACATCATGAAAATGTTTGTGCAAGAAGGACAGGAGAATCCTGCTTTTCCTGGCACACCATGTAGGACACTGCAGTATAGACTGGAGGAAGTAATCAGAGCCATTCAGTTGGTCTACATAAGAAACAGTATAGTAGACCCATGTGAATGTATGCATCTTAATAAACCAAATGTAACACAAAGTAGTTCTGCCCCATGGTGTGGTGATACTTGCACTCTATGGCTTGGTGGATGATCATAGGTGTTTCATGCCTCATGTTACATAGTGTATGCTTGGTTTGCATCTCTAAATATGGCTAGTACAGTGCACAAAGAAAGTGATTCATAGACATTAACTCTGTCTTGCTTCATTAGCATTATTGTCTCACTAAATGATCTATGTTAATGCGATATAAAGTGTTACTGTCATCCTGTGCAAGACCACTGAGAAATGGGAACAGAATTCATCACAATTACAGTGAAAGTATTGAAGAGGTGGAAAAGCTGAGAGAGAAAGAAGAACAACTAGACTGGTGGGGTGGCTGTTGCACCCCCCCCCCACAATGCTTATGGTGCCTTTAAAGGGGGGGGAGGGTCAGTGTGCAATTGAGTGCATAACTGAGATATATGTAACCCTCACTAAAGTAAACAAATGGGAAGCATCTTTTCCAAATAACAGTATGTTTCATTTTATGACATTAAATGCTTAGTCCTTTTTTAACAGACCATATATGAATGGTGTCTAACTCAAGCTGCAAGAAATAGTTTTTAGTAGGGCTCAGAATAATGCTCCTAAGCCTGCAGTCATCTGCATACTTGTTGAGACAGATGCTGAGGTTTGCCTTAATATTAGAGAAATATGTCTATAACAGGACTGAGCCCAGGACCAAGCTCTGAGACAGAGGTGGAGATGGATCATTGATCTGCATTCCTAGCCTGTTGTGTTCATTTCAAAATTCCATTAATAGTCCACTGTATAACGCAGATCATTATAATCCCAAAATCCAAATATGATTCCACTGTACAACATGGGTCATCATCATCCTAAAATCTAATAACCAAAGCAACATACAACAGGGCTGTTGATCTTTGCTTGTCTGGTTTTGTTTTTAATCACAATGATGGGGATAATATCAAGGGCCTTGGTGAGATTTAGACATGCAGAATGGACAGTGAACTCATCATCTAGTATGGCTATCTCGTTCTCATAAAGGTAAACATGATTCAACGTGTACGATTGTCCCTTACTAAAGCCATACTGGTGCATATCATGCAGGAATAAAAATCAGATATACTTACATACTAGTTGCATAATAACACTTTTCATTAATTTGTTCAGAGTGCTGATGAGGTTAACAGGTCTATAATTATATGGGTCCATTGATGGGACACCCTTGTGTGTTGGTACCATTACTGCCTAATGCCAGGGTCAGAGATATATTCTGGAGAGAGAGAGAGATTTAGCAGCAGGCACAGCTAACAGGCCAGGTTTTGCCTTGCTACCAAGAAGACAACCTGATGGATGACCTCTGCTCCTATAGAGGTTTTGCTCTTGACTTGACCTTCAGCTGTAATTACATGGTAAGTGCCTCTGGCTAAGTAATTGCAACTCAAGGCAAAGTCAAGAAGTGGTGATGTATAAGGCTTCATTATACTGATTAAGGGAGATTGTTACACATTGTTCTGAATTTGTTATACTTAAATTAAATATTTCATCTGTAAGTCTGAGAAGCATAGTGACATGCAGAATATTTGCCATCCACCATAGTCATAAAAATGGTGCTCACTCACATAAAACCACAGTACACGCTATGATTAGTCTGCTGTCATATTAGTACTCTGACTCATAAACATGGATCCCACTAATGAGTGCATAACACTTATATGAATCTCTTCTGCACATAATATGCCCTTGTCTACTTTATGCACCCCTATCTGGTCCCTGGTACCCAGCCAAATACATTGTCTAGAAGCATGACTCCAATGGCTTGTTTCAGAAGTAATGTACTTTGATGATAATCTTTCCTGTTTTCTGGAATAATAATCCTCATTATCCTGTAGTCTGAGCTGGTCTATTTCCTGTAAAGTACAACACACACTTCTGAAACACCATGTTTTTTGATGACTGTCACTATCAGTACTGCTTTAGCTACATTTGTTGACTAGGTGTGATCTGGACAGGGACAGTAGGCCAGGACCAGACCTGTGGGTATTCAGATGTGGGAGGTGCACATGCATACACTTACCTAGTGATGTCTATCTTCCTCATCGGCATGGCAACCTATCACATTCTTGTACACCATGCACATCACTGATGTCCAATGCCTTAGCTATCTCCCATGAAGTAAACATAGGAGCAATTTCAAATGCTGACTGACATGGAGTAGAAAGGACATATGCCGCATGTCTTTGCTGTTATCTTCAAAGAAGCATGACTGCATTTGCCAATCCCCTTATTTATATCTTCAGCCTCTCAAGTCAGGTATTGTTCTAGTTCTGTTTAAACATGTACATATAATCCCATCCCCTAAGACACTACTCCCTGGTTGGACCACAAGACTGGAGACCTATATGCATAATCTGCCCCATAACAAAATTATTTGAAAGATTAGTTTACAATCAAATAATAGAATACATTAACTAGTGGTGTACTGATACATTTCAGCATGGATTGCAGGAAGGCCATAACACCATTACAGCATTATACACTATAACAAATTATAATTACATATCTATAAAGGAAGGACAGCTCTGCATCAGTGTCTTTATGACCTAAAAAGAGTTTTTAAGACAATGAATTACTCATACTCCTATTATAAAAGCTTCAAAAATATGTAACTTAACACTGACTTTTCAACTACCTCTCACATGGAGCATTCAGAGTACTGAAAATAGTCAACTCGCCTCTTCAGAGACCTTCTCCTCTAGACCCAGTTCTTTTTCACTCTTCATTAACAATATCACAGATGCAGTGCCCACTATCCACAAGCCGTGTCATCTTTATGTTAATGTAATTTTCTTCCACTCAGCCCCTACAAAAACAGAAGTAGAACAAACTCTACAAAATGACAATTTCCATTTGCAATTACTTAATCTTCAAACACACTTCCATTAACCTCTCCAGGTCTGTAATATTGTCATTTGGTTGCTAGCATAAGCTAAAGTCAAATGACATTATTAACATATTTGCCACAAACATGAATAAAATACCCCAGCAATCCACCTGCCAATACTTAGTACTCCATTTCGACCATATAACTAATTTATCTTATCATACAGAACTTACAGTGAAAAAAATTCTCTCAACTAAAAGCTTGTTATTCATTTTCTAACTATCTGATCACTGAAGTTTGGTAAACATTAACCAAAGTGTCCTTATTCCAAGGTTAGAGTATGGCCTATAGTTTCTTGCCCTAAACTCCTCACACAACACAAACCTCTTATGGACTGCATTAAATAAAATTTCCAGTTTCAAAACCCTCCCTCCCTCAGGCAGGGAGCTCCACTGTTATTCATTGAAGAAAGACATCTGGCTCCCCATATATTCAAAGGCTACCATCCTACTTTATCGTTTCACATACAGACTGATCAACTGCAGATGCTGTCCCTCTCTCACAAATAAATCCATACATAAATCCTCTTCCTATGACCTTTGTGGACACTCTAATGACATCACTACTTTAGTCAGACCACATTTAAGAAACACATTGGTGAACAATTTCTGCAATGTGGAGTAGCCTACTAAAGAAATGAGAAGTAAACTACTTTATAAGACATTTTGTGATAAAAACACTTTTTAACCTTAATGAATGATACTGTTCCAAAGAAGCAGACTAATCAGTCCCAACCATCAAACTTCCTCCCTGCATCCTTTTATATCTCACACTACTATATCCTTTAAAATAACTAAAATGTTATGTCATAGGTAACATAAGGCTATTTATCATTCCCTTACCCTTCTTCATAATTTAAATTTAATTTATTACAAAATATCCTCTTACCTTGCTTTTCAGCTTATATTTTTACATCTTCTTTCTCTCTCATACTTCACTACATTCACACTTCCTTTTCTACTTCCATCTTTTCCTATGTTATTCTCTTCACTTTACCACCCCTTCATCATTCCCCCTTACTTCCATATTCCCTACAGCACCTAACATCTTCTGTAATCTTGCACTTATACCACTACTATATAACTAGCATATAACTTCCCCCTACCACACTACCAGTAATCACTGGCATGCTTTGTCTTGTAAAACTGTCTCCTTCTCACTTTCTACACTCTCATGCTAACTACAAGTATAACACCCTCCCACAATACATGTACACCCTTCCATACTACAGCACCATCCTATATGACAAGTACAACATCCCATACTACAAGTACAGCACCCTTCCATACTACAAGTACAACATCTTCCTATATTACCCCAATTTACTCGTAGTTCTACTTCTTTAGTCTGTTTGCGGACATCTGAGTCCTACCAATTAATTTCCTTTTGTAACTTCTTTAAAATATCATTGCAATTTTATCATTGCAGAATTAATAATTACTGTTTTGGTTACATTGAGCTGATAGCTTGATTGAATTGTTTAAGCTCTTGTGATGGCATAGTTCTTCCTAAGTTTGTACACTGTTTAGTAAATTGTTTGATTTAAGATTGTAAGCCATTTGTTTTAATAATCTGCCTATGGCTGGCTTTCTTGAGCCAATTCACCTACATTGGTGAAACAATTCAACAATAAATAAACGCAAAAGCCAAATTAGCTCAGCACAGGATCACAATATGTCGCCATTGCTCTTACTCATTATAAAGTGCCACCAGATGCTGTCCTTCACACTCCTGAGCAAAAGTGATACAGAACAATTTCCAGCTCATTGCCCCTGCCTGTGGATGGTATTGCTCCTGCCTGTGGATGGTATATATATATATATATATATATATATATATATATATATATATATATATATATATATATATATATATATATATATATGTATATATATATATATCAATGAGTGGAATCAGTTGAGTGATCACTCCCACTGACAGAGGCATCACAACTTGTGGGTACGAGGTGATAATGGTTGTAGTAGCAGGTTAGGTGGGTCTATATCACTTCAGCAAAGTGACAGTTCAGTGAATGGCATTTCATTGGAAATGCCGTTCTTTGAAATCCGTTCAACTCCAAGATAGTGCTACAGTGGGGAGAGGGCAAATTTCCCGATCCTCGCTGTACCTCGGTCTCAGTATAATCAGTTCTATGAATGGCTTGTTCAATGTAACTGCACTGAAAATGCCATTCGCTGAACTGATTTTTCCCTGAAGTGATACAGACCCGGTTAGGCTGCACCATGGGGAGAATATATAAGCCAGTAGGTTCTTTCTACAGCAAAGCAAAAAAATATATATACGTTACTTTCCTTTTTTTCTCAGTTTGTACTGATATTGTTGTTCAGTATGTAATGCTGAGCAACATATCAGTGTAGGAGGGGAGATCAGTTTCTTATGGCTCACAGCAATAATCACTGGTATGTGGTTATTATCCCCTACTTTATGTAGGTGGGCCTCCTAGTACATAGTTGTTGTTGCTATTTTGATTTGTGTACTTTGCTGAGGGAGTTCTGTAGCATACTATAACTACACAACTGAGCAACACCATGCACAGTGGCTTATCTGATTGTGTAGCCATGGTTATGAATCACCAGGAGCTTCAATAGTTTCTGTTTAATGTACACCAGCCCAGCTCAATGAGGAACTATTTTTATGAGTCTCCCTTCATATAAATAAATGCCTTGACTTCTTTTCATTGGAGCATTGCCTTAATTTGTTTTTTCAGATACTCAGCAGTGCTTGCTGAAAGTGAGTTTTGTCCCCTTCTTTGACTGCTTATCTTGGGTGTTTATAATGAGCATTTGTTGTAGTCAAACTGTAAATAATACTAACCATCTGCACTTTCTGAAACACTAAGTAATGCCACATGTGATAAATATTTACTATTTTGAAAAAAAAGTTTAAGAACTTAATGGGGATTAAATAATGAAAATGAAACCACAGCAAACCCCCAAATGTACACTAATTGTGCATTTTTAATCTGAGAAAGCCCACTGACATCAAAATAAGGCAAGGTAAGGAAAGTGTTAGAAGACAAGAGAAGTACAAAATAAACTGCTGCAGGATTGCAAGCAATCCAGTGAATGAAATATGTAGACTTGCATGTCTACAGATAACACAAAAGGTGCAAATAAGCAAATATATTGAATGGTAAGAAGCTTATTATAATGGAATGGAACAGCTGAAAACAACAGTTATGAGGAAAAATAGTTAACTGAGCAAGGCCAGCATTATTTCATACAAGGTTATTTATATAATTCTATCAAATGGTAACCTCTTATCTTCAAAAATGTGGCAAGCAGATGTCAGGATACAGTCTATGCTCAACAACATTAGATTTCGCAGCACGGGTAGCACAGGTTAAGAGATGAACTCCATTTTGTTCTTGATAAAACTGACATTTTACTCGCTCTCCTTTTCACTCTTTCTCTGTTTCTCTGACCCATATGCGTATGTAAAGGTTTTAGGTGACAGCTAGCAACAGAAAATGGCTTCTAAAGCCATTATAATGAAGAGATATTTGCAGATAAAATGGTTTCTGTTTGACGTGCATAGCGAATTTGGCTGCACTGTATGACCTTTTATTCGAGGTCAATGGAGACTGCACATTATAGCAAAGCTTACTGAAAGTCAGACATACTTTCATTCCTTAATTAGCTAGTTGGTCAGTATTTCTCAAAATGCATATAGCCCAAGAGTGGCTAGGGACAGTGTGCTGTGCCATTAATTATTTTCTATTTATTGTTCCCCTGTATTCAAGGTAATTTGATTCAACTTACTTGAATCAGAAGCTAGAAACCTGGTGCAGTATTTACGCGGTAACCTGATACATGTAGTGCTGTATAAACAAGTTAGTCATTGATAAAGTCACCTTCCAGACTTTAATATATATAAGAGGGTTAGTATATATATCAATTTCCATCCTGGCCCAACCCTTAAAATCATGCTTATGTTGACCCCTACACTTCTTTTTAGGCACCATGATGTCTGTTTTTAAAAATGTCAAGTTGCCCAATGCTAAGAACTGCAGAACAGAGTATACATTGATCTAACAGCCATACCAGTCATCAACAATATTGTGTACAGTGTTTAATGCTAACAGTATCTCTGTTAGAGCAGTTAAAGCCTTACTAGATAAATGAGAGCTAATATTATCCTTTCTGTGATTCTAACAGTACCTGAGCAGAGTGAGCAGAGAATTTTCTCTGTAGGTGTGTGTGTGTGTGTGTGTGTGTGTGTGTGTGTGTGTGTGTGTGTGTGTGTGTGTGTGTGTGTGTGTGTGTGTGTGTGTGTGTGTGTGTGTGTGTGTGTGTGAGCGTGTGTGTGTGTGTGTGTGTGTGTGTGTGTGTGTGTGTGTGTGTGTGTGTGTGTGTGTGTGTGTGTGTGTGTGTGTGTGTGTGTGTGCACCTGCGCGTGTGTGCGCTTGCATGTGTGTATTTTGTGTGTGGTTTTTTAATTTGACCTTGATCAGAATGCTGGAGTTTCCTAGCTGAAAAGATAAGGATCTTTAGGGTAAACCCAACACGTATCTGAACAGAGATTCTTGTTAGTCCAGGCCAGCAATGGTGGCATTAGCACAGTATGTTGGAAGTCTTGGGTTTGAGTCTCAAATAAAAGATAATATCCATTCACTTCTGTGATTCTGACAATGTCTGAGCAAGGGGCTTTCTGTGTATTTACGCATGTTTGTAATTTGACCTTGGTCACTATGCTGGGGGGCAGGGGTCCTAGCTGAAAAGATAAGGCTTAAGGGAAAACTCAAATCTAAATATACAGTGACAGTGAAACCAGCATGGTATGTTGGAGGTCTTGGCTTTGAGTCCTAAATGAGAGGTTATATCATCCTTTCACTTATATGGTTCTAGCATAGTGGTAAAGGCAGCCTTAAGTACCTTTCCTTCCTATACATGTCCCTGACTTTTTGTATGGAATACTAAGTCACAGTTACAGGAACATTGAGAAGATTCTTACTCCCACACAAATACAATGAGGTATGCTTTCAAAGGGCATTTTTCATGAAAATTGTTACTAGGAAACAAGATGAATCCCAGGCAATCTTGTACTCGCAGTGGCAAACCTCATTATGCTTGCATGCAACTAGGGACTGTTCCATTACTTACAAAACAAGGGTGAATGAAGTATCCATATAGCAGCATTCCCCCTTCCTAGAATTATGCTTGCATGTAACTAGGGACTATTCCATTACTTATAAAACAAGGGTGAATGAAGTATCCATATAGCGGCATACCCCCTTCCTAGACAGTTGTTTTCATGTAGATAATAGATACTGAGTTACTGTCACTAGAATTCATTTTTACATGCTTTATAATAATTTTAACTACATTAGTAGCAACATTAGTACTAACATGATAACTGAAGAGGAACTGATGAAATTATAAGAAGAAATGGATAAATAAAATGCATAAAGGTCTACAGAGATGAAATGGTGAATGATAATTTTATGGCAGATAAATCAGATTTTTCTTCAACTACACGCATATTATTTGTACAGTGTAGCAGGGTGTTTAACAGTCAGACAAAATAAGGCCTACTAAGGAATTTTTATAAGACTAGAAAATGGGATACTTACAGGTTCCTTTACTGTATATTTCTTTCTAGTTGGAGAATTAAACGTGCACATGTTTGCGTGTGCTGTGTTGATGGGGAGGTTTATACTGTAGGCTGTTTGTTTAAGATTAAGTACCTTTACTAAGCCAAAAAAACAGTATTATTTCTTTAGTCCCCCTATTGACACAAATCAAGTCAGTCCCTCTCTATAATGATCTTAAAAAGTATCAGAGTATAACAAATATTACTAGTACCAGCAAAAGTTTAACATGCTGTCAAATTGTATTCTGTAAAATGAAAAAGACATCTTTTATACATAAAGTAAATAACTAAATAAAATACTGACTAAATAAAATAACTAAAATAACTTAAAAGAACTGTGTGCAGTTTGTATGTTCTCTTCATATCTGTATGAAGTTTCTTTGACTGCATATGCAAAACTGTCCATATATACTACATTAACCCTATCCTTTAGGGCCTGAGCTGATGCCGAAAAAGGTCCTATATGAACCAGTTCACTTATCCTGTTAACCAATGAATAAATAAGATTACATTAAAATTAAGAATACATCTCGGTGGCACAGCAGTTAGTGTTACTTCCCCACAGTGACTGGTTCTTCAGTTCATTTCTTGGCTGGGTTATCATCTGTGTAGAGTCTGCACATTCTCCATTTATCTATGTGGGTTTACGCTGAGTGTTGATATTTCCTCTTACATCCTAAGGACATGCTGCAGGTGAATTGACAAGACTCCAAAGTAGCTGTTTGTTTATGTTTGTGTGTGTGACTGTTCCTACAAGGTTGGAGTGGTGCTCTGTTTAGGATTAGCTTCATTGTCTTGCCCCTAGTGAGTGTTGAGTTAGGCTCAACACTGAAGTGCATTAAGCAGATTATTAGATAATGCATGAATGAATATATCTCAGCGTTTAAAAAAATGAAAGTGCCACAGAACAAATATATGTTTAAGAGCTTGCCACATTTTGTTATTATTCTCACATCTTCCTTGTAAAAGAAAACCTGCCGCGTGCAGTGGCTGTATTAAATTAATGTGGTGCATGGAGCTTGGGGATTATGCTCCAATATTCGGAAAAAAGACAAATCAGTTAAGCACTCCTATTGCGCACGACCAGGTCTTAATGAATGTTAAGTATCCTCTGTTTAACGTGTTAAGGTCCAATATCATGCTAGGCAGTCAAATCTGCTAGTACTGACCAACAAAGAGAGCAGCAAAATAAAAAATAGATTTGTTTCTGCCTGCTGTCCATACCAGTAATGTGTCCCTGCTTGACTTCCTCTTATAAACTTAGAAAGTAGCTAGAATAACAGAGTGTATTTGTCTGCATTTTATGAAGGATATGAAGTTTGCAACTCAAATGCATGCCATTATTTAGTGACTTCAGTCCTGAGTGATTTGTTTGAAATCCAAAGATTTTAAGAGGAACAGACCAAACATATGAGGCATAAATCTAGATATTTTTCTGGATATTTGAGATGCATGACTAGGTGAGTATAAACATAAAGGGACTGTGTTACAATGTCTTTCTGGAAGCACTCAGTAAGTGCTTTACAGCTTTGAAAGCCGGCAAAACAGTTAGCATTTTTTTTGGATCAAATAAAGTTCCATGCATTACAAGGAATTAAGATCAGGCCTCCGATCATAACCTTTAATTATGTGTTCTCAACATGGATCTCAAGATTCGCTCTCAAGCTTCACTAGTGAGTTGAATTTCTTGGCATCCATGTCTCAAACACATAATAAATAGGTTATGATTGGCAACCCAATCATAATCATCTATATTATCATCAATGCATCATCTCTCTCCCTCTCTCTCTCTTTTTTGCAAGCAGTTGTGACTCAATACATGTTCTTAATATAAAATGCTTATTGGAAGAGAGATATTCAGGAAGTGAGGAAAACAAGACACACAAAGCATTTTACCCATTCTCACATAAGACCAATTGGAGCTAGGTAAGGGTTAATACAAGTTGAGAAAACCTGAGTAAATCTCAGCAGTATGTGAAAAGCTTTGTGCAAAGTCAAAATTCATAAAGTAAACTTATAAGGAAAGACAGGCAAATAAAATATTTGGGCTTCACACACCACTAAACCACAAATGTGAGAAAATCCAGTATATAAAATGTTGTTCTTCTCTAATACTTTGTAGCAAACCATGAAATTGAGTTTCTGCTCCATCTTGTAATCCTACTGAACGGCTCTCTTTCTATCACCTCTGGGTTCTATGCATGTAGAAATGAAATCTCCTGCAGAACCAAAAATAATTCTCGCAAACATTTTGAGAGACGTGACTTGCTTCTCTGACTCCCAATATTTCTTTCTCTTTTTTTCTTTAGCATTGAAATGAAAATGCCCATTTCAAAGATGCATAAGGAAGTAATCTGCCAGTGAATGACATTTGCAGTTAAAATAAGATAGCATTGCAAATGCTTGAAGAGTACAACTTAGGAATTCAGGTATTGCAAGATGTTTGAAACACTGATGGACAGAAAGAGGAAGCTAGTAATACCCGAGGCTGCCAAACTAATAACTAGGAAAGTGTTAACTCTTTGTCTTGTGTGAAGGAAGATATCTGCTAAACAAGCAATGGCAGCAACTTCAAAAACTGACAACTTCTAAAAGAAAAAAATATATTTTTCAGTGGGCTGTCATTTGATTACAAACTCTATAAAATGCATTTCTGAATGTAAAATCAACAAATTAGGTTATGATGAAACTGTTGGTGAATGATTCATGGTGATTATTCTGTGCTTGAATAGTTGAATTGCCTTTGGTTCTGTTATTTCTGTCACACAGCTTTAGAAAATCTGCAGTGAAGATAAAAATAAAGCTACAATTCACAGATGACATCCCGATATTTTATACACCTAGTTACTACAGACAGCTTCACAAATATGTAATCAGTTCATAGGTTCATAGGTTCATAGGTAGGTACTAGGATATCAGCCCAAGGGCCTAAGTAAGCCTAGTCAACAAGGTTCCCTGGCTTACACCACCCAAGAAAGTTATTTTCCTGTGCCCCTGTCGAGCAGAGACACAGAAGTGATCCCCAGGGTGTATTTCCTATTTCCCATCCACTCATCAAGATTTTTCTTGAAGAGTGGTAATGAGGAACTTTGTTTGACATAGATGGGTAGCTTGTTCCAGAGTATAGGAAGTCTCTGGGACAGGAATCTATCCCTCCAGCATGTCCTGTTTATTGTGGTGACAAGGTTTAGGTGCCTAGAGGCTGTAGCTCAGAGGGATTGGGATTTCTTTAGGTGTACCATGTCCAACAGCCCTGGGTTTAACATAGCTTTATAGGTTAGGCAGTGATCTCCTCAGAGTAGGTAATATGCTACTGAGTAAAGCTGAAGTTTTTTGAGACAGTCAGTGTAGGGCATCTGTTTGAGGCCAGTAATCCTCTTTGTGAGGTACTTCTGTGGCCTTTCCAGCAGCTGCAGAAGTCTTGTGAGGCACATTCCAAAAGGGGCGTTGTACTCCATAATGGGTCTAATGAGTGCCGAGTAGAGGGGAACAATGACCTGTTTTTTTCTGGATGAGAACCCTTTTGTGATGAGGTGTGCCACATAGAAGGATTTCCTGACTACTGTGGCAATGTGATTATCAAAGGAGAGACTACTGTCCACCTTGGTCCCAAGGTCTCTTATCACACATTCAGCATTAAGTAGACTGCCGTTTATGTGGTAGTTCATGGGTAGAGAGTTTTTATCAAATGGGATGACAATGCACTTTTTGGCATTGAGCTTGAAGCCATCCCTCTGACACCAGGCATCTGTCTCAGTGAGGCCCTTCTGTAGGATGTCCACATCATTTGGAGACTCAACTATGGCTCCTAGCTTGCAGTCATCTGCGAACTTCATTAGCCAGAGGCCTTCTGTGTTAGCCTGTACCTCAGAGAAGTAGATACCAAACAGGAGAGGTTCCAGGACTGAACCCTGTGGTACTCCACTTGTCAGTGGTTTGAAGTCAGATTTGGAGTCTGCAGCTTTTACAGTGTGGGTTCTGTCAGTGAGCCAGTTGGCAACCCATATTGTAATGTAGGAATTTATACCTAGTTTAGTGAGTTTAGCTATAATTCCAGAATGGGGAATGGTGTAGAAAGCCATGGCAAGGTCAAGATAGGCTGTGTGAACCACCTTACCCTTGTCTACAGCTTTGGTGACTGCCTCAAAGAAGTCGATCATGGTCAGAAGGCATGATCTGCCTTTCACAAACCCAAACTGGGTGGGGTCCAGAGTTTGGAGGTTACCAATGTCTTTGTTTATGAGTTCCATGATGATACATTCCATGGCCTTGCAGACCAGGCTCATCAGGCTAATAGGCGATAGTTCCCAGGATCAGTGGTGGCTCCCCCTTTGTGGAGTGGGATAACTGTTGCTGTGCACCATTCAGTGGGCACAAAGCCTGATGTGAAACTATGATTGAACATGGTGCTTAGGTGGGGAGCCAGTTCGTTCTGAAATTCGTGTAAAACACAGCCTGGGATGTTGTCCGGTCCCATGGATGCTGTGTTTTTGGTTTTAGAGAGTGCAGTTTTTACCTGTATAGATGTGATTACAGGGACTCTGCATTATTCCTGTATAGATATGGGCCCTTTAGGGGGTGAGAGGGGGGTAAAGTTAGCACTGAACCTATCTGCCAGGATGTTGGCAATATCAGTTGGTTCTGTAATTCTCATGCTATTGTGCTGTAATTCAGAGCAGATCTGGGTGTTACCATTGAGATTCTTGACATAGGTATAGAATGTTTTGTGGTTGCCCTTAGAATCCGTGTTGATTTTGTTTTCGTAGCTAGCCTTGGAGGATCTTATAAGGGATCTCAGCTTCTTACTGAGGCTGACCAGGGAGCTCCTCCATTCATGGGATTTTACTCTCTTTTGCAACAGTTTCTTCCTTCTGTTGTAGAGTTTGTTTATGGCAGGGGACCACCAGATTGGCTTCCTTTTTTTGGAGGATAGTGTCTTGATTCTGTTTGGGATAGCACAATCCATGCACTCATGTAAGTGCTTATAGAGTGCATTTGTGTAGGATTCAGCAGTCGTAACTGTATTGTCCATCTGCATGGGTGTCATGAAGTTCACCACTTCTGTCTTAAAAAGCATGAAGTTGGCTTTGAAGAAATTTTTTACCATGGTTTCCTTAATGGTGGGTGGGGGTGGAATGCGGATATCTAGTATGATTAGCTTATGGTCGAATCTGACCAATGAGGAGTTGACTTCAGGTGTGGAACACCAGTCACTCATGTTGGTAATGACTAGGTCTAGGATATTGTTGCCCCTGGTGGGGGTGTGGATAAGCTGATCCAGGGCATTGGAATTTATGAATTCCAGAAAGTGTTGAGTGAAGGAGTTGGTACCTGAGTAGTTTTCCCAATTAATGGTGGGGTAGTTGAAATCGCCCATTATTAGGGTGTTTGGTTGGACCCTAATATTTTCCAGTATATCAAAAAAAGAGGAGTGGGAATCCTGGGGATGGTGGGGGATCTGTAGCAAGCTACAATTTGGATGACAGTTTTGCCCAGAGTTAGTTGCACTTGGATAACCTCAGATGCATTATGCTGCGCAACTAGCCTGGAGGTGTGGATATCCTTAATGAATATGGACACACCTCCACCTTTGGTGTTCTGGTCCAGGTTAGATGGCCAAAAAATGTGGTATGAGTTACAGCCTGGTAATGCAGGCGTGCTCTGTAGAGCCTTGAACCAGGTCTCAGTCATTGCACAGATATTAATGTTCTCCATTTTAAGGAGTGCCTCGAGTGAGTGCATTTTGAGATTTAGACTTCTAGTATTGAGTAGCATTACCCTCAGTTTTTGCTTGCCTGTTCCTGTTGCGGTAGTGAATTTGTCATTTGAACCTTGCCTAAAAAAGGCACTATAGGGGCAGCAAGACCATTAGCCAGTATCCAGAATCCCAGGGATGACAGGTGTAGGCCATCTCTGGCAAAGCATCGTGGTCTGTCAGCCATGTCGTCCCAGGCAGACAGATACTGGATCCCCTTAAAAGGACACCAGAAGCTTAGCCAATTATTGGTCAATAATTTTGTTCTTGTATTGCGGTATCATTCTGGGCGATGGCAAGATGCTACTCAGGGCTAGGGTCATACCTGCCTGGGCTACAAGACTGGAGAGCTCTTCCATGTCTCTTTTCATGTAGTCCAGGGAGGTACACCTCAGGTCATTCACACCAACATGGACAATGACAGAGTTATATTTGTACTTGTTGTGGAGTGACCTGGAGTGCATGGGTTATGTGGCGGATCCTGGCACCCGACAGGCAGCTGACAGTAACCTTCTCCTTGTTTAGCCTGGTGAGTGGGACATCAGTGTGCCTGAGTATAGAGTCACCTATGACTAGTGTGTTGGGTACATTGTTTTGCCTTATGGGTTGTGGTTTATTGTTACACTGAGTCTGTGGGCTGTGTCATTTGGGTTGTGTTGGGAGGTGGAGGTTGCTTGCATTTCTGCTTTGGAGTTTTATCACATCTGTGTGATCTGCTCATTAACTTTCACTTTACAAAGAATTTATTTGCAGCTGAACATCCATAAGCAGATCATTTCAAATGTGGCACTTCTAAAATAACTTCTAAGATAAATCTAACTTATAAAGCAGGAACGCTAAGTCAAATTGAACGATATACACTGAATACCTTTTCATTGTCATTATTACTGGACAGATGCATATTTGCTGTTATTAAAAGGAAAAGATGAATAAACTATCATACTCAGACCATTTTAATGATTATCATTGGTTTACAGATACATTTGTTGTGTTTTTAGCTATTTTTTATGGTTATCTGCTGCATTAATTACTATCTGCATTTTCTGTTAACCTGCACTCTCTTGCATGATGTTGTTGCTGAACCCATGAAATTTGTAGCACTTCCATATTCCTATTCTACAGCCCTTTAGTGCTCCTGTCATCAACCCTCTCATTTTCTCTCATAGAGCATGGCTGACATGAACCCTACTAGCTCATAATGGGATGGCATCTCAGCTCTTGAGCACACTTGTTGATTTGGTGTAAAATTCTTTGTGGAGTTAGCATTTGTTATGTCTTTTGTCTGATAACTCATCAGGTATTTACTGCTTTCTTTTATCTGTGGAAGCTCTCCTGGCAGAAAAAGGGCTCAGACAGCATTGCTGTTGTTGGACTGACCCTGTTGAACACTTTCCTTAATGGTTATGATCATTGCATTATCATGCGATTGTACATTTCTATCACTTTAAGACAGCATTCTGTTTAACATTAATTTTAGCTGTTGACAAACTATAACAATATATGTCATTATAATCATATATAATGCTTTATATTCACAGGGTTCGCATTTTAGAAATAAATCTTTACGGACTTGTTACACAATAAAATATTGTATTGTTCTGTTAAATCTAACCTTTTAGTGGGTTCTTCTAATTTACCGTGCCATGTGTACTCTTGTATGTGCTTAATTTAAAAATGAGAAGACTACAGACAAAGCACATGTTAGTTAATGTGTACATTCAACATGTTGGGTGCGTGACTGACACAGCATGCCTAGTTTTTATTCTCCTAACTTCTACTCACTTGTCATGTGCCTTAGGGCAAGCCATTTATTGATCCATTCTGAAAGGTTTCCCTGAAGAAAGACAGTAGTGCATAAGGGCCCAAAGTATTAAGGTAAGATAGTCTGTTGCTTCAACTCTTGATGCTTGGGGAAGGTGGGCATAGTAAGGAAGGCATGGACTGTCATAGCAGATGCTACAGCAGCTTGTTGGTAGAAGGAATAATTTAGTAAAACATTTAGGTTGTTGTGCTGTGGAGCAGGTGCAAATAGGATATTACCTTGGATACAAAAGCAATAAACTAAATTTCAGTAATGTACATGCTGCATATTTATGGGTTTTTTAATGTTTTATTTTATTTTATTTTATTTTATGCTTTGTTGACCAGATTAGTTCTCTATCCCTGTGGCTTCCTTTCAGGGAAAACCGAAGATGAAATTTGGCCAGGGCACCGGGGAACTTCCCATGTTCTTTTTTTTATCAGTACTGTGGGTTCTTTTACATCCACTTGAGCTACCACTAACTCAGGCAGATGAGGCCTCAGTTTTTAATGCCTCATCTGAAGGACAGCACAGTCGAGAGTCCAGCACCCCCTTATGCTGCACTGCAATGACAGTACTGGAAAGTTAAACCAATCATCCGGGGGTGGGAAAGGTAACATCCTCTTTGTCACTGGATTGGTTGCATAGTTTTAAGACAGCATTCTGTGTGCATAAAGTGATCTTCCCATTTCAGCTTCTCTGACTAAAATATTGGCCTCAGAGCTTTGATGATTTATTATTTCTTGGGTGGCATCAGTGCCTACTAGCAATAGAGGCTTGTTTTAACAAAGAAAGGTAATAACATCATTATGTCATTTAACTAGCTGAACGCTGACAATGAATGCACGAAGCAATGGGATTAGTACGGTCTAGTCCAGCTAAGGTGACTACTGAATCCTTTATTGAATACAGTATCTGTGGACTCACCAAGGTAAATAAACAAAGACAAAACCTTGTTTGCCTTAATCACAGTATGTACACTATAATATAATACAGTCTATTTGCTTCAATGGCTGTCATACTGATAATCCTGTAGATTACATTTAACATAAATATAAACAGCAGATTGACCTCCTTTCAACCTCTTGTAAAGTAAAGCACAACATTTTACTGTGACATCTTTTT
Source organism: Protopterus annectens (assembly GCF_019279795.1). Classification (NCBI taxonomy): domain Eukaryota; kingdom Metazoa; phylum Chordata; order Ceratodontiformes; family Protopteridae; genus Protopterus; species Protopterus annectens. The sequence continues at coordinate 804,704,404 of NC_056730.1, forward strand.
AAATAAAACAATACTCACACTTCCTTTGGAGGAAATACATCCAGAATACCAGAGATTCACCTAAGACCCTTACTTGCCTGTGTAGTTCACTAGTATTGGACAACCAACTTTAAACATTCTGTAGCCACACTGACGTTCTTACCAGCATGCTGTGCTCCATTCTCACAGATGTGGTTTGATCTTCGGGAAAGATTTGAGGAGCACTGACATCATGCTACATTCTCTTGTGTGTATCCTACAAATGCTCCATTCGTTATTGCAGAATGCTCTTGATACTGCAGAGGTGTGCATGAATACTCTGTTAAAATAGAAGCCTTTTTGTGCACTCTGGTAAGGCACATGTAAAAGTGCTTTTTCCTTTCCATTAAAGTGCTTCTTGCTTTGTTACAGGCAGCAGAAATAGTGCAACAGCATTAAGCTATTTCTTGAGAATGACAGCAAATTCAAATGCACTTCACTAGTGGTGGTCAGTTTGTGTATAAAGAAGAACATGACATGTTGCTACATTCTCTAATTTTTACAAGCCTATTCAGAAAATTCACAGCCACTCCCCTTCACCCACACTGAAATTAATAAGTTGCAGTCTTAAATGTAGATACTTTGTTTATCTCAAACTGTATTCTTAACTGGAATTTGTATCAGTCAGGCCAAATGTGCAAAGATGGTCAGGTGATCAAAACTTACGTTTGACAACAAAGACAACCACATGGGTAAATCTCCTTACTCCAAAGGCAGCAGCTTCAGAGTTGCATATATTAGGTAAGGCATATGTTCCCTTCACCTCCCTGCATTCCAAAAATATGTTAGATCTGCTCAATGTTTGTGGTATCTCAAGCATTTTTCATTCTCTAGTGCTCTCTTAATCCTTTGCGCTAGTCCTGGTATTACAAGTCACCTATATCCAAACTACACCAGTTGAGCAACTTCTTAGTAGCTCTTTCACTATATATATATTCGTCCCCTTAGTTTTGTTCATTTGTTGTATGCCTTCCTGTACCCTTCAGTATTTTTCCATTTATTTTTCAGCCTCTCTAAACATTGCATTAAAGTATGGCTAATTAAGTCCTCATACATATTTTTCACTCATGCCCCCCACACACACTTTTATAAGTGTAAATTCTTAGGGTTACTCACCTCTTTGCTTTCTGTCTACCCTTACTCCTTGTCCCATTTACCCCTTCCTGTAGCTTACAGGAATGGATCAACCGTTCATCCCCAAACTATGTTTTGTTTTCAATTGACCCCATGTCTTAAATTTTGTCTAACTTCTTGGGTCTCTTACGGAATATTACTCAGCTTAACCCCACTTCTGTTTACTGACTGAACTTAATCAGCTAATCTTGGTTCAGTAGAAGATTCTCCTAAATACACATTGATGAGTTCCTTGTGGCCTACTTGTTCCCATCTCAATGATCTTGTCTTTTGCCTGGCATACTGTATTACTGAAGTCCTTAACTTGTTCCTGCTTCCCTGCTTCTTAATTCTTCTCCTGGTTGGCCCTTTTTTACTTCAAGTATTGCAAGGGATAGTCAAGAAGAGGGCCTCTGAACTGATCAACTGTAAAAAAGTGACTGATGAAGTACTCCCTGTAACAATAATGAATGAAGACACAGCTATTGCTTGGAGACACTATAAACTACTAATGAATGCAGGCATAGCTATTGCTTGGAGATGCTGTAAAGTACTCATAGGAAAATACCATAATTATAAGTAGCATTTTGTGCTGGAAGCATCTAATTTATGTTATTTATTTTACTTGTGCTGGCCAGCTTAACTGTACTAGGCATGACCTATTTTCAGGGAAGACCCACAGTAGTACATATACTGATTCAAGATATTTTCACAAGGACAACATGGAAATGTAAGTCTGCAGCTACAGAAGCTTGCTGGTTTAAGGGTAAAATTTTAGATGCTTGTAAAAACAAGTAAAGACACTCCATCCCCATGCATTCCTCTTCATCCACTTCACTTTTTATCATTGCACTCACTTGAATCTATCAGTAACAGTACACCATAACAGATTGTTAACCTAGAATCTTAAATAGTTTCAATATGAATAGTAAGGGCTTTATGCAGGTTATGTGATATTAACATCCAGTCATCAGCATATAAAAGTATGCTCACCCACAGATATTCCTTTCACCACACCCCAAACTCCACATTATCCTTTTACCAGACTCTCCATGGCAATCCTGTATTGACCACCTCATCTTTCTATATAAATCTCCTTCATATCAATTTATTGTTAATGTCCTATAACCTTACTTTTCTTTGGCTCTGTGTTTCCCTTTTCTGGATATCTTCACCTTCCTACCCTATAATCCCTCTTACATTACCCTTGACACTAACTTCATTATATCTCCTTACAGATTGTTTCTTCTTTATCTTCTGACATTTAGCCATTGTTTTCATAATAAAGCCCTTCACTATTTTTAGCATTACCCCCCCCCCCCCAACATGAATTAAATTGTCTGAGCCCATCTTAGCATGTCCTGGTGTCTTTTATTAAATGTTCTCTTTATATTTATAGGTTCTTAGTCCATTGCTTTCCTCTCTGTCTCTCTCTCTCTCTCTCTCTCTCTCTCCATCTACCTACCTATATCTTAGTGTATTTATTGATCTGCTCACACTGTTTAGTGAGTGTGCATTTCATTCCATCTTTTCCTTATCTGCTCCCTTCTAATGCCATCCCTATTACCTGTCTTGATCTATAATTATTCAGTTCTGTTTCATTCCTACAGATCTTGTGTCTATATATTATATTGTGTTAGTTATGTGTTTAACTTCTCACAGCACCAAACATTCCATTTTACCCATTTGCATATATGCAGAATGCAGTCCACCACCAAATGCATGCAAACCCTCTTTGAGCAAGGCTATCATATTACTGCTATGTCTCAGAGCCCTTTTCAAGAGCAGTTCCTGTTTCTGCCAGCATTTCTTTCTCGCCTTCACCTGTTCTGTCATCTTTGCTAAGATTTATGCTTTAGTTCATTGTAGATACACATAGAGATTCACTTGCACTCCCAAGAACTCTCTGTCTTTTTGTAAATGTGTGTGTGTGTGTGTGTGTGTGTGTGTGTGTGTGTGTGTGTGTGTGTGTGTGTGTGTGTGTGTGTGTGTGTGTGTGTGTGTGTGTGTGTGTGTGTGTGTGTGTGTGTGTGTGTGTGTGTCTGTGTGTGTGTGTGTGTGTGTGTGTGTGTGTGTGTGTGTGTGTGTGTGTGTGTGTGTGTGTGTGTGTGTGTGTGTGTGTGTGTGTGTGTGTGTCTGTGTGTGTATGTGTTATCCTTAAGCTATCTTTCTCTCTGAAAAGAATCCCTATTGAGCTTCCTCCCTTATTTGATATTTAATCCCTTCTTTATGAAGAGTGGTGATAAACTGTCCATGCACCAGTTCACTGGTTGTTTAGCTCTGCTCTTTAAGGCCATGGTTTTATACATCTACAAAACAGTTGAGAGGTTGTCCCCTCCTCATCCCTCCATGTAATACATTCTGAGTTTGGATTTCTGAATCAGTTTCATGATCCACCTGCAGGGAATTATTTCTCTCCTACTCTTCCTTTCAGTTAGACACTCTCCCACTCCCAGTCATGCTGACAGAGAAATGGATGGTGTATTCCACACCTCCTTCTGTTATACATTCTGGGCTAGACATACTCTCCCCAGGAAGTTCATACACAACAATTCCACTTTTGCTTTCTTCTTTGTTATTATTTTCTTCTTTATAGAGAAATTTAGAGTCTTCTGATTAATTTTCTTGCCACCTATAGCCACCCACTTTAATTCATGGGTGTACTGTACTCTCATTTGAGATAGTCCAAAATGGAACTTTTGGTCCTATCCCTTTCCTTGCTTTTCTGTACAGTAGAGAGCCAATTATCTGAAACATCAATTATCCAAACCAGCCTTCCAAGGTTTTTGGGTAGGAAAAATCATAAAGTCTGAATATGTAAACGTGATACATATTTGCTTGTGAGTGTTTTTTGAGCTTGTAGCCCGCACGTGTGTGAAAAATATTCTTTATTGTCCACTGGGAATCACTGAATGGTTGAAAAGTGTATTCCCTGTGTGCAGTAAAAACAAGATTTTAGTAGTTTTTTATCCGGTTCAATTATATGTTTGATTATCCAAACTACCCTAGGTCCCAATTAGTTTGGATAATCGACTCTCTACTGTACAGCATAACTGATTCCTGATATTCTTTCCCTCATTTCTCAGTACTGGCTTATGCAGATGTGGATTTCTTTGTCTCTAAAGCCTGCCTGCTTTAGCTCCTTCTATATTTTTCTCTTCTTTATACTTGTCTTTGATTTCTACTAACTTTTGATGTGGATGTTTTTGCTTATTTCTGTTTGTGGACTCTTGTCATCTCTGGTTGTACTACCTCACTGCTCTACTGATGAACTGTGAAGAGAAATTGTACTGTTTCAATTTACTGAATCATATGGAACTCCTTTTGGTTGAATAAGCACTCATAGTGACCTTTACATCTTTTCTGACTGATAGCACATATAATATGGATTATTTGTCCAGTCTTGGCCTCTGTTTTTAAGGCCACTTCATTACAAGGTTGTATTCTTCCCCTGCTAACTATCACTTCCTGTTGCCGCACCTTATGTAATTCAATAGACATTTATTTTCACAGATAGTCTATTTGAGTAATCATGGAATATTTTAATTGTGTCTTCTTGTATTTTGATTCTTTTTGGTTTCACTTCTTTCTCAGTGACCACGCTTTAGAACTAAATTAAGGAAAAATGCACTTAAATTCTGTCTACCTAATTTATGAGCTCCCTACCATGTGTAGTTGGTCAACTGCCTAGTCCCAGATAATGTGGGTGTACAAGAATGGTAGAAGCCTCTCTGTGAAATATTTTCTAACATTCTCTTCTTTGACCTTCCCTGGAATCCACACGTCTCCAATCTATCCTTCAATTCCTGTGTATTATCAGCAGGCTTAATAAATAATAGACACAGTAGATACGGTCTTACCTACATGAGGTCTATACTCCAACTGCATTATTTGGCAGAGGTGCATACCACATCAAATAAATTGCTGTAGCTATATCATTACCATTAAAACTATATACCCATATATAACAGCCCCTTTTCTAAATCTATAAAATATATCCATTCTATAAATATATGAGGCATTTAAGCAATAACCGAAATGTTGGTGTGGTATATTGAAGATTTAATCACAAAACTGGCCATCACCAAATGGTGGGCCTTTGCACCAGCCGTACTTGCGGTTCCTGTGTGCGTATATTCAAGATTTACTCAGGGTTGCTGTGGTTTAATCACGAGTGCGAAGCCAACCACAGGTAAATCTTCAATATACCATACCACGGAGTCTGTTATTGCTATTATACAATGACATTATTTAAGGAAAAAAAACTTACTTTTCTTAAATAATGTCTTTGTATAATGCCTCTGTGGTGCTCTTTCACATTTTTCTGGTATCCTGGAGCTATTTCTAATGTACTGCACATGCATATGGGACTTGTGTTCCCATGCTTACACAGTACATCAGTGCTGTGCAAAGGTAGCAATGGAGAAAGAAAGATCTCCATTGCTTTTTTTTTTTTTTTTTTTTTTTTATTGAAAAAAAGAAACCAAGAGACTTTTAACATTCAGGAGAGCTAGGACAGACAAAATAAAAGGATAATCAGGTAAGTTTCTTTAGTTTTGCAGAACGTACCTGATTATCCTCTTATTTTTCTCTGCACCATCTCCCTCGTTCATTTGAGGTCCTCCATTTTTTAATTTGATTTAAAAAAAGAAAGAAAAGTAAAAAAATTTATGAGCTATACTAATGGAAAAATGTCCGGGCGACTGGAACTTTTTCCATTGGTATATTCTCAGATTTACAATAGGCACACTGGTTAGCCTGACCAATTCACATGCTCGTTTTTGAATATTAATGGCCAGTAATTGTATAATAAGCATTATATTACTCCGATTACTGCAAATTAACTTTAAGACAGTACTAAGCATACCATGGACTACTTATAACATCATCAAAGTTTTCAACATTTTAAAGCACATTTCAATAAACTATTTTTTCAGTTCATAGGTTCATGTTTATTGCACAGACATTCTAACTATTTGCTTTCCTTAATAGTATACACTATCTGAAGAACAACAAGGCTATTTATGCTGAGTGCCTGCCTTTGGTTTTGGGACTGTTGTTTATGTACAGCAGGTTCACATAGAGACAATGCTTCAAGAGTGTCTCTCTGAATGCAGAGCTGGATCATGGTCAAATGAGGCCCTAGGCAGGGTAATGGATACCCCCCCAACTGCAGCCCCACCCTGGCAGCAACCACCCTCCCAGCCATTCCACTGTTCCATTACTTGGCTGTTTCTCCCCAGTTACCATAAACACTGTTCAAACCTGTCAGAGTGCATACTATTTTCTTATTTACTTCTACAATGATTAGAGATATTTAAAACTTTTATAACACAAACACTGATATCCATTTGCTAAATAAAATAAACAAAATAATACAGTCTCACAATGAAAACAAACTTTAGAATGAACAATAAGCTTCTCTGCCCTTTAAATGGCATTGCACCCCACATTCAAAGGAAATGCTTCTGGCCAGTGGTGGACTAAATTTACCTTTACAGATTCATAGATTGTTACTAGGCTAATAACCCAAGGGGGGCTTTCTAAGCCTAGCCAAATTTTCCAGATGTCCTGTATGCAAACAGACAAACAAACAGGGTGAGGCATTTATAAGCTTCCTCTGTCTATAAGGGTCAGGCCCAGAGTAAATTTCCTATTCCCCATCTACTGGTCTAGGTTGCCTTAAAATGGGTAATAGACAGACTCAGCTTCACATGGACAGGAAGCCTGTTCCATAGGAGGGGCACTCTTTGGGGCACCTATCTTTGGGCTGTTTTCAAACCAAAGGCCCCTTGCACACATTTGACAATGCATGCATGCATGTGTTCTTTGATATACTATCTTGATTGTATTAAATTATATTCATTGTATAGTACAGCACTAGTTGTTAGAGTATGTTTTAAATTTGTAGGTTTTAACATTTTCCAGTAAGCAATAAAACAAAATGTATGAATCGATAATGGCAGAACTACCCACTGCAGAAAATTTCAACCACAAAAGGCCACTCAAACTTCTGTCATTAGAATCCACTAATATATACAATCTCTGCAGAAGTAAAAGTCATCCTCATAATTCCGCATTAAAGAGATCTATAACTAACAAAGAGGTTGCTGCTGGCAAATGACTTTACATTTTAGTGTTTCATGCACAAATTCAATGCCTGCTGCCCTTAAAGAATAAATTGCCCATGTTACATTTAAAAATATGGTAAGCTGGTAATATTTCAAAAGGGGATGGCTGTCAAATTGGCAAAAGGCTCATAGTTAATAGGCATCTCATCCAAAGGAGGACATATTTGAAAGTGCAGCACCCTCACCCCTTAAAAGGGCATTGCATCTGCATAAGGGTGGAGTAGAACCCACAGCTATTGGCATCAAAGACAAGTATGGTACCTGTTGTGCTATTAACACTGCTTTCAAATTTTATAGCACAAACACAGATGATGGCAATTTGCTAAACAAAACAGTTACACACTGAAAATAGACAGTATGAGCAGCAGTAAACTTCTCTTCCCTTGAAACTCAACATTCCTTGAAAATGCACAGAAACTCAAAATTCTTCAAAAATGAATGTAAATTCAACAGTCCTTGAAAATGCATTGGAACTCAACATTCTTTGAAAATGCATAGAAACTCAACAGTCCCTGAAAATGCACCCACTAGTGGATTTAGGCTCTAGTCTCCTGTAATCAAGGTACAGGGTTTGAGCCTGAGTATGTTAACCAACCTACCATTCCTAACTGGGGCATTTCACACATTTCTAAGTAACCCATTGTTTGCTCACAATCTCTAGATGCTCTGTCCATTTGTTTCTCATCTGGAATAGAATGGCAATCCAAATCCCACACTGTACTCCAATGTGTGGGTGCATCCTTAAAAAAAATGTAACCACATGCAGAGTGTGTATTTAAAGAAGAAATGTAGGTCTTGTGGCAGCCTCCTGGTCAGAGGGCTCCCACAAGCCAGCAGCCCTAAGCAACTACTTTTCTTAGTGCTAGATCTGGCTCTGTCTGCATGTCTTAGCTATCACAGTTATTACATTTTCTATTTTCTTGCAAAAGGGCTGGTTGTGAGACCTCTGATTGTTTGTTGTCCTAGCATTTGACATATATGCATTTTTCTTGTACAGATATCTGTAATTTCTTCTATACAGCTTAATATTGTCTCCAAAGCAATGTATAATCTTGGTTCAGTTGCTCCAAGTTGGATTCTTAATTTATCTCTGAATTGTAATTCTAGTTATCTCTTATAGTTTCTGTCATATTAGTCTTTCTGTCCCTGTTGATTTCTTTCAAATATTGTTCTATTTTGAATTTCGGGTATCAGCAATATAGTTACAGTAAGCAGTCTGCATTTCAACCTCTGCCCAGCAAACGCTGAGCTGGTGAGAGATGGAGTTCCACTGATGGAATATTTGTATAATCCAAAATCATGAGATGGCAATCCTCATTGCCATTTCTACAGCTCTTTCTATTAGATCATTTCCCCACTTCTCCATTGGATTGCTAATAGTATAGTGTGGAAAATGTATATCTGAATTTACACTTATGTGAACTGACTTCCTGGTTTGTATATTACATGTCATTGTCAGATTTAGCAATATTAGATACAATATTGTTTTTTTTTTATTTGGTTCAACCTTTGGGTTATCTGATCTGACTGGATCCAACCTCAGCACCTTTAGGATGCAGCCGATCCAAGGCTCTGACTCCTCCTCTATCCATAATTCCTTCTCTTTCCCTAAAATATGTCAGTTCTCCTTTGCTGCCTGATCAAGAAGGACTTGTTTATGAGGGCACTGACAAAAGCAAATTAAGCTGAGTCTTGGGTTACTTATTTTGTACCTTTCATGGCATATTTCTTAATTTTGTTCTTCCTTTTCACCTTCCCTCCCTAAAAAAGAACTTAAATCTTTAAACTCAAAATCATTATTACTATTATTATTTTTTTTTATTCTTGATATAGTATTGGACAGGTATCTTTGTAGTCAAGATATAAGTGTTGACTCATGAAGGTTTTTTTGATATACACTTGTAGCAGATTCATGGCTGATAATGTTTTAGGATTTAAAAAGTTTATGGTCTGTCGCCACATGATTCTGCCACAAGATCTGCATTCTCTTAGTGTGTACTGCCTGAGACCAATGCATTTGGATGTTGAATGTGAGGCTTGTGCCTTCTTTGGTATTGGGGCCTTACAGGGACATGGGGATAAACTAGCCTTAAACAATATGATCCCTGCTCAATCAGGAGCCACTCCACAGTCTTCAGCACCTAATTCTACTCCTTCTGTTTCACCAGCCAAAAGAGTATAAAACACAACTCCAAAGGAAAAAGAGAAAGAGAAGTCCAAGAAAGGGAGAGAGAGATAGAAGAATTCTGACAAGAGGTCAGAGAAATCCAGAAAACAGTCACCTGAGCCATCAGAGCTATTAGTCTGGCACCAAAATTGCCAAAACAATCCAATCCCTTCTTAGATCTGTTCACCTATGCCTCCTTCTCACTTTTCACTAAAACCAGTAGGTCCTTGGCTCTACTGACTATTTCTGCATGAGAAACATCCTTCAAGATGTGGCTTTACCATTGAGGCTCTTTTGTTTAGTGAGGAGCCTTACTGAGGCAGACATTGACAGGATGATATAACAATTTCAGATCCAACTAGGGGATCTCCCAGTGCCAATCCCTCTGGGTGCTCTGACCACAGGTCCAACAACCCTTACATTGGTATCGCCTATTTCTGTCTGACCATCAGATAAGAATCCCATGGGTCCAAGCCTACCTAGAGCACCCACATCAGAGCCAACAGTCCTGTTGACATCAACTCTGACAGTGTCCCTTACTCTATCAACTCAGATTCTGTCAGATCAGGATGAGTCTCAGAGCTGAAGACTTGGTGCTGGGACTCAGGGGGGTCAAGTTGACTCTGAAGATCTCAGATCTATCTCTTCCCCTTACTCAATAGCTCAGCTCCATTGTCACCTTCAAAGCCTGGCAAGTTTGGAGTTAAAGAGATTCTTTCCCACATGCTAATGGCAAACGCAGCAAAACAAAGCAGTCATACAATATTTCTAACAATTGGCCAATACATTGATAGGTGAAAGAGAAACCCAATGGCCAAACTAAACCATAGCTAAGGGCAAGGATGACCACATAGTAACACCTGCACACCAGCTCACGTGGCAGCATTGCTAGGAAGTTCACAGCACAGAGACATTCAAATACATGCAGCCCTATGAACAGAGCATGAAAGGTTGGTTCCTTCCTAAGTCCTTCTGTGCATCAATACAAAGCGTTAAGCCCTCTTATAAGTACATTACACTTACACCCCATATGGCTTTAATATTTTTACATGTAAACATTTCCATGGTTAAGGCTACCACTGTCCTGTTGTTTGTCCATGCATATGTAATCCTGCCCACATAAGTCTACTGATTGACGCTGTACCCTGCAAAAGGTCCCCTTCAGTGAGTTTAAAGTCCTGCATAGTGAGCACTGTGTTCACTTTCTGACTCTGGTGCATTGTCAAGTTTGGTATGTCTGTGTTCTGATGGGCTACCCTCTAATCATCTCATAGACTTCCAACATATGTCTTCTCTGAATCTGAATAAATCTGATTCTACTCAGCTCCATGTATGATTTTTGAGATAGGTACATTAGCATCTATTTATTCATACATTACAAATGGCACAGGTCTGTACCAATTACTTTGCATCAGTTCTCATTCCTGGCCTGCATGTTAAATCCCTTGTATTTTGTTGTACACTTTACTATTTCCAGATGGGATCCATGTGTCCCCTCAACCATTTATTTTGTCGGTTGATTGTGAACAATGATTTTGTTAGATTGTAATATTAAACCATGAAAAAAACTGACTTCTTCTCTGAAAAAAAGCATATGACTAAATTCCTTTCCTTATTTTGGGTTATTACTCAGGACATTTTTTATTGTAATGCTTTTATTACCTGTATTTTTAAGTCAATGACTATGTACTCTAATTTTTTTTCTTCACAACTGCAATATGTCCCACAATGTCTCTAATCTAACTAGCAGTGCTTCATGAACATTTGGTAAATAAGACAGACTCATCACATATGCAATATGTAATTCCTTGCCCAATTAATATAATGCTTTTGGATTATACTTTGTAATGTAACAAAGTGCATTTTCAGTATGATTTGCAAGTTTGTTTCTACTTGAAAAAGTTTACCACACGTATTCATATAAGTTTTAAAACCCATACACATGCTAACAGATCATTTTCCATATATGCATATAGCTTTTGCTTATCCACAAATGCCCTTAACCCATATGCAAATGGTCTATTGTCTTATACCCTTCTGACTGGGATCTGCTTGCAACCCAGTTGTCTAGTAACATCACAATATTTTAATGTTCGAATCTGAAATTAGTTCCTTAAGTGTTTCAAAACTATTTTGCCTGCCTATAGCTCAAATTCAGGCTACATCTTGCTCTATCAACTTTCTTAGAGGTACCTCTAACTTAGACATACGAACACAAACTTTAAAAAATTTGTATCACTCCTAGAAGCTTCTGTAAAGCCTGTTTTTTTCTGTCTATGGCTCAGACATTTTCAGTGTCAGGTTCCAGGTCCTGTCTTGTTAGAATATGACCCATTTATTTTAGACTTATCAATCTGATGTTATATTTGCTCTAAACAAGCTTGAAATTAGGCAGTCTTAAACTGTTTAGCACCCATGTTAATTTGTTGTTATGCTGTTTTTGTGTTTAACTCCACATGAGCATATCATCAAATGTGCTTACAGTGTATTTCAAACATTTGGTTATTTGATCAACTGCTCTTGGAATGCCTCTAGTGCAGATGAAATACAATGCAGTGGCTAAGGAAACTGTACATCCCTAAAAGCATATCAAATGTGCACAGTTTAGAGTGATGCTCATTTAGCTTTGGCCTATGTTTAGTACTAAAAATGACTTACACATTTTCTTAAATAATATGTATTGTTTTAGCCCAACAACATTTAGTGTTATATAGTGTTATCTGACTTTTAATTTTTAGTTGCTTTTCCCACTTGATACACAACCTGAAGAAGTTCTAATAGACGAAAGTGATCGATGTTAAAAATATTAAAAATGTTTCTGAATGTTGGTAGAAAAGATTTCTGAGGAATTTTGGAGAATTGTGTTAACTTTTTCTTTTTTGATACTACAGTGAAATGTTTTCAGGACATTTTAGCAATTATTAATGTATATTTTTTAGTTTAACTTTTAGTTTTTTTAGTTTAGTTTGATTTAGTTTAACATATCCTGGAATCATACAGCTTGAAGTAGGACAGCACTGTGTCAAATATCACACTGGTGTATGGGGGATGGGGTATTTAGCTAGTAAACATGCTGTCTTTTACAACATAGCTACCCTAGTAAACCACTCCGATGCTTTAAAACATGCTTTTAAACAGGTTTTAAACAGGTATATCAATGGAATGGTGAATTTCTGCACTTTATTCTGTTTTTTTCCAACTATTATTTGGATCACTTGTGTGTGTATTTCTAATAAAGAAGATTGAACTTGAAATAGCTTGTGCTTCCCTACTTTCATTAATGGATTTATACTTTGGAAGGTTTTTAAAGAAAGTATTTCTACCACCTGTTATTAGATGGGCTATTCACAGTATGGTTTTTATTAGGTGCCTGAGCTATAAAGAACTATAAAGAATCTTAAATCTTAGTGCTTCATCACAGATAAGTTTCCTCATTATTTGTTGTTGGACCCAGTATACTGACATATTAAGTTTGTGAGACTTCGAGTGACACCAGAGGGACTGTTTGTTTAAAATGTAATTAAGTGTGCGTATTGTACTGCTACAACGCATGACAATCTGACATTAATGCTTTATCCTTTTGCCTTCCCCTCTTAAAAGAAAGGAAACCACACCATATATATATGTGTGTGTATACTGAAAATAATCATACTTTCAGCATATCAACATCAAAAAGGTTGAAACAAAATATCAACAATAGCACATCTATAAAACCAATATGCATGTTCCAAGAAATAACCTACACCTCTCACCCCCAGTGTTACTTCAATATCCCAGCTCTGAGATCACATAATAACAGGAAAAGGCATATTTCCCACCTCCATTATTGATGCAGTCTCACAAGAGTGATGATCAGCATATATATGTATATATATATGTGTGTGTATATATATATATATATATATATATATAGATATATATATAGATATATATATATATATAAATACATACATACATAGATATAGATATATAGATATATATGTACTGCACGTGTGTGTGTGTGTGTGTGTGTGTGTGTGTGTGTGTGTGTGTGTGTGTGTGTGTGTGTGTGTGTGTATGTATGTATATATATATATATATATATATATATATATATATATATATATATATATATATAGATCAAAGCACAGATTCTTGTGTTAAGGCACAATAGTTTTCCAGCCTTAGGGGGTAAGACATTTCCCTCCCATAAAGAATAACAATAGACCACAGGGAAATCTGGTACTTGTGAGCAATTATTACCGATGGTCCAACCTTGGGCAGCACAGTGGAGCAGCAGTTAGTGTTGTCAACTCACAGCAAGAGGTTTGCTGGTTCAATTATTGGCTGGGGTGTCTTCAGGGTGGAGTCTGCATATTCTCCCAGCAATCATGTGGGTTTCCACTGGGTGATCCAGTTTCCTCCCACATTCCAAAGACAAGCATCTGGAGCATTTCTCCCCAGGCCTCCACTGAAAATGGGCTCTGTCCCAGTCAGACTTTCCCAGTAAGCAAATGTTAAATAAGTAAATAAATAAGTAAAGCTGCTAGCTGAGAATCCTAAAAATACTCTGGGGAAAAATGCACTGTAGACAAACTCATATGAGTCTTAAGCATAATCAAGCAATTTAAGTTTTTTAAAAATCAAAACTTCTTTAATGAAAAACAAATAGATGAGTGCTTTTGCCCTTAAATAAGCTATGGGCTTTAATCAGGAGAAAAAAAAACACAGATCTCCAATATGATGTAGCTCATTTAAGGGCAAAAGCACTCATCTATATGTTTTTCAATAAGGAAGCTTTGATTTCTAAACAAGTTATAACTGCTTGATTACTCAAGTCTCAAGTGAACTTGACTACACTGTATGGCTCTTTTTTCCTGATTGTTTAGGATTCTCACTCAGCCGGCAGCTTTGTTGCTCACAAGTACCAGTTTCTCCTGTGGTCTATAAATGTGCGTGTGTGTGTGTGTGTGTGTGTGTGTGTGTGTGTGTGTGTGTGTGTGTGTGTGTGTGTGTGTGTGTGTGTGTGTGTGTGTGCGTGTGTATATATATATATATATATATATATATATATATATATATATCTATATATATATATATATATATATATATATATATATATAGAGAGAGAGAGATATATATAGAGATATAGATATAGATATACACATACACATACCCGACCTTCTAACCTATTTATGTTCAAACCCCCTTATCTGCCCATCCTTTTTTTTTTTTTTATCTTGAAAAACAAATCCTTCCAAAATATCTAATTGTACAAATAAAAGGGATACAGACATACCCCCTACCCAGTCTATCAACAACCAGGGTCATCATCTTCCAGATCACAGTGCTCAATGATGATAAATCCCCCAACCCATGACTCTCCAGATATTGATTTTTTGATGTATTTTCTGGTTATCATTATGGCCTCATGAACAATCTCTTTTTCTCTCTACAAGCCCTATCATTATATCTGACCATATAATTTGAACATCACTAAACATTTGCTTTAAATAAAATGAACTCTTGCATTCTTTTCCAACAGTTTTCTGTACTGATTGTCTCAAACCCATTTCCCCTTAAATGTATAAAACATCAGTTCTGGTTTTTCCACTTCTATAAGCATGTGATGTAGTGCTGGCAACAGCTGGTCAACAGCAATCATCTCCCTCCATACTATATTAGCCTTGCTCTGGAGACATCCATTCTGCATTGCCTCTCACTTGTTCTCACCTTGGCTCTTTTCTTGGCCCAGTACAAGAAAGAGTGACCAGCCAGCCACACTCTTATCTGATCTAAGGAAATAAAGAAAGAAAACACACATGGTTACTATTGGACTTTTGAACCTCTCAATTTTATTATTATTTTTTTTTACGTTTCTGATAGCATCAGCTGATACCTCTTGAGGTGCTAAATCATTTTTCCAACCAATCCTAAATGAATATGTTCTAACTTTGGCTGAGGTAATGCTCATAAGTCTCAGTTTGCTCTCAAGCACTCAGTCAAAGTGCTGCACCTTCAAAAATGCAGCCAGAACTGGATGGAGATACTGGGTCAGCAACCTTTGTTCTCTTTTTCTGACTCTGTAGTGACAACCAATCTCACTAGACATAATTGACATCTGAATGTTTCACATAGTAAAAACTGCAAGAAAGATAATCCAAGCTAGAATTGTTACCATATAACACCTTAAACTTCCTGTAGTGTTGGTCCATTCTATATATACAAATGACCCCTTAAGGACATATCATTGATTCAGCTACATGTCTTCTGAAGACTCATGACTTTTTACTTTTCTGTCTTTATGGGTACATTCAGGCCAATAAAGACAGACCCACTAGCTGTAGGCAAGTTTGTTTTGAACCTTTTCTGACCTCATCAGTGCAGCATAATTGAATTATTTGACTATACCTTAAATCAGTTGACTATAGCTTAGAAACACAGAGCTTAAAATCAATCCCAATGTCCCTAAACATTAGGGTAGCTGCAAAATATCCCAAATAACAACATAACCAAAGTGTAACAAGGTCACTCAGACAAGCCATTCAGTAAAAACAGTTTGACAAAATGTACATTACCATCTAAGAAATAGGAATAACTCTAGTCTAAATATCAAAAGAGGCAAAATAGTAGAATGATGATGAAATGGTACAGCTCTTAAATGCATAATTAAATAAAAACAAAAATTTAATCAAACTAAATGCAAATTATGTCTTCATTGACTCTTTCTTTTAGGTTATGTTATATAAGCTACTACTTCATTTACATTTCTGTAGAAGAAAATATGGAATATCAATGAAATGGGAATAGGTTTTCTAACATATACATTAGAAAACTGTACTGCACCATTCAGATGTTATATCTGGGATTTTATTTTTAGTAAGGTTCTCTGTCCTACTCCTGTTGCATTCTTGGAAATGAAAACACCTATTGTTGGGTCACAACAAACTTATGAGAATGAAAGGCATAAGATTTCTGTGCCTACAATGCCTCACTGTCTAGGATAGTATATAGACCATTGCACAGATCTTTGTAAATACCAGAAACAAAGGTTTGTACTTAATTAAAGGCACAAAGCCAAAATGATTCAATCAGAATGTCTTGATCTGAAAATGAAAGCATATAATGGTTTATTCCTGTAAATGCAATATAAGATAAGTGGCTTCATGCCCTCAAACTTGACTTCTTGCTTGCCAAGAGCATATTGCAGCTGTACATATGACACTGCTGCAGTCCAGCCACCGATTTAAAGAATGGCAATAAAACTATGAGCCAGCAAGGGAAAATTAAATGCTGAAAAACCAAGAGTATTATCATTACAAAATGAGCTACCAACACTGATGTGGAGTTATTTAATAATGAGACACAGTGACATTAAAACTGCCTGAAATGTGACTGAAAAGATTCAGACTGCAAGGTCATAACTTGACATAATAAAATGTAGAATATTTACACTGACAACAGGAAATAGCTGATGGCACTAATCAGATCATCGCTGTTTACTGCCTGAGCTGAACAGATTATTTTGAAAATGATACAAACTATTCTGAATGCAATATCTATTAATCTGTTTTTAACAATTTAACAACAAGCCTGCTATGAAACCATTTCTTAAGAATTTATGCTATTAATGAGCAGTCCATTTCAAGTGATAATTATCTCTTAGAATTCATGATCTTTTTCAACTCATACACTATTCTGTGTTCATTTTCCACTCAACTTACAACTAAATAATATTACCAATAGTCTTCCTAACTACACAGTAAGGTCATGCTAAGCATAGCTTACACGTTCATCATTACTGGGCTTACTAATGTAAAGTTCCCATCAGCTGGAAGCTGTAACTGCTGTAACTGGGAGAATACCCATTTATTTGAGGTACAGTGGGGTTTAAAGTAACTAGTTCTCTATAAAAATGCTTTTAGGTGTAGCAATGATTTTTCACAGTTTGCTGTTACTTAACATGAAAAACGCTTAAAGTTTCTCAATTTCAGGACTCAGAATATCAAGTCTTGAAGTTCTGATATGTAACTCACTGCAAACCCTCTTTCAACCACTCTGCATGAGTTCATTAACACTGACTTCTGCCTTTTCCTTGCAACTAAGCTTAGAGCTACAGACATCTCATACTCCCTGCTAAACCAAGCATCTGGCACTCCTAATATTGCAAAGCCTTAATATACATACAGCTGAATAGACTTTCTTTAAGATTAGACCTTCAATGTGGAATCTCTGTCCTCTAAGTATTTTTATCATACTATCTCTCTTTTTTTTCAAATGCTTTTATTAAATTTTCACTTGTGACATAAACAAATTTACATTCATATAACAGGAATCATACCATAATTAACATAACAAGCATTTTACTTCACATATATTGCTATATATCATATAGCCTAAGCAACATTACATAAATTATTCAATTCCTGACTTTTTTTAAACAAGAAACATCTTTATTAAACCATCTCTTACTACATAGGCAATCATATATTTATATAAATGAAAACAAACCACACTGACACAATCCTAGTTGCAAGCATTTTACATCACAAATCATACTGACACACTCCCAGTTGCAAACATTATACATCACTTATAATCTACCATATCATTTTCAATCAAACATTACATAGCTCATTTAAGTCCTGACACCTTTTTTGTATTCCTCCCTTGTATGTATTGTTCCCACAATTTCCATTTTTCCTATGTAGTTTGCTCCTACCCTTTTCTAAAGATCTCATTTCCAGTTGTTTTATCTCTATACTGTATTCACTACTTCCAGTATAGTTGGTTTAGATTTTGATTTCCATTTTCTATTACTTGCTTTTTTGGCAGCCACCATTATTAGACACAGCAAGGCCTTACCATGCCTAGGCAATTCCAATTCTGTATCATCGCTTAGAAAAATCATCTCCCTCGTCAGACCAATCTGCCCAGCCAGCATCTCCGACAGTGCATCCCCTTTAAAGTCTGCCATTTCACTGCACTCCCTGAAAATGTGTTCCCAATTATCTCTTTCTTCCCTGTCACACCTCCAACATTTGTTACCTGCCTGAGAAAAAGTTCTCTGGAGTCTACTCGGGGTATAGAAATATCTATGTGAACATTTACAGGCAAAAATCCTTAATCTTCTAGATTTTGTTGCATATTTGGGAGACATACATATATCCTCCCCGTTATTTTTTTACCATAAACTCTCTCTTGGCACCTGGAAAAGTTCACCCAGACTCTGCCACAACTTGCTGTGAGGGAAAGGTTAGTTTGCCTTTGCTATCTTGTATTTTGTATTACTTTATTGCTTTCTTTTATTTTGTATATTGTGATTTGTTTTCTTCACACTGTGTTTTACTTGTATTCTGCTTTTAATTGCATATTTAAACTAGGAAACATACCACAGCTGTGTCTCTTTTGAATCACACAGATATTAATTAAGGTTAATTATCTGTGAACTGAGGGTGGAGCTAGGAACCAGATGTACAGACGCAGAGATTCCTGGATTTTGTAAACACAAACTCCCTGGACCAGATTGCCAGTACACCAACCAGGGTTGCAGCCATACTGAATCTGGTCCCTACTAACATGGGAGAGCGCTGCACACACCCTAGTGTAATGTTTTCCCTGGTAAGGTGAGACCGCAAAATGGCCTTCTTTGAAGTACAAATAAAACCTGGACCCCCAGCTAACAGTGGAATATTCAGGAACTACTCTAAGGCTAACTTCCTGCTATTAAGTGATAGCTTGGCAAAATTTCAAGCCCCCATAAACCTTGAGAAAACTGCTACCTATGCAGAACTGTTCACAAAAACCTTATACAAACATGTTAATAGTTGCATAGAGGAAGCTGTACCCACCAGGAAGAAGTACAGAACTAACTCAGAAAACAAGCCACCCTGGTGGAATCACAAAACCAAAAGGGTGCATAACAAAAGGAAGACAATCATGGCAAAAATTAGGAGTGTATCACCCAGCAGGATAAAAGCACTCTCATCAAACTAAACAAACAACTCAAAGAACAAATAAAGTTTACTAACACCAAATTTGAGGTGAATTTGGGCTTGCAGGCCAAGGAAAATCACAAAGCATTCTTTGGCTATGTCTGCAACCTCAAAGGCAATATGCAATTGTGTGCAGAGCTCATTGTAAATGAAGCCATCTATACTGAGCCAGAAGATATAGCAGGCCTACTGGCTGACAAATTCAGCACCAACTTTAACCCCCTTCCCTTAGGAAATCTTATCAAATATAACTGCCCCTGCTTTCACTAGAGAAAAGGTCCTTAATGCTCTCTCTAAGGCCAAGAACACTTTATTAACAGGCCCAGATGATTATTTATTTATTTATTTATTTATTTATTTATTTATTTATTTTACATTTGTTGACAGGGCTAGTCCAACTGGATATATGCCCATTTTCAGTAGTGGCCCAGGGAGAAAAGCTCCACAAATACACTATCAATTATACTATGTGACATTTACAAACGCAGGTACATTTACAGATATTTTGCCATTCATTACATTTCATTGCATTTCTGTAAACAGAATCATGATACATTTCAGCTATGGTTAGCCATTCAAATATTTCACCAATAACTTTTTTAAATATAGGAGCACACTCTCTTTACAGTTAACAGAAAAGTGCCTAGCTTATACAGGTATGGTGATTAGTACCCTGAGAAAACTGAGGTAGTTAGTCAGGGTTAGCACAAGGGCATAACCATTGTGATTTAAGGTATGGTTTCAATTTGCTTTTAAAGAGTGTTGTTGAGGAAAGGGAGGTTAGGTCACTGGGGAGGGAGTTCCAGATTTTGCCCACAGTATTAGCAAACAAGGAGTCACCAGCCAAATTGTTAGCTTTACCTATTTGTACAAGTAGTTTATTTGATGAGCGTAGGGTCTTGAGGTTGTTATAGGGGTGATTAGGTTTGTAAGTATTGGTGTGTTAGTAGGTTGGTACAGGATTTTGTGGGCAACCGTTAACTGGTTAAATAGTAGTAGATTTGGCAATTCTAGCCATCCTAGCTGCTTAAGATTATCACAATGATGGGTTCTGAAGGCAGACCCACTTACAAATCTGGCAATATTATTGTAGGAGATTGCTAGCTAGTTCAGGTTGTTTTTACATAGTTTAGTATATATATAAGTGAGGCATAGAGAAGGGTAGAGATTAAGTGGGTACGGGCAATGGTGGTCCTGGCTAATGGAGTCAAAAAGGGTTTAATTCTGTATAGGGATCCTAATTTTTTGTTGACTATTTTTATAGTACTGTTAATATGGGAGTCAAAGGTAAGGTTGTTGTCAATTAGTACCCCAAGAAGTTTAGTAGTAGAATCAGGAGATGTAATAGTACCATTGCTTGATGTCACAGTAACATTAAGTGGGGAGGCCCTATGGGTGGAAGTAAATAATGGCAGTTTTGTTTTTTTAGGGTTCAGGATGAGACATCGATGTAGAAGCCATTTCTCAACTGTATTAAACACATTTTGGGTTAGGGACTGTAGGTCAAATGGTGAGGTGGCAGAGCATATTAACGTGGAATCATCCACGTATTGGATTCAAGTAGCTTGAGGTATTACAGAATATAGGTAATTTACAAAAATAGGAAATAGGAGAGGGCCTAATATGGAGCCTTGAGGGACACCAAGGGCAATTGGGAGGTAGGAAGATAAGTTGTTCTCCCATAGGACAGCCTGCTGTCTGTTGTCTAAGTATGATTGGAACCATTGGATAGCCAGTGTGTCTAGAGACAGGTTTTTGAGTATGTTTATGAGTAAGTGGTGGTTGACCATATTGAAGGCTTTTGAAAGATCAGTGAAGAGGGCCAAGGATAGAGTGTCATTGTTGCGATTCTTATTAATCCAGTCAGAGAAAGATAAGAGAGCAGAGGTGGTGCTATTAAATGGCCTAAAACCATGTTGACAGTTGGCTAGTAAGTTGTTTTCTATTAGGTGGTTTAACAGCTGTTTATGAATGCATTTCTCCATGATTTTTGCCAGTGGAGATAATAGGCTATAGGTCTATAGTTTGATAATTCGTTGGCCTTACCACCCTTATGCAAGGGGATATTGTGTGAAATTTTCCAGATTGATGGGATAGTTCCTTCAGTAATAGTTCTATTAATCAGGATGTAAATTGGGTAGGCTATGGCTTTTGCAGCTTTTTGCAGGTATTCTGCAGATAGTAGGTCTACAGAGAGGATGGTAGGTTTAAGCTTTTGTATAAGGGTGCAGACAAGGGATGTAGGAACAGGTTGAAAGTGAAATGATGAGAGTGCGTTAGTGATGGAGGTGGTTGATGATGATGTGTTAGGGGATAGCTGATTGGCAAGAGATTGAATGGTCTCTGTGAAGAAAGTGTTAAAGGTATTGGCTATTTGCTTGGGATTATTGTGACCAGAGCCTAAAGGGATGGGTGTGACTGAACAACCTGGGTGTAAGAGTTTATTGATGCCTGACCAGAATTTTTGTGGTTTGTTTTGGTGGGTTTGTTGGAGCTCAAAGTAAAAGTTTCTTTTGTCTAACAATATGGCTTTTTTTTGTTTCATTTATTAGCTCTCTAAACTTTAATTGATCTGCAGGGTTTTTAGTAGAATGCCAGTTGGCCCAGAGTTTGTTTCTAAGGAGGATTTTTTGTTTAGTAGATTTTGAGAGCCATGGGGCTGGTTTAGTCCTGGCTCTAATCGTCCATGTTGGTGCATGGTAGCCTAAAATGGCTAGGAATTTTGAATTAAAGTATTTTAATGCTTCTTCTGGATGTAGGTTTTTCAGGGGTGACCAATCACATGCCAAAAGTTCTTTCTGAAAGCTGTCAGGGTTACAATTCTTGTTGGTCCTTATTGTCCTATAGGTCATTGGGTTTGGAATGTCACTCTTATATCTGATTATGAAGGTCAGTGAATGGTCGCTTATATCTTCGGGGAGGGTGCCTACTTTGTAAGCTTGATGGTGACTATTTGTGAGAATCCAATCTAAGGTGCTTTCCTTGTCAGTAAGTTTATTGGTCCCAGGATGTCTTCTAAATAGCATGAAACATGGCCTATCAGGCCATCTGGAATTGCTATTTAACTGTAGACTCCAAACAGGCTCTGTGCCTTACAAATGGAGAAAAGCAACAGTCACCCCTCTGCACAATGATGGGCCATCTACAGACCCTGAAAACTAGAGACCCATAAGTCTCACTAGTCTTATATTCAAAGTCATGGAAAGAATTATCATGAAAATGATCAATAATGATATAGTAAATGTCCAGACACTGGATCCAACCCAGTCTGGTTTTATCAAGAGCAGATCATGCCTACTCAACCTAGTGGACTTCTTTGAGAAGGTCATGAAAACAATGGATGTAGGCAAAATGGTTCACACTGCCTACCATGATCTAGCCAAGTCATTTGACACAATCCCACTCAGGCATTGTTGACAAACTCAAGAGTATAGGTACAAACGCTTATGTCACAAGGTGGATAGCTAACTGGCTTACAAACAGGACACAGGAAGTTAGAATTGGGGAGTCACCTCTACAAAGAAGCCAGTCACAAGTGGAGCCCCTCAGGGATTGGCCCTGAGACTGCTCCTTTTTTGGCATTTACTTCTCTGAATTCAATGCAAATGTCAATGGCCTCAGGCTGACTAAATTTGCAGATGATTGTCATTGAATCCCTCACCGACACAAATTTTCTCCAGGAAGGGCTGACACAGACAAACAACTGGTATCAGAGCCATGGGCTAAAATTAAAGGCCAAGAAATTCATAATAGTATCCTTCTGGAAGTCATCCATCCCTGGTAATTATCATATTGGCAATACACCCCTTAGAGCTGACCCAGTAGTCAGGGACTTAGGGAAACACATAGACAGTAATCTAGCCTTTGACCATCACGTGTCTACAGCATTGAGTAAATCATTCTGTGTTGTGCAACTTATAAACAAAGGTATGGCATCTAGGTCCAAGGAAGTCATTGTTCCACTGTATTCTTCATTCATCAGACCTATGAATGAGTATGATGCCCCTTTGGTATGCACTTAACCAGGCATATCCAGCAATTGATATGTTCACAGAGGTTCCTCACTAGAAGAATACAGGACTTAAGTAATATGTCCTATGCAGACTGCCTCAAGGCCTATCCCTTTATTCTGTCTCCTACAGGCTGTTGAGGGGACATCTATGCCTGGCATACAGGGCATTATCAGACCACACTCCGATGGACCTCTTGCATATTCACAAAACAGACAGCACCAGAATTACCCATTCTAAAGACTTAAACCTTGCCTGTGATATAAATAGGACCTGCTGGAGAGAAAGGTATGAATCCCAGAGACTACCCTGTCTCTGGAACAGGCTTCCCATCCATGTAAAAGCAGATTTCTTCCTTAACCCAATTCAAGTGTAACTTGAACAATTGGATGGGGAACAAGAAATTCACCACTGGTTTGGCACCTATGTCTCTAACAGACACGGAAAACCTGTAAATGGTTCCTCTCCCAGGTCCCTGCTTGTAAATGTTTCCTCTCCGAAGCCCCTGCTTACACTTATCAAGGATACCAGAACTTGTCAAGAGATATGGTATGCATGGGTAAGCTTTTAAAGGACCTTGCAGTCCTTAGCCTACCAAACACCTATGAACTTTTAAATAATTCCCTCAATCACTTGCAAGCACTACCAAATTTAATTGCCTGTAGCAAAAATCCCTTTGAAGCATCTCTCAGTCACAACATGCAATTACCACAGTATTCTAAATATTTTAGTTTACCCATCCTAAACTCTGTCACCTTTTTCCCAAACTAAACCTCTGTCTTAAGCTTCTCTTTACCTCTGCTTTCTAGGAATACACATTTCTTAATTAAATCCATCCCCTCTGTGCTGCTCTATCATATTCCCTAATCAATACATTTCTGCATTATTAATATTATTCTTCCTGGGATAAACAGAAATGTCAAGATTTTAGATAAAGAAAAACATTGGTCTATAGGTCTTGTACTAAGCTAGCTGCCCTTTTGGACCATTTTAAACTTATCCATTTCTCCTTAAAGATGAAACTCAATCCTATACCTTGTGCCTGTGAGGTAAACATCTTAATTACTGTGATAAGCCCCCAATCCCTGCCAAAGCATTTTTCAGCTTCCACAAACTCATTTGATTAATTAGCCTCATATTTGCAACAGACATTTGCCAATCAGCGATTTAAGCAAAAAATGTATTTAAACTTTACTTTTTACTCAGGACACAGCTCCTGTTCAAGCACTAATGATCCACTTTCAAGACAACTGCCATACAGTTTTCAAACATTCCAGTAATCACTTCCTTCAGCCTCCAGTTATTTACTGTGTGACCCTGAGCAAGTCACTTAACCAGTCATTGGTTTTGAGCAACTAGTAAATTGGGTTTGGCTCCAAAGGGGTCTTCTGGACCACAAGCCTAGTAACTATTTGCGAACCTATGAATCTAAACACTTGCTTACACCTTTCTCTTTCCATTTTTGTATATAACACCAGCCTGCAATTACTCACAGTTTTCTAAGTTATTCGTTCCTTGTCCAGCTTCCAGCAGTTCAGACTTTGCCATGATGGCTATGACCACTTTTTTAGCATGTTGACATTCACATCTCTGCTATAAGTTTCGATATATAATACATTTGCTTTAAGCATTTACATAATTACTGTTCAAAAGATTTTCCCCATATTATTTTCTCTCTTTATGCATAGAATACTGTACTAAACATCTGCATTTTATTTGTCACATATCTGTGCAATCATATAATTTACCACATTGTATGCTCATCATATCACTTTGCCTCATTTTACCTCTTTTCTTGTACCATATGCCTACATTAATCGAGTTGTATATTTGATTTAACATCAGTTTTATACAAATGCTCTCTTTTAACATTTCATTTTGAACTTATGCTCCATTGCAAATAAATTAAGCAACTAAATGTCGAGCACTCTTGACCCACAGCTGCAAGGTTAACCTTATCAATTGCGGGGTGCAATTTGAACCATTTTGGTGGGGCCCTTCAGCTGCCCCCCATAACTCCAATTCCTTCCCATGCTGGCTTCCTTGACCTATGACTAGTTCAGATTAGGTATCAGGAATACATGCTATTACTCTACCTTAAAAGCAAAACAATATACTTTTATTACATTACATATTGTCATAATACAGAAGTAAACTACTGGAATCCTAAATTATCCAGAGATTCAGTATGTCCTGTAGTTCTTCTCTCAGGGTCTATTTAACTCTGGCACACTATAAGTGACTTGTTTGATGAGACACTGATGCCCTGTGTCTACATGGTGCTTCATCAGGTTGGTACACTCTAGGTTACCAGTAACACACTTCCAAACTCCTGTAGTGCTGCCTAGATCTCCTAAGCTGAAGGTACCTGAACATTTCCTCCTTGTATCCTCCCCCACACTTTTTTTCCTCTTCTATTTCACCATGCTTTTTCTTCTTAATTTCTATGACTACCTTGTGGCAATCAGTGCCACTAAATGTGAAGAAGATGCTGTAACCCAATTAGTTTCAATGAATAAGCCACAAAACACAACCTTGGCATTAAGAGCATAGAATGATTGTGAGCTATTGTCCTGGGACTGGGTCTGCAACCTCCACACCCAAATTAGACTGCACAGTGTTCACTTACAGAGCCACACCACTCTCTCTGTGAATCAATGTCTCCCAGTACCCCTCTATCCACAGTCACATAAACACATGTACACAATTTCCAGGGAAGGCTGTTGAATTCTCCAATTCCACACAGCTTTCTTCCTGGCCCTGGTAGTACTGCCATTGCTCTGACAAAAGTCAGAAACTTCCAGTTACTTCTATATTCTGGTTGTCCCATTTGATGTCTCTCTTACAGGTAGTCTGCCAAAGCCGTCTCAAAGACATGGCCCTTGCAGTTCATTATTCCTCAGTGTAAATAGTTACCTTCTTCTCAATACTCTTGTAATAAATGAATACCATCCACAATAGCCTGAAGACAATTAAATTCGTTTTACTTAAATAATAAAGAAAATAGCACAAATACCAAATAAAATATGCATACCCGCGGTGGTGGTGCTGCGGTAGTGTTGTCGCCTCACAGTAAGATGCTGTCCGGTTCGATTCTCAACTA
This sequence comes from Protopterus annectens, assembly GCF_019279795.1. Taxonomy (NCBI): domain Eukaryota; kingdom Metazoa; phylum Chordata; order Ceratodontiformes; family Protopteridae; genus Protopterus; species Protopterus annectens. Next base: position 804,730,920 of record NC_056730.1, read on the forward strand.
GAGCGTCTTCTGCGTGGAGATATGCGTGAACGGGCGTACCTTCATTGAAGGTTGTGTGTCAGGGCTGGTAACTCAACACGTAAAAATCAACTACCAATCATTAGCGGACCGGGGTTCCGCTGTGGCGACCCCTACCCGGGAAAAGCCGAAAGACACAAACAAACCAAATAAAATATGCATACATAGGTTGGCACATAAAGAAGATTAAAGTAAAGTACAATAAACATAGGTAGAATGCATACAGAAAAATCCAGCTATCTTAAGTTTCCTAGCTAGCTGCTACAAGGAGTACTTTGTCTTAGAATGACTAGCTAATTTCCACAGATAGAATGTTCTCACAGCACACTTGTTTCTCAACATTTTCATTAAATCATAATTATATAGCCAAAGTCCTTGTGTGACTTCATTGTTGTTACAGAGACTGGTTATAAAGCAGCTAGCTCCACACCCATCACAACAGCAAAAGTTTGTCCCAACGCCTTGACATCTGTTTCTTCTTTAATTGCATCCCAAATGGGTCTTAAAAATGTCAATGAACATTTCATTCCAATGATGTTTCATCCTCATCTGTTATCTTAGGAGAAGGTGCCATCCTGTCTGTGAACTTGCCCATCACCCTGTCTTTTAAAATCTGGACAAACAGAAGTGTTTACTGTGTAACCTATACATTGCAAATCAACATGCCAGAAACAGAAGAGAAAAACAACATACAAAGAGGAATACATTTCACTTCCTTCAGCCTAGCATAAGCACATCTCTCAAACATTCCCTTTTAGCCTGGCATGACCTCTTGCTTCACAATCTCACTGACTCATGTCTTACTCTTTCACATACCATGTCAAACAATAGTACGTACTGTAAATACTTTGTTTATATGTTATTTTGTCCATAGAAACAGTATACTGTATGATGTTATGACAGTGTATATATATATATATATATATATATATATATATATATATATGTATATATATATATATATATATATATATAGTTTTCTTAGTAATTGTTTGACTGAGTTTTTGTATCACTTCTACTTATCGTGTTCATTAATGCTGATTCTGATTTATACCTCTGTTATGCTTGTTCTTAAATCACAACTGTTGCACTGATGTTGATTGAAGTTTGTTTCTTTGATTGTATTTCCACAATGCTGTACCAGAAAATGGTCTAGGTGCATCAGTGTTCTAAAACCAAACAAACCAAATACAAAAACAAAAAAATGATAAAACCACACACGCAAGGCTGCAGAGATTCCAACAAACCAGCTCTAGCAATCCAAAACTTGTTGATAAGCACATTCATTTTATTCAATAATAAAACTTCATCAGATGAACATAAAATGGCCTGACAACATTTAAATACACTTTTAAAATATCATATGACCAACATTTTCAAATCATGTGAGCAACTTAAAATCATGTGACAACTGAACCCCTGTGCAAATCCTAAGTCAAAGACGGTAAAAATCATTAAGTTAAAAAAGTAAATATACACAATAGCAACCCAAATACCTGAATAGATAGTTTAAATAATTTTCAAATAATTTAAAACTATTGTCACTTAAATAGAATGCACACAAAACTATAGTTAGAAACATTTTGATAAAAAATTACTTAATCATGAATGAATAAATAAATAAATGAATCTGCCTGTAAAGAACAGCAGCAGTATCATCTTTGCAATGCTCTCAGTTTTAAGAGGCAACTGACAGAAATCTGATCATTTATACCTGGCCAGGAGCTATAAGTTGACAATATAGCTCACATTCTTCTAGTTTAAGCTGCCAAGGCCTCCATGTTCACCAAGTATAACCTTTTCCATGATTGTGAACTTAAACTCATGATCTGGGAGTGCTATTGAATGTTTTGCTAGGGCATTATTTCTTTTTCTTTTTTTTTTTTTTTTTTTATGTCATATAAATTTTCAGCAACTCTCTCTTTAAACTTACATTCAGTTTTCCCTATATAGAAAACCGAACATTATTGGCAACATGCTGCATATACTACCCTGCTAGTTATGCAGTTAAATGCCCTTTTTATGTTAAATGTAAAATTCTTTATAATTTCTTGTTCCCTCACCATAATGTAGGGGCAAATGGAGCAACAACCACAATTGGAGATGCAATGGGTTTTATGACTGGTGGATACTGATGTTTTACTAGGGTGTTCAATTATATTTTTAAGGTTACAGCCCCTTTGATATATAATGCATGGTGTCCCCCCCACCTTTTCAACAACATGCTTGTCTTCCCTTAAAATAGCCCAGTTTTTCTGAATTATGCTCCTAATGGTCACACTATCAATGTTATAGTTTGTGATAAAGGAGCTAGTAAAATCTTTATTTTGTACAGGCTGATGTATAGATATGAGGGTGGGGTAGATTCATCAGAAGAGGTACTGTTGTTGACCATAAATTCACCTATTTGTACAACACCTACTGATGTTTCATGATGACTTAACATTGGCTTGAAAAAATGTGTTTCTCTTTTGTTTATTACTTCAGACATGCATTGGTTATCAAAAGCATGGGGGTAACCTCTAACCAGGAACATGCCCTTAATTTTCTCACATTCATTTAGAAAATTGCCAAACCTTGACACCATTTGCACTCCTCTTACAAACTGATGCTTGATCACAGCAGTTTTTGGTGGGGGGAATGTAAACTTGAATAATGCAGATAGGTGTTAGAGAATGTGGGTTTATGGTAAATCTGAGCATAAAATTCACCTCTATTGTTGTCTTTAGATAGAATAATGTCTAGATAAGAAATACTAGATTCACTAGCCTCAAATGTAAACTTCATAAAATTAGTGGTCATATTGATGTAATCAAAAAACTTTTAAAAATGTCAAAATTGTCATTCCATACAATAAAAATGTGATTCAAAAAATGAGCATACAACGTATAATTTTTCATGAACTCTGAACTGAACACAAAATTGTATTCCCATGTTGTAATTACAATATTATCAAAAAGTCTGCCATACGTAGAACCCATTGCTACACCTGTGCATTGATGATGGTATTCATGTTCAAACAATATAAAATTATTGTTTAACACAGTTTCAATTAGAGTTTCACAGGTGTTTACATTGCCCTGGCTTATACCCTTATGTATCAGGTATACAGAAAACCTTTCAATACCTTTTCCGTGAGGGATCATGGTATACAAGTCCTGAATATCAATATTATAAGTAAACAACCAAACTCAAAAAGATCTATTTTCCCCAAAAAAGGCCCAAGAATTTTTACAAATGTGTTTTACTTGGGTGACCAAATTTTTAATTTTTCATCTAGGAACTTGGCGCATGAATGTGTTATCGAACCTCTGGCATCAACGATCGGTCTCATTGGTGGCTCCTCAATATTTTATGAATTTTTGGGATGCCGAACTTCGAAGGAATAGTAGGTGCCATGGAGTTTAAGTAGTTGTATTCATTCAAGTCAATTTGTTTATCTATAAATAAATCATTAAGGGTTTCCCTCACTTTTTTGTAGGCTGTATTAAGTCCATTCAGTGACATCTTATTGTAGGTAGCTCTAGAAAGCTTATTAAGAATTTTTTGTTTATAGTCATGTGCTTCCATCACCGCAGACAACCACCTTTGTCTGGTTTCATCAGCCTTACGTTTTGGTTACTTAGTTCTCTTAGAAGTTTTTTCTCATTAGGTAGTAGGTTGTCATTTAAGAATGATTTTTGATTGTTGTTTTTCAACAGTGCCCAGAAATCCAGTTCACATATCTTTTCAAAACAATGAATCATGGGGTGAACTGGAGGGTTGAATGTGTTACACACCCTGAAAGTATTTCAGATATTAGTAGAGGTGTCAAACAAAAACTCCAGTTCAGTTTTCTAATAAATAGTTTAAAATCCATTAAAAGTTTTGCCACTTTTGCACGTTCATTAGGGACAAAAGTGAGTCCACACTCAAATAAGTTTGCACACTTTGAGGTTAAACAGTAGGCAGAATAACTGTATATGGTGAAATCCCCTTACTGTTGGCAATCAAAATGCATAAAGAGCCCCTGAAACTCGAAAAGGAGTTCTCACAATTTATCTCCGGTTGTTGCCTTTGAATTTCTGATTCTGCCACCGTGTCTGGCCTCTCTGGGTAATTTTTGTCTGAAATCACCGATTCTGATAGTTGTGATGTTGCTTCACCTGGATTCTCTCTGACTAGTGAGGTAAAGAGTGTTCTAAAGGGAGATTCTCAGTATTGTTGGTAACATTGTTTTGATTATGCACTGGTGAAGAACTTTCTATGAAATCACATGGGGGTTCATTAACTGTAGAACCCTGATAGGTTGCAAATCTACGACCTCATGCCTGAGAATCCAGGGGGTCAGGGTATGCTGTGTGGTTAGGATAGGCTAACCTATCGCTTTCTAGTTTATTTTCCTGTTTTTTTTTTTTTATTTGAAATATTTCATCACTGATACTCGTAAAGATCATGTCGGAATCAAATTTATACTGTTCAAAGCTCAGATGATGGGTAATCAAGTCATTAAGTATATTAATGTCCACCACTAATTCCTCTATCAATTTGTTATTAAAAATGAATTAATACCTGCATATATTTGCATCCTTGTCGATCAAGTTGTTGTTGTTATGTAACTGTAGTAATTCCAAATGAAGTGGTGCATCTTTAATACATCCATTCAGGTGGTGCCAGGTGTGTAACCTTTCAGAACTTGATGTTCCCTGATACATTCAGCCAAGAATGCATTCTCTCATTGCAGTTTCTTATATTTCATGAGTTTATAATCAAATTGTTCCAGATATTCTGTGATACTGGAAGTAGAAACAGAGGAAACAGGCTGCTCTTGATTAAACTGAAAGTTACTATGAAGCCAATCATTTAAATCTGGAACCTGAACAGTAGTGTTGGCCCTCTTAATGTTATTGCCAGCAAAATCTCTTCCTGATGCAATATCCATTCCCTGCAACAGCTGTGGAGTCATTAAAAAGCTTCCATAAAGATTGTCAGTTCTGTCACAATCCCTCCACTCCTGCAAGGACAATGAAGCTGAAATACTCTAAACACGCTCAGTTAATTGTTGAATTAGTAGGGAGAGATCCCTTACAGAGCACTGTAATGAAGACATATCCAGTTCATAATATAGTAGCTGGAAATTTGTCAACCTTCCTGTGGCCATAGTAAAGTAAAACTAAACAAACCAAATACAAAAATAAACACCAGATAAAACCACATATGCAAGGCTGTAGAGATTCCAATAAAGCAGTTCCAGCAATTCAAAACTTGTTGATAAGAGCTTACATTTTATTTAATAATAAAACTTCATCAGATGAACATAAAATGGCCTGACAACATTTAAATATACTTTTAAAATATCATATGACCTCATTTTCAAATCATGTGAGCAACTTAAAATCATGTGACAGCCAAACCCCTGTGCATATCCTAAGTCAAAGACAGTAAAAATCACCAAGTTAAAAAAGTAAATATATACAATAGCAACCCAAATACCTCAATCAGTGCTGTACCTTGGTTAACAAACTTCAAATACAAAAAATGTTTCAGGTTACGAATTCTGCACACTAAGGCATGTTTGGGAGGTACAGCAGATGTCACTAAGCCAACCATCCTACTAAAAAGCTGGCTCATTTTGAATCATGAATCCTAGTAAAACTTTCTGACTCATCAAAGTTCCAGCTCTTGCCCCCCCCCCCCATGCTTCCACAAAACCACATAAATCTGTTGAACATTTTCATAATAATAATATGATAATAATGACTCCATATTTATGTTCATATGACATTTAAATCAACTATTGCAGAAGCATTCAGACTTTATTTCATGAGTGAATATTATCATCTGAATGGGTCAATGAAATGCAAACCAGGAAAGCTAAGAATGTGTTACTTTTCTCATGGTTTCCATTCAGACCCAGGACACTAAGATTTTTGTGAGCTAGCATGTCCTCTACTGACTTCACAAGTCATCTTTTAAATCGAGTGTACAGTAACTGTCTGTGGTTATCTGATCACTGCTTGCAGAACCATGCTTGGCTGTTAGAAACCTCAGTTCACCCAGGTGAAAGCATTATAGACCGTGGTAGTTATGTTCTGTATATTCCTCTTAGAGGAATTGTGTTGAGAAATTTCAGTACAAATGATGTTATACAGGAAATAGAGGGGGCCATAATGCCATTTCTAGACATGAGTGCAATATTAAGGAATATAAGCCAAATTAGCAGAAAATGGTAGAACATGGCTATAGAAATCGAAAACTGATATTGAGAAAGTGAGTGTTGGCATGAACAGAGTAAAAGCATATATTTACAGAATAATATTCATGTATGAATTCAGCAATCAGAACTACAAAGTAGTATATAAGACATAAAATACATGCAGCCATTACAGAATAATATATGTCATAATATACACATAGCAATCAAAATGTTATAAAATATTTAACATTTAACTCTTTATCTCAAACATACAGATCATAAACTTCAAGACAATAGATATACACTATAAATCATAAAACATTATCTTACATTTATCAGACCAAGGATGTGTATAGTCAACATATATGAATATAAGGACTATATATTATAAATTAGACACAGTACTTGTCATTTGATAGGACACACTCCTGTACTAACCATTAAGTTTGACGAGATTCACAAAGCTAGTTTTGCATAATGAAAAAATCATCTTAGAATGTAATTGAGGTATAGTGCTAGATTTAGGCAACTACTGGCTTCGTAGTCTATCCTTTGTCAAAAATAAAGCATTTGCAATTTGTTTTCAGTAAGGTGATCCTTCAGATTGGTTCTGAAACCATTTAGTGTTTTTTGTTTGGCTATTTATGTGCATGTGTGTGTGTGTGTGTGTGTGTGTGTGTGTGTGTGTGTGTGTGTGTGTGTGTGTGTGTGTGTGTGTGTGTGTGTGTGTGTGTGTGTGTGTGTGTGTGTGTGTGTGTGTGTGTGTGTGTGTGTGTGTCTGTACTGTATAGCTGATTTCGGGCTTGAGATCTTATTTTGAAACTGACTTCTCACTAGTAGTCAATCTGAAGGAGAATGCTTTTGAACTAGCACTTAAGTGAGAGTAATGACTCTCTCTACTTAATAGGTTACTATGTAGGGTAGACAATAATATAGCAATAACCCACGCCTGGGTGTGGGTAATGCTGGATTTACCCACGGTTGGCGTGGTTTGGTCCCGAGGGCGAAGCCCGAGGGACCAAACAAAGACAACCGTGGGTAAATCCAGCATTACCCACACCGAGAAGTGGGTTATTGCTATTATACAATGCCATTATTTAAGAAAATAAATAATTACTTTTCTTAAATAATGGCATTGTATAATGCCTCTTTGCTGCCCTTCCGCACCTTTTCTGGTGTTCCGCGGCAGTTCTGATGTACTGCGCATGCCTACGCAGTACATCAGAGCTGTGGGCAAAAGCAACGGAGAACGCAAGTTCTCCGTTGCTTTACTAATCGCTATGTTAAATGGGTTTAACATGGCGAGACAGCTTTAAAATAAGCAACGGAGATCTCCGTTGCTTATTTTAAAGCTGTCTCGCTATGTTAAACCCATTTAACATAGTGAGACAGGTTTAAAGCAACGGAGATCGCAAGATCTCCGTTGCTTTTACTATTGTCGCTATGTTAAAGGAGTTTAACATAGCGAGACAGCTTTAAAAAGCAACGGAGATCTCCGTTGCTTTTTAGCTGTCTCGCTATGTTAAACTCTTTAACATAGCGAGACAGTATTTAACGGAAAAAGTCCGGGCGACCGGACCTTTTTCCGTTAGTATATTGAGGGATTTACAACGGGCACGCTGGTTGGGCTGGCCAATCAGCGTGCACGTTTTGAGGGTAGGCATTGTATAATTAAGATTTATTAATTTGTTTGTGAGGTTGTTAAGCAGGAGGGTACTTTTGATTGTTATTGCTAATGGGATTTTATTTTCAGAGCTCACAGAGGTACATCAAAGGGTCTGCAAACAGCACAAATCTACATATTCTATTAAAGTGTACAGTCACCATCACCATGAAACATTCCTGCCAGTATCAATTCAAATATATCATTAGTATAGTCTTAATAATTCTTCTATGAAATGTCCTGAAGTCTCAGTTTAACTTAAAGCATTGGTAGTCACCAGAGGGCCAGCATGTGAATATGTCCATAGACTTCAATGAATAGTGCATTCACTGAATCGTGTCCATTAAAGTCTGTGGATGTATTTAGACACTAACCTTATGTTTTTATCACTGGAGACTAAAAAAAATTAATTTAGATATATCTTAACAAAAAAGTTACTCATTCAGTAGGACACATAGCTAAACAAGACATTTTGTCACTTAAGCTATTAATACTATATTGTTAAAGAGGAGTAGTCCATAGTCTAACTTTGGAATTAACTACACTTTACCAGAATTTTTCAGGATATATAATTTGCATATGTAAGACAGAAATATGTTGCCACCCATGGGTAGCCATCTACTTAGTGGACGTTTTGTAAAATCCAGTATGTCTATTCATTGCTTATGTGCCCCTGTGGCATTCAGTTGTTTCTAAGTACCTATTAGGATTTTTTTAATACAGTCATGCATTCTTCTCCATCAAGAAAGCTGACAAACCTCAGTGTTTCTCTGTCACCTTCTATTTTACTAGTTGTTAAATGTTCCTACAGTCAATGCAGACTTACCGCATACCCTAGTTATTTGCCTTGTGCTGCTTTACTTGTAGATGCAGCTCCTTGGTTTGAATTGTGAAAAACTGAAAGGCTGCCAGCCCAGCTAGATAGAATTTTGAAGATATTCTATGTCGTTGTAAATATTAATATAATCCACAGGCTGTTTTACAAATGTAAGACAACTAAATGTAAAAAAAAACTGTTATATGTTCTGAACTTCAAAAATGTAACCACAGTGCACCATGAAAACTGATAAAATAAAGCATTTTATGACTGTTTGATCTCAAAGCTTGGAGACAGGATGTCTGGATGAAAGAATTCTTTCTATTGTCTTAGGACAAGAGTTAATTGCTAAATTTTACATGTGTAATATATTTTATTGCTGTGGCTTCCTGACCAGGTGCAAGCTTACTAAGAAATGTAAATTTAAAGTTTCTGGTAGCCTGGGAACCAGAGAAATGTCAAGAATGGTGTAATCTAAAATGAGTCAGCAGTGATGTATTATCAATTTAAGAGATCTCAGAGAGAAAGAGATAGCATTTTGCATTTGTCTTCAGAACTGACATCACCAGCACTCTGCCTTTGTTCTGTATGTATGTAAGTTTATTTAGAACAGTATTGCTCTTAAAGTTAGATAGGAATTTAGTCAGATTTAGTCTATTTGTTTTCTATATTTATGACAGACTAGACAGCAATATTGGTTTAAAGCATTTTCCTGTGATTTCTGAACTCTTGACTAGCACTGTGTTGAATTGAGGAGATTTGTCTTGTGTTTCTATTATTTATTATTTAATATATTTAAACCTTTCAACTGTGGCTGTTTTGTGTAGAGATAATTTAAGCTCTAGAGTACTTGCATATATTTAGTGATACTGTACTAAGCCACTCCAATAGCCTTAAAAGTTCTGGTCACACTTACTAATTGGATAACAGTACAGTTTTACACAGCAAAAGCGGTCACCCTTTAGGAAGGGCCTTATAGTAGCTGATAAGCAGGGGTTCTAGTGGCAGTGGATTACTACCTTATAGCCTGAGCAGAAGGCGCATACCTAGTGAACCTGTACCAGCCTTCCCCAGGAGTGTCTGTGTGTTTGTATATAAATCATATCTCAAAGTGTGTGTGTTTGTGTGTGTGTGTGTGTGTGTGTGTGTGTGTGTGTGTGTGTGTGTGTGTGTGTGTGTGTGTGTGTGTGTGTGTGTGTGTGTGTTTCAGCTACTTGTCCAGGGACACGAAACACTTGTTGGACAGAGGGAGTGCTGGGAGGACTTGGCTTGGAACCCTGGCTAAGGACTCCACTTTATAGCTGTGCCAGTGCGGAGACTTACTGGGGATCTGGAGAGAAAGGGAGAAACCAGCCCCAGACTGACTGTAATCTCGGTGTGCTCTTAAGGGAAATTGTACTTTATTATGTGTGTACTTGTTATCCTTCCCAATATGCACTCCCCTCATTGGTGTTAGTGGTGAGGATTGAGGCTCCTTGATTACTGGGCCAGTGCATGGGCGTCACATGCATGGTCAGTGTTAATGGTCCATAGTCTTGGTACTTGCCATATTTAACATTTATCATACTTGATTGACCTCTCATTCTGTTATATTGCTAAATCTGTAAACCTTAACTGATAAGGCATCCATCATAGAAGCTAGTTTATCATTTTCCAGGACTGTAACTTACATATACTTTCATTTTATGTACTTTTTTTTTTTTTTAATTTTAAACAGAGCTGCAAGTACTCACACCCAGGTTCTCATTTCAATCCTCTTCAATGGATATTTTTTGGACAGAATTTGGAAGATTACTATATGTCTATATTTTTAAAATACATGTACTGTAGATTTCCCATAAACATGCTAAGTTACTCTAATAATGCTCCCACTTAAAACACCCACACCACTAGTCTCCAAATCTAAATCGACTTTCTTTGCCAAATTTACAAAATTTTATTTGTCTTTCTCTTAACATCTTTCCAAACACTTTTGCATGCTAGCCTCTGGCCTATCTTACACATTTCTCAAACTGGCATCCTCCTAATTTGCAAAACAGTCTATATGTTAGTGCAAAACTGTCAATCCAGTACAGACTAATATTGACATATGAAACTTACAGTATCTATTAGAATTGTGAAATTCTTCTGTATTCTGCCTTTTTGTATGTTTACACATTTCTGTACTTTATATTTTGTAATGTTGAAAATTTCATTACTTTATAAATTCATCTAATGTTGCAAAACTCTGTATTTTATAATATGTACCGGAGCTTTTCTCCTCGGGTCTCCACTGAAAATTGGCCACAAGCCCAGCTGGACTAACCCGGTTAACAAACAATAACAAATAAAATAAATAAATAAAATAATAATGACAGCAATAAATTGTCACTAGATTTGCATTGTGGTGTGGTTCTCACTAGGTCTCCATCATAAAGCACATTTGATTCAAATTACTATTCTTACTAACCAAATGTGATAAATAAGATAATAAAAGAATATGCCATATTGGTTTTAAATTCACAGAAAAGTGCAGTACATACTGTAAAAAGAGTAGTCCAAATGTACTGCACTAATAAAACTTAATTTTTTTAGGTCTCCTGTCAGACTTCACTGCCTCTTTCAAGACATTGTTCTCCCATCAGTGTTGTCAAATATGGAATCTGTTTATGACAATGTGTCTTGTGAAATGATAATAGTCATCTAGAAATTCTGCAAGACCACTCTTTATGTGACATTTTTCTAGTGTCTGGTGAAGAAAAACACTTAATAAATGCCATCTTGTCTGCCAGGAAAGCCATCACTATATAACAGAGTTCTGTAAAAATAACATTCTGTATGATAAGGCTAGTATCTTATATCAGAGGTTCACTGTTTTCTGATACTGTTATAGTATTATGAAAAAAACATTATGAGGATCCGTATAAGTAAGTTTCAGAGCTGTATAGATCAACCTGCCCCCCCCCCCCATATATAACATAACACCTCTGTATAACAATCTTTACTACAGAGGCAATTTTCTTTTTTCCACAAATTGTGAACCATGTCAGTAAACAGAAAATATATCCTAAGCACTGGACTGGAAAATGCATTGTTCTGAGTTGAAGAAGAAATTCTTTGTGGTGAGATGTCAGGTGTGACAGAAGCAAAATTTCTAGCTAGAGTTGTGATTCACATGTAGGCACTTAATCAGCAGCACTAGAACTGTTCTTAAAGCAGCAGATAAGACTACACTTGCTTTATCTTCAGGAAGATGTCCCTTTATCCTATGTGTACATCATTTGTAAATCTGTAATTGTTATTAACGTTCTAGCGAATAATGTGTGAAGAATGTAGACATATTGAAACAAACATGCATTGTTTTTTGGTTAGGAATTATTCTTAAAGACTGTTTTCCATTAACTGTTTCAGTGAGTCATTTTCATTAGTTCCTGAATTTTTACTGGTAATGACATTTCATGGAAAAACGCACCTACGTGCAAACTTCTAAGTTTTCCTTTGCCTAAAAAAATAATCTACATATTATTGAAACAACATGCACTTAGTTTTAGCTGTTGTACAAATGCCTAAAAAGACTGAACTTTCCTGCTGCTGAAAGCTGTCGTGTTCAGCATGGATTTAGCCAAGATATTACACAGAAAGGAATTTGATATGTGTTACTAACTTGAATTCCTCAGCTTACAGGAAAAAATGTCCTATTTTGATGAATATAAGTAAGAAACCAAGAAACCAGTTCAGTCTAAATGCAGTCAGAAACAAAACTTGCAAATAATTTTACTTTTGAATTGTTCTTTTTCATTCCCTCGAGTTAGGAATCAGTGTGTAGATAATGGGCAGATCATTTTGCTAATAACTTTTATAAGAATCCATAAAAGCAGTTGTATTATTATACACAGATTTGTACCCATTCAATCTTGGCTGAGACAATAAGAAAGCAGTACCATGATTACACCATGTTCTCATATCAGCCTTCCTAGTAACACTGTTAAAACATGCAACACTTTTCAACTGCATCTATTAGACAAAGATAGAAAGGGCAGACTTTCACTTCATTTCATATTGTATTGTTGCTTTACACTTCAGATGACCATGTGGAGCACAATATTGCAAAATGACAGGTCTAATTTAAGGCATTTTATATTCCTTTCTTTCACTACTGTACTGTACTGGAACTAGGGTACTTGGAGAAGAAAAGAAGGAGCTGTTTTACTTAAGCTTTCCATGCAGATATAATAATGTTTGAAATAATGCACAAAACTATGAAAAACATGGGGAATAGAATGTTTGAGTTGACTGCCGCAGTGACAATCCATATATTAAATATATATATATATATATATATATATATATATATATATATATATATATATATATATAGAGGAACTCTACTAAATCTCGAAATCTAACAATCCCGAGACTCTGGATCCCGAGGACAAGAATCTAGAGATTGCAGAATCTCGAAGATAAAAAAAAAAAAATAAACAAAAAAACAAGATGTTGTAATGTATATGCAGGGGGGCAAGCCCCCCTGCACCCATCATGTGGGGGGCTGGGCCCCCCACACCCCTGCAACTTAAATATATCAACTCCGAGATTGCACTACAGTGGAGTGATCGAGAAAGTTTCCATTCTGCTCTGCACTGCACTATTTTTCCATTCACTCCACTGTAGTGCGATCTTGGAGTTGGTATATTTAAGTTGCAGGGGGTGTGGGGGGTGCAGGGGGGCTTGCTCCCCTGCATATATGTTAGAAAATGTTGTTTTTTTATGTTCGAGATTATGCAATCTTGAGATTCTGGTCCTCGGGATTCAGAGTCTCAGGATTGTGGAATTTTGAGATTTAGTAGTGATTCTATTTATATACATATATATATATATATATATATATATATATATTTTATATATATTATATATTTAATATATAATACTATATTATATATTAAATATATTATATATATATATATATATATATATATATATATATATATATATATATATATATACATATAGGTTCATAGGTAGGTACTAGGCTATTGGCCCTAGGGCCTGTACAAGCCTAGCCAAAAAGGTACCCTGGCTTTCACCACCCAAAAAAATTATTTTCCTGTGCCCCTGACAAGCAGAACCACAGAAGTGATCCCCAGGGTGAATTTCCTATTACCCATCCAATCATCAAGATTTTTCTTAAAGAGTGCTAATGAGGAGCTCTGTTTGACATAGATAGGTAGTCTGTTCCAGAGTATGGGAAGTCTCTGGGACAGGAATCTATCCCTCCAGCATGTTCTGTTTATTGTGGTGACAAGGTTTAGGTCCCTAGAGCATGTAGCTCCAAGGGATTGAGATTTCTTTAAGTGGAGCATGTCCAACAGCTCTGGGCTTGACATAGCTTTGTATGTTAGGCAGAGATCGCCTCTGCGTAGGCGATATGCGACAGAGTAAAGCTGGAGTTTTTTGAGACTGTCTGTGTAAGGCATCTGTTTGAGGCCAGTAATCCTCTTTGTGAGGTATTTTTGCAGCCTTTCCTGTTGTTGTAGATGTCTTGTGAGGTACATACCAAAAGGGACGTTGTACTCTATAATGGGTCTAATGAGTGATGAGTAAAGGGGAACAATTACCTCTTTTTTTCTGGATGAGAAACCTTTTTTGATGAGGTGTGCCACTTAGAAGGATTTCCTAACCACTGTGGTGATGTGATTATCAAAGGAGAGACTACTGTCTACCTGTGTCCCAAGGTCTCTTATCACACTTTCGGTGTTAAGTAGACTACCGCCTATGTGGTAGTTCATGGGTACAGAGTTTTTACCAAAGAGGATGACAATGCACTTTTTGGCATTGAGCTTGAGACCATGTCTTTGACACCAGGCATCTGTCTCAGTGAGGCCCTTTTGTAGGATGTCCACATCATTAGGAGTTTCGATTATGGCTCATAGTTTGCAGTCATCTGCGAATTTAGTTAGCCAAAGACCTTCTGTGTTAGCCTGTACTTCAGAGAAGTAGATACCAAACAGGAGAGGACCCAGGACTGAACCTTGTGGTACTCCACTTGTCACTGGTCTGAAGTCTGATTTGGAGTCTGCTGCTTTCACAGTGTGGATTCTGTCAATAAGCCAGTTGACAACCCATCTTGTGACATAGGGATTTATACCTAGTTTAGTGAGTTTATCTATAATTCCAGAGTAGGGGATGGTATTGAATGCCTTGGCAAGATCTAGATAGGCTGTGTGAACCACCTTACCCTCATCTATGGCTTTGGTGACTACTTCAAAGAAGTCTATCAGGTTTAGGAGACATGATCTGCCTTTTACAAACCCAAACTGTGTGGGGTCCAGAGTTTATAGATCTCCAATGTCTTTGTTTATGAGTTCCATGATGATACGTTCCATGGCCTTGCAGACTAGGCTCGTCAGGCTAATAGGGCGGTAGTTCCCGGGGTCTGTTGTGGCCCTCCCTTTGTGGAGTGGGATAACTGTCACGGTGCGCCATTCAATGGGCACAAAGCCTGAGGTGAGGCTATGATTGAACATAGTACTTAGGTGGGGTGCCAGTTCATTCTGTAGTTCATGTAGAAGGCAGCCTGGGATGTTGTCAGGTCCCATGGATGCTATGTTCTTGGCTTTGGAGCATGAGGTTTTTACCTGTTGTTGTTGTGTCTTTCGGCTTTTCCCGGTTAGGGGTCGCCACAGTGGAACTCCGGTCCGCTAATGATTGGCAGTAGATTTTTACGTGCTGAGCTGCCAGCTCTGACGCACAACCTTCAACAAAGGTATGCCCATTCATGCATGTCTTCACACAGAAGACGCTCTAGCTGAGAATCGAACAGGACAACGTCATACTGTGAGGCGACAACGCTACTGCAGCACCACCACCGCAGCTTACCTGTGCAGCCCTGATTACGGGAACTTTGCATTCTTCCGGTATGAAGATGGTCCCTTTAGGGGGTGAGGGGGGTAAAGTTAGCACTGAACCTATCTGCCAGGATGTTGGCAATATCAGTTGGTTCTGTATATTTAGTGTCATTGTGCTGTAACTCAGAGCAGATCTGAGTGTTGCCATTGAGATTTTTGACATAGCTATAGAATGCTTTGTGGTTGTCTTTAGAATCAGTGGCAATTTTGTTTTCATAACTAGCTTTGGAGGATTTTATGAGGGATCTCAGCTTCTTACTGAGGCTGACCAGGGAGTTCCTCCAATCGTGAGATTTTACTCTTTTTTTGCAACAGTTTCTTTCTTCTGTTGTAGAGTTTTCTTATGGCAGAAGACCACCAGATTGGCTTCCTTTTTTTGGAGGATAGCATCTTGGTTTTGTTAGGGATAGCATGATCCATGCACTCGTGTAAGTGCTTATAAAGTGCATTTGTGTAGGATTCAGCAGTCGTACCTCTATTGTCCATCTGTATGGGTGTCGTGAAGTTTGCCACTTCTGTCTTAAGAAGCGTGAAGTTGGCTTTGGAGAAATTTTTTACGGTTGTTTCCCTAATGGGGGGTGGGGGGTGGGAGCAGGACATGGATGTCTAGGGTGATTAGCTTGTGGTCAGATCTGACCAACAAGGAGCTGACCTCTGGTGTGGAACACTGGCCACCTCTGTTGGTGATGACCAGGTCTAGGATATTGCTGCCCCTGGTGGGGGTGTGGATAAGATGATCCAAGGTGTTGGAATTGATGATTTCCAGAAAACGTTGAGCAAAAGAGTTGGTACATGAGTAGTTTTCCCAGTTAATGGTAGGGTAGTTGAAATCACCCGTTATTAGTGTTGGGTTGTACCTTAATATTTTCCAGTGTATCAAGAAAAGAGGAGTGGGAATCCTGGAACATGGTGGGGGGATCTGTAGCAAGCTACAATCTGGATTGCAGTTTTGCCCAGAGTTAGTTGAACTTGGATAATCTTGGATGCATTATGCTGAGCAACTAGCTTGGAGGTGTGGATATCCTTAATGAATATGGACACACCTCCACCTTTAGTGTTTCGGTCCGGGTTTGGTGGCCGAAAGGTGTGGTATGAATTATAGCCTGGTAATGTAGGGGTGCTCTCTGGAGCTTTGAACCAGGTCTCTGTCACTGCACAGATGTCAATGTTCTCCATTTTAAGGAGTGCCTCGAGTGAGTGCATTTTGAGGTTTAGACTTCTAGATTTGAGTAGCATATATATCTTGCCATTACCACAATGTATTTTATATATGTATGAAACTGTTTTTTTATTATTTAGGAAATGTAGATATAACCTACCAACTATTCTAGTTACTGCATGGACTTTTTTCTGGCTTGGTATGTAGAACTTCTCCCCAAGAATTGTTTTTCTTTTTCTTTTAATAAGGTTTTTAGCCTACATTGTCTTCCTGTTATTACAGTGAAATTTCATTTTCTTGAACTTCTGCAAGCAGTTGTTTTAGGACTTTCTAGATTATCCTTCAGGTTTGGGTTAACTAAAGGGCAGATCTGACAAAGCTTTACAGAGAAAGTGCTGATAAAGATTCATATTTCTCATGTTAACAAGGAAGTCACTATGTTCAACCTTGTATCCTTATATTCATTTCTATTTTCATTACCTCTAGGTTTAAGTTTGTGCTTTATACTTACAATTGTTTTTGGTACAAGAACTGATAATGAATGTTTTTTTTTTCTACAAAAGTTTTTTTCAAATGAAACTCTCACAAAAAGTTTTAAAATGTGGACTAGGTTTACTCAGACACACCCACATGGATGGCCCACTGATGAACATGTCCCAACATGCCCCTAAATGTTTGCAATAAATACAGGCTGCTACAGTCACTTTTTTGAAAAACAGTGTGCATCTGCCTCTAAAAAAGCACGATTTAAAAAAGAACAAACTTCTGCATTTACTTTCTTCATTTTAAGGATTTATCCTTGAAACAACAATTATTTTTCCTGATAATTTTATTCAAACCTGACTGTCCCCACTGAAAAAGAGGAATTTCAGTCAACATTAAATGATGTTTATTATGGATACTATCTGTATGAAGGAGTGCCTCCTACTAGCTCCAACCCTTCCAGGGGCGAGTAGGTTATATCTACATTTCCTGTGTTATGGGCTCCCCATTACTTAACTAGTTGGTGAGTTGGTACTTCTTCAGACTCACAATTTCTGGCAAGACAGGTCATTATGTTATTATTTTTATTTTTTTTTATTACTGTAATCAATAAAAATATTTGCAAATGAGAGGTCATAGTCTACTGAGAAAACCGAAATAGAAGGGTGCTAGCTATTGTTTCAAATTTGGCCTAAAAGTAGGTTAAATAAACATTAGAACACTAGAGTCTATGGCGGGGTTTATGCCTGTAATACTGGCAACTTCATCTTAAGAAAAACCTCAGGTGTCAGGAATCCATGATCCGCTTGTGTTTCTCTCTGTTTCCCCACAGTACAGGTACTCAGAAACATAACTACATAATAGAAAGTTGCATAAACTGAGAAAGAACTGCATTATACAGCTATATTCATAAAATAATTCAAAACTGTGAAACTGTTGACAACCAGCAGATCTGCATAACGCCTGATACATTTGTACTATGCAATGAACATTTAAAACAAAAAAGCCTGAATTGAACAGTTCTGATACAAAATAACCTGGAAATCTGACTTCAGTATAATTATTTTTTGTGAAAGTTCCATGAGAACCATGCATATTTAATTTTATACCTGCCACTTGTATATGCTGTTCATTTCGCTACTTGGCAAAGGGACTATAAATCTTTGTAATGGATGCATAAGATAACTAAGCTGGAATAAATCATTACCATAAGATAACATTATACTAATGTTCATGCTACTCAGTCCCTAGTGACAACAAAACCTTTTGCTGCACTGCCTGGTAGTTTGCATATCTAGGAGATGATGAACTACAGCAGAGGAAACTTGCAGTAAAATACTCCCAGGGGTTAATCTAATGCTAACATTACTTAATCCCTAGTGACAATATTTTGCTGTACTTCATGTCAGGTAATATCTGAAGGAAATGATAAACTCAAACATTGTCATAAAGGGTGTCCTATTGGAATTTCAAGACTCAACAGTGCAAGTCATGAAACTGTGGAAAAATAAGTGGAGTCACTGTTGATAACATCAAATGAGAAGATGACTAACACATTAAAAGCTCATTTTTGTAGGGGGCATGACTCCCTGCACCCCAAAATATCTGCTACTTAAATATACTAAGATTGCCATCCCTCAGAGAAAAGGGAATTCTCCAAGATACAGTGATTTCGTCCTTAGTATATATTTTTCCCTAAACTAATGTCTTTCGGCTTTTCCCAGTTAGGGGTCACCACAGCAGAACTCCGGACAGCTCATGACTGGCAATGGATTTTTTACGATGCCGAGTTGCCAGCCCGACCCCCAACCTTCAAAGAAGGTGCACTGATTCACGCACACAACTACCAGCATGTCTTTAAATGTCACTCAACCACGGGGAGGACATGCAGGCTCCACACAGAAGGCACGCCAGCCGAGAATCAAACAGGAAAACCTCTTGCTGTGAGGAGACAACGTTAACCACTGCACCACCGCTGCATCATACTAAACTTCTGAGGCTACAGGATCACACTTACAGTCGTTGGACTTTCAAAGGGAACCCATCATAATGTAGTAATGCCAGTTTGCTTAATATTAGATGATGAGTAGACAGAATTTCGAGTTTTCCCACCTACACATACCACTAACGTTCTAAAGATGGTGTCAAGTAAAATAGCTCAGTCAGTCTCTCAGAGCCTCTTGCTTATTTATAGTTATACTACACATCATTTTCCAAAAATAGACATTCAAAAGCTAAAGAGTTAAAAAAACAAATAGATTCCAGTGTCTATCAGAGGAAACCACCTTCTCTATGGCTTAAAAACATTATTATGGCTATACTACTGCTTCATGAATACTGACTCCCTGAAACTTGATTCCCAGACAGTGCTAGCATCTTCACTGACAGCAACTGTCAGTGAATCATGCAAGTGCAAAGTTCCATTTCCCAGTGTTTTCCCTCTTTTCCCTGATAGAGCACATGCAGAGTTAATTATGTTGTTTCAGGTTGTGGGGGGCACAGTGGGGTTGCCCCCACTGCAAAAAAAAAACTGAAAAATGATTTTCAGGGATTTTTTTCTCAGGGAGTTGAGTTTGAGGAGTTAGTACTTTGGTGGATTGACATTTGTCCACTCATAGAGGAAGCCATTATTATAACTGTTACAGTGGTCATACAACATACCTCTCAACTGTCAGATTTTGCAGAACATCCTTGATTTTGCCTCTGTCAAAGCTGTTTATTTTTGGGTAGCTTGATGAGGATTATAGTCAGACAATAATGGCAGACATTGAAGTTTAATTTTTCTAATCTTGCAGAAAATGCAAGCAAATGAAAAGCATGTTGTTCTATTAACTTTAAAAGTGAATCAGAGTAATATTTAAACATTATCCCTAATTTGGGTCTTTGTTCCCTTCCCCTCCAATTATTTTAGGCTTTGTCCAGCAAAGAAGTTGATAGGCATGTCCTACAATGAAATCTTGCTCTTAGTATAAAACACTGGGTAGGGGGTGGCTAATTGTGCTACCCTCCTAAATAACACTGTAATATTACACAAAGGCTATACCAGTTAACATGAGCTGTATGGAATAAGTTTGACTTACAAGCATAAATACCAAGAGCAGTGGGAAGAAATCATGCAATAGTGAAAACAAACGAAATAGCAACAGGGATTGCATCTATGATGACTGCAGCAGTATGTACAAATGTTGACTACTTCATCTTAAGGGTTACAGTTAATTTCAAAGCATATGATCTGCATGAAACTTTAAGTAATGCATACCTATAGGAGGAAGAAGAAAAATAAATAATAATAATTGGAATAAGAGTGACTGAATGTAAAAAAGTGTGAGAAAAGGGAAGAAAATATCAGTAGCTTCTTTGTCTCCCTTGTATTAATGTGAAGAAAGAAGCCACAAAAGCCTGTAACAAGTGGTAGAAACTTTAACCAGATTTATATACCTTCCATGTTTGTTTTTATATGTATATATGCATATCTATCTATCTATCTATATATATATATATATATATATATATATCTATATCTATATATATATCTTCGTCTTTCGGCTGCTCCCGTTAGGGTTCACCACAGCGGATCAACTGTTTCCATTTCTTCCTGTCCTCTGCATCTTGCTCTGTCACATCAACCACCTGTATGTCCTCTCTCACCACATCCATAAACCTTATCTTAGGCCTTCCTCTTTTCCTGTTACCTGGCAGCTTCATCCTTAGCATCTTTTTCCCAATATACTCTGCATCCCTCCTCTGCACATGTCCAAACCAACGTAATCTTGCCTCTCTGGCTTTGTCTCCAAACCTTCCAACCTGGGCGGACCCACTAATATACTTATTCCTGATCCTGTCCATCCTCGTCACACCCAGTGCAAATCTTAACATCTTCAACTCTGCCACATCAAGCCCTGACTCCTGCCTTTTTGTCAATGCCACTGTCTCCAATCCATATAACATAGCTGGTCTCACTACCCTCTTGTAGACCTTCCCTTTCACTCTTACTGGTACTCGTCTATCAAAAATCACTCCTGACACTCTTCTCCACCCACTCCATCCTGCCTGTACTCTCTTCTTCACCTCTCTTCCACACTCACCATTACTCTGAACTGTTGATTCCAAGTATTTAAACTCATCCACCTTCACCACCTCTACTCCCTGCATCCTCACCATTCCTCTATCCTCCCTCTCATTCACACACATATATTCTGTCTTAGTCCTGCTGCCCTTCATTCCTCTTCTCTCTAGAGCATATCTCCACCTCTCCAGGGTCTCCTCCACCTGTTCCCTACTCTCACTACAGATCACAATGTCATCTGCAAACATCATAGTCCATGGGGACTCCTGTCTGATCTCATCTGTCAACCTGGCCATCACCATTGCAAATAAGAAAGGGCTCAGAGCTGATCCTTGATGTAATCCCACCTCCACCTTAAATGCATCCGTCACTCCCACCGCAGACCTCACCACTGTCACACTACCCTCGTACATATCCTGTACCACTCTTACATACTTCTCTGACACTCCCGACTTCCTCATACAATACCACAACTCCTCTCTAGGCACCCTGTCATATGCTTTCTCTAAATCCACAAAGACACAATGCAACTCCTTCTGATCTTCTCTGTACTTCTCCATCAACACTCTCAGAGCAAACATTGCATCTGTAGTGCTCTTTCCTGGCATGAAACCATACTGCTGATCACTAATCATCACCTTCCTTCTTAACCTAGCTTCCACTATTCTTTCAGATAACTTCATGCTGTTTACAAGTGTGTGTGTGTGTGTGTGTGTGTGTGTGTGTGTGTGTGTGTGTGTGTGTGTATATATATATATATATATATATGTGTGTGTGTGTGTATATATACATATATATATATATATATATATATATGTGTGTGTGTGTGTATATACTGTAGATATATGTATGTATATACTGTAGATATATATATATATATATATATATATATATATATATATATATATATATATATGGGAGCCCTTCATTTGTTCGAACTTTCAAATGTTTGAAACTCATATGGCCAACACCATATGAGCGAACGTTTGAAAGGTCAACAAATGATAGTGGAGATCCCCGCTACAGTGCTGGACTGGGAGATTCCCCTATCCTGCACTGTAGTGCAATCTCGGAGTAAATATATTTAAGTAGCAGGAGGTGTGGGGGGTGCAGGTTAGCTTGCCCCCCTGCATAACACAGTTTTACTGTGTTTACAGGAAGGTAAATGGTGATATTTCAGGATGTCGGTCTTTCAGAATATCGATCATATGGTGTCGGCCATATGAAAGTTGGCATTCTGAATGGTCAGCATTCTGAAGTAGACCTATATATATATATATATATATATATATATATATAGATATATATATATATATACACATATATGTATATATATATATATATATATATATATATATATATATATATATATATGCTGTATATACATGTATGTATACACACACACACACACACATATATATATCTATATATATAGGTTTGCTATCAAATAGTTGATGCTAAAAATAAATTCCTACCTGAAATATCAACACACATGTTCAAAATGGAATGATGGAATGTCGCAAAGGTCAGAATGTCGCAACCACACTTCCCTAAGTGAATTCGACCATTCTCAACATCCATAGACTGCAGTCAGATGCTGCCCATCATGTGACATAACTATTATGCAGGGGGGCAAGCACCCTTGCACTCCCTACACCCCACACGTATTACATATTCTAAATCCAAGGTCACCTTACAGTGGGCAAAAGGGCAAATTTCCTGCTATGCACTGTACTGAGATCTCTTGCCATAAGGTTGACCACATATGTGCAAATGCACAGTGCATTCACTGAACCAGGACTCGCACAAATGTGAGTTCAACAACACAAATTCAGACAACCAATTTTCAACATCCCATGGTCGTCGAACCTTCACTAGCAATTTTGATAATTAACTATATATCTACTGTATGTATGTACTTAAAAGAAAGGATATTCATGGTATCCCTTGAAGTCTCACTAAACCCAGTATGCAAACTATACTGGGTCAAAAACTAACCAAGCAGAAACTTCACAGTGTGGAGGGTGTGAAGTTGACTCCTTGAAATATGCTATGCACCTAGGTCACTAATAAAATCGGACTTTAAAATACATACTACAAAATAATAAAATAGTAGGTAGTCCACAGTTGAGTTAAAAATGGAATATCCTTTATTGAAACACATAAGCAAGTGATCCTCATTGAGTATAATGAAAAACATTAAAGACATTCATTATTTATATATAATCAGGTTATTTGGAGAAAAGGAGTGGTTAAAGAGGTAGTTCTGTTAAAAGCAATAAAAGCATTAAACTCATTCCTTTATCTGAGTCCTTCTTCCACCTTAACACCATAGTGTAAACTGAGACTGTGCTACCTTAGAACTGACACTAAATAGCTAGAGACAAATTAAAATATATAATATAAGAACAGCTTTTTAAGGCTAACCTACTAATCTAAGCTTTATCTAATTAACTAACAAAAGATCTACCACTAGACATCTATCAGAATAAATATTGCTAACTTATAAACTGAAACACTTTTAACAAAGATCGCTTTCATACCAAATAAATACTTGTGTGTGGAAAACATATCATAATACTAATGAACATGTGTATACATATACACGTGAACACCTAAGTAGGCTGAAAATCATAGCTATAATTGCTAAGGTGGAAATACAAAGAAAAAAGTTAAAAATAAAGCATCAAGGCCCTGGGGATCTGTTCAAGTGTGGCATCTAACTTAAAAATCAGTTTAAATGAGTAAAGGTCAGAAAACAGCAATGATGTCAGTTATTTTCATTGTGAAATATTTACATTATTTGACATTTGTTGATAACAATATTAGCACGTATAATAGCATGCAATGTCAGCATAAATCAGTCCCATATCAGACTTTTAATAGTCTTTTAAACATTTGGGCAGTTTTCTGAGTTCTAGTATGCTTTTACTGAGCAATAATAATTAAGACCCAGTTTTCTAAAAGAGTTTAGTTTCAACTGCCACAGTAGTTCATGTTTTTCTAAAAGATTAAGGATGTCTCCTTGCAATTCCAAAAGGTCCACACAATCAATAATTTGAAATTTAAAGCCAGTGTCTTTTGTGAAGCTGCAGGTGCTGAGTCAGTGCATTATTGTTGCACTTAGCTCTAATTTCAGAAAGATGTCCAGAAATCCTTCTTTTAAGACTATTGAGCATTTTCCCCACATACATGCTACACAATCATTGCAGCTTACCCTGTAAACCACCTGCATTGAGTTACTGTCACCTTCTGCACTGGTTTCAATCAGTTTCTTTAAATAAAGGCAGAAAAACATGTCTCCCTCCTGTACATGCTGCCAAAAAACACACTTATTGGTGCATTTATCCAATGGTCTGGGTCTACCTTCAAACCAGCTCCTAATGTTTCTGGCTTTCCTATACACAAAGGAAGGAGCGTCTCCAAGGATGTCCATTAGATATGAGCTTTCAGTAGTTATGGCCCAATTCTCTCTAATAATATTAATGATGCTGTGATAGTCAACAGTAAAAGTCAAGATACAACTGTCTTTATATTTGTTGCCCATAGATTTCTTTAAAACCCTCCTATAAGGACTGTTAAGTGCTGGTGAATTTGTACTTTTTAGTTCAGTTATAGGTTCCAGAATGCTTCTTAACATATTGCTTTTGTATCCCCTCACCAAAAAAAATCACTTTCAAGATAATTGAAGTTCTTAAGGAAGGGTTCCATTTTCGTAGTGGCCCTGGCCAATCTGTAACCGTGAGACTTAACAATGTTATATTTTGTCCTGGTGATATGGAGATTCTTATTATGTAACAGGAGGTTTACTCTGGTAGGTTTTCTGTAAAAATCTGTGTCCATTTTACTTTGGTCCAAGTCTTTACTAATCTGCATATCTAAGAACACTGCCGAAGTGAGGCTGTGGGAAGAGGTGAAATGCAGAAAGCTGGTGGTTTGATTCAGATAGTTGATAAAATGTTCTAATTTAGCACTGTCTGCTTTCCACACAATAAAGATGTCATCAATAAAGTGCAGATACACTGTGATATGTTGCATGTATTCTCTGTTGTTAAAAACATAATCCTCCTCCCACTTGCCCAGGGCTATGTTGCATAGGATAGGGGCCATAGCTGCCCCCCATGGCTATACCAGTCTTTTGTTTATAGTAATTTCCATTAAACATAAAAAAATGTAGCTAAGCACCATATCTAAAAGTTTACCTGTTCTTTCATGTTATGCTAGTGTGCCATTGTTGTTTTTCCTGTACAAATCAGTCACTGTTTCAATACAATAATTTTGTGGAAGTACAGTATACAATGATTCAACATCTATTGTTAATAAAATGCTATCAGCATCAATTGCAACATTTTTTTATTTTTCTTAAAAAATCATTAGAGTCCTTTAAGTGTGAAATGTTCTTCTCAGCCAAAGGTTATAAAAAATCCAGGTTGATGGCAGTAGCTTAGGTCAATGATCTCCTGCTTGCAACCATTGGCCTGAAAGGAGGGTTTTCTCTATTTTTTGTGGCTTAGGGATTTCAAAGAATTTAAGCAAATGAGGAGAAGGTGTCTGTAGATAGTCAAACAAGTTATCTGTTAACAAACCATCATCATAAAATTATGTCAAGGTTGGGTACCAGTTGTTGCATGATGCCTTAATCTCTTCTAAAGTTAAAGATTCATAATGATTGGTGTCATTCAACATTTCTTCTATCCTTTGGTTATAGCTGCTGGTATCAGTAACAACAATAGTTCCTTCCCTGTCAGCCTTCATAACCCGTCAAGACTTATATCTGCCTAGCTCTAACAGTGCTTTTTTATATCCTTTGTTAAGGTTGCAGAACGTTCTTTGTGTTGGTTTTTGCAGTACTGTCCTGATGTCCATTTTACATTTGACCTCAAAGGCTGATAAAGTTTGGTGTAAGGGAGGGCAGTAATTACTAGGACTTTTTATTGTTTCTTCAATAGTTTTTTTTTCTCAGTGGTATAAGTTTTACCATGGTAGAGAACTTTCAGATTCAATTTTCTGAGATAGGATTTTAAATCAACCAGTACCTGTGCTGTGTCAGGCCTGCAATGGGGAACAAAAGTTAACCATTTGAAAGCACACTAATCTGAATGTCAGTAAGTTTTTTTGGGGGGGAGGGCATCAAGGAACTTCCCCTACTCTTAGTAGTCGGGAGAAGGCTTTGTGTATTATACCTCCTGATTTCCTGTTTCTTGTCCAGGCACAGAGGCAGCCAGGAGGAACAGGGAGAAAACATGACTGATTCAGCTTTTGCTGAAAATGGAGTGAAAGTTGTTGAAAATAAAGTTGAAATGGTAGAATCACTACCAGAAGTTTTTTGCTGATAATGTGGGTGCAGAAAAAACTGTGACATTGGAGGAAAAGGAGATTGTAGCTGTAAGTGAGATAGATTCAGCGGAAAACTTTCAGAGGAGTTTGTTTGAAGGAGAGACAGTTATCTCTGAACAAATGCATAATTACAACCCTCCAATTGGGGGGGGGGAGTTCCGGGATGATTATTTGGAAGAAACGGTAAACCAAAGTGAGCCAGAAAGTGGAGCAGCAATTTCATGGAGTGACATCATGGAAAAAAATAGAAGAAGAAAAAGAAGAAGAAGAAACTATCCCTGTAGAAGTTCCAGGGAGAAAACATATTCACAAACTGTTGGAGAAGGAGCAAAGAAGAAAGAAGAAATAAAAAAAAAAAATAAGAAGTAGTAAACAGCATGTGTGAGCTGTAAAAAAGAAGACAATTTGTGCAAGTATGAGGTTTGGGACTTTGTTATAGCACCTCTGGGTGTAAAAGCAAAAGAGGTAAGAGCATTTATTTTAATTAATAAAGAGACTTCTTGTGACTTGATATTTGAGACTGGGTAGGCCATGGAATTTTTTTTCGGGATGCATATGAACAAAAGAAAAATGTTTATCCATGGTCCAAATATGTAGTGCAAGCTTTATACAGCAAACAAAAAACAGAATAATGATCCAGTTTAGAACTGAAGTTAAAGGAAAAAAACTGATACAAAAGTATATGATGAAAGAGGACTATGAACTGGGGGATGGGAATCTGGAGTGATACTGAAAATGGAAAATGATGATGTTATGTATGTAGCTAGTATTATTAGTGCTCATGGTAATACAGGTTTTGTGAAATACAGGGGCCAACCAAAGACTTGTTATTTGTGTGGGAAAAAATGATAATTTAATCAATGAATGTGATAAAAAGATGTCATTTATGTGATAAAACAGGACATAATGCAAAAAATGTGATTTAAAGTGCAAAAAACGTGGCAATACTGGTCATTCGTTACTAGAATGTGAAGTGAATATGCAAGAATATGAAAATTAAGTTATACAGGAGAAAGAGATAGAAAAATGTGTTATACAAGAAAATGTACTAAACGATGTGACTGATAAAGAGCTTATACAAGTTAAACAAATCAACAAGGAAAAAGAAACAGAGGAGACAAGTGAGGAAGAAGCTGATTGGCACACAGTAAGAAATAAAAAGAACTTGATAGGGAAAAGAGTTAAAAAAGGGAAAAGAAAATTCAAAAATATAATACTTAGATAAACTAAGAAAGGAAAGGGGTAAACATTTTATTATACTTACTGTTCTTAAAAGCTGAAATATTAGTTTTAAATATAAACAGTATGAGCAATCCTAAGAGGAGAATAGGTATATTACAATGGTGTGCTGCAGTAGATGCACATATTATTGTTTTAGAAGATATCAGATTATTAACAGAGGAATAAAGAACACAAACTGAAAAACTTTGGAATGGTATGGTAGTTTGGAACATGATGAAAGAAACATGCTTGGGCATATGTATATTATCGCAAGAAAGCATTAAAATATTAAATGTAACCATAGTGGAACTAGGACAAATTACAGTAACAAACTTGAGATGGAAAAAATGTGTATAGAATTATAGCTTTATATATATATATATATATATATATATATATATATATATATATATATATATAAAACAAAAAAGAGAAAGAGAAAGGATGTTTAAAAATATTCTTGAATATGTTTCTGTAAATATGGACATTATGTTGGTGGGTGATTTTAATTGTAATTTAAGAAAAAAATAATAGCAATTGTTATGCTAAAATTGTTAAAGAAATTATGAGAAGTGGAAAGTTAAGTGTATGGAAGAATAACAACTGGACCTACAAAAAAGAATGAAATTAGGACATAAATTGATTATTTTTCAATATCTGATAGTTTAAAATTTATAAAAAAAGGAATTAAGTATGCTGGATTTTCAGGTCATGTGGCTATATGGGTTAAAGTACAGGAAAATGAATATATAATAACAGGGAAAGGAATAAAGAAAATTAATGAAAAGGAATTAGATTTAGAATAGAAAAAAGAACTTATGGAATTATGAAAAAATCAAATGGCTATAAGAGAGTTTTATGAAAATTGGACTCTTTGGTGGCTTAATTTTAAAGAGAAATATAAAAACATTTTTTTATAATGTATAAGGAAGAAAAGAAGAAAAGAAAAGGAGAGATATAAGATATTAAGTCAAGGAACATTTAGAGATTTAGTAGAGAAGAAACATTCTTTTTATGAAAAAGAAAGAGAAATGTATATATAAAATGAATCAAATTAAATTTAACAACTTGGTATTTAAACTAAAATATTGTTTACAATGAAAGAAAGAAGAGGTAAGACTATATTTGGGTAAAATGATACAAGAAGGAAAAATAATAAGAGAATTAAAAAATAAGAAAGGTAAACAAATAAGACAACAAGAAGGATTATACAAAATAATTAAAGAATATGTATTGGAGTTATTTGTTAAAAGAGAAGAAAACACAACAAACTTATAAAGGTGAAAAATTAAATAATGAAGATAATGAGTATTTAAAACAAAAAATAACTATGAAAGAATTGCATGAAATTCTAAAAGATAACATGAATTCTGCAACATGATTGGATGAAATTGAATATGGTATGTATAAAGAAATGAAACAGTGGCAAAAAATAATTTTTATAGAAGTTATGAATGAATGGTTAGAAACTGGAATTAAAGAGAAAGATATATGTACAAGAGTTATACATTTTTATTTAAAATAGAAATAAATAGGAGATAAAAAACTGGAGACCTATAACATTGAATAATATGGATTATAACTTTTTTTTAGAATAATAATAAAAAGGTTACAAAAATTGATAGAATGCACGACCAACATATATTTGGAAGAAAAGGAAAAGGAAGTCGAGAGTTATTATGGATAATAAGAGAAATAGTTGATGATATAAATAAAAAGGTAGAAGCAAAGGTTATGATAGGGGATATAAGTATAGCCTATGATAATATTCAGTGTAAATCATTATGAAGAATTTTACAGGCATATAATGTAAGCAAAAAATATTACAAGTAATAAAATCTGTTTATGAAAGAAACTAGGTGAAACTAAATGTAAATGGCTTGATTGGGGAAGAAATAAAAATAGAATGTGGAATAAAGCAAGGCTGCCTCGCAAGTAGTGTAATTTTCTCATTAGTTATGAATGTAATAGTGAAGGAAATTAATACAATGTCAAGTAGCAGTGGATACAAAATGATAAAGGAAGTACAATTGTCAATAATATATAATCATGCGGATGATATTGTATTAATTGTTAAAAATAAAGTATTGATGGAAAAAGTAAATGAAAAATTAAGTATAAATTTAAAAAAATGGTTTAAGTATAAATAAAGAGAAAAGTAAAGGATTTGGTTTTGAAGGTATGACATGAGGTATTTAGTTCAATACAAAATATATAGATATATTAGGAATAATATTTGGAAGGAATGAATACAGACAACAACAATGGAATGATGTACTCAAAGTAGTAAAGGATATGAGTAAGTTTTGAAAGTCATATAGATTTTCATATAAAAAGCACACTTTTTGAACAGGCTAGCAATAGGAAAAAATGCTTATGTTGCTAGCATCTATATAATTCTTATTAAGTATGAAAAGGAACTAATGATGATTATATTTTCTTTTATATGGGACTTTAGACACAATCCAGTCAAAAGAAGGATTCTATATATAAAAGAAAAGCAAGGAGGCTTGGGTTTAATAAACCCAATAGTACATGCAGCATCTTTAATTTTGTATAAAGTATTAAAATGAATTATGAAGGAAAAATTGATAGAAATGATAGTATATTATAACTACGAAGGACTGTGGGAAGGAATGGAAGTTAAAAAAAGAAGAAAAAGCATTGTGAATGAAGAAATGAAAGAGTATCAAAACAAAATAGTGTTATGGAAAATAGAAATAATATATGTGAGAAAAATAGAAAGGAATAGTACTTAAGTATTATGAAAGCATTTTATTGCATTGATCCATGGAAAGATTTAGAAAGAGATAAGAAAAAATCCATAATGATATGATATAATAACTATAAAAAGATTAAAGAATGTAATGATTTTTTATGGAGCTTGTCTATTAGAAAATTGCCAGTTAAGGCAAATATGGCATACAAAAAAGCAAGATAGACTATGTAATAAATGTGGAGAGTTTGAGACTGCTGAGCATGTGTTTTTGAAGTGTGAAAGTGTTAATAATTTGTGGAAAGAAAGTGTTTCAAAAAGATCTATTTTCTGTGTCAAAGCCCAACATAATCCATCACATATACTGCAGGTGAAGCTAGCATAGGGCAAGACAGCAATTCAAGTCGTAGCTGCTATAGGTCCTCAACCATGTCCCAAGAGTCAAACCCCATGTTCCTAAGCACCCTGGAGAATATTACTGTCCAACCTAACACTATCATACTGGTTGACCTCAACTACTCCTCCATTAACTGAGAAAGCTACCCATGTATCAATGCACTTGCCCAGTGTTGCCTGGAATGCATACCTTCCAATGGCCTGGACCAGCTCATTTCTACACCTACTACAGGTAGCAACATCATTGACCTAGTCAGTATTAACATGAGCGACTGTTGCTGTACACCAATAGTCAACTCCACCATGAATAGATCTGAGCACAATGTCATCACCTTCCACATCCATCCCCCCACCCCCCCATGCAAATGTAATCACCATGAAAAACCTTTCCAAAGCCAAGTTTGGCCTCCAAAGATCAGAGGTGGCTAACATCATGGCACCCATGAAAAGGGAGACTAGTTGCATGACCTCCAAACACACACCAACGTAGTACTAACACATACAAAAGTGCATGGATTCCACCATACCCAATAAAAACAAGATGCTCCCCTCCAGAAAAAGGAAGCCAGTCTGGTGGTCGCCTGCCTAAACAACTCTACTACTGAAGGAGGAAACTTATATGGAATAAGGTAAAGTCCCAACACTAGGAAAAAACCCTTATCATCCTCAACAAAATGATGGGATTCCTCATGAAATACTTTAAATCTAGCTGTGAAAACAGAATTGCAGCACACAGTAAAGACATCCGCAAGGCCTCCTATAGTTATCTAAAGAATCTCCATGGCAATACCAACATGTGCTCTAAGCTACTGCACAATGTTAACCCCTATACTGAGGCAACAGATATTGTCAATATACTGGCACACAGAGTCAGTGACAACTTTACCCCTGTCCTCACCCCCAAAGGACCAATCGTAATACCAGTATACTGCCAGGCACCCAGTAGTACTGCTGCTTTGGTTAACAAACCACTGTCCAAGGCTAAGAATACAGCGTCTATTGGGCCTGGAAATATCTCTGGCTGTCTTCTGCATGAATTACAGAGTGAACTGGCACCTTACCTGTGTGCCCTGTTCAATCACAGCTTCACCTCAGGCTTTGACCCTACTGACTGGTGCACTGCTACAGGTATCCCTCAACACAGGAGGAGTGACTGCAGACCCTGGGAAGTAGCACCCCATTAGCCTGACAAGGCTGTCATGCAAAGCTATGTAATGCATTGTCATGAACCTAAGAAACAGCCTACCTTAATCTGGCCAAGCCCTTTGATAACATTCTCCACTCAGGGTTCATGGATAAACTCACTAAGCTATGCATCAATCCCTATAACAGTAGGTGGGTTGCAAACTGTTTCACAGATAGAACCGATAGTGTGAAAGTAGATGAGCCCAAGTCAGATTGCCAACCAGTCATGTGTGGAGTTCCACAGGGTTCAGTATTGGGGTCTCTCCTGTTTGGTATCAACTTCTCTGAAGTCCATGCCAACAGGAAGGGACTCTGGGTGACAATGTTTGCTGATGATTGCAAGTTGGAGCTATTAACTACCTCCTAAGTGATATTGACATCCTACAGAAAGGCCTCACTGAGATCAATGACTGGTGTCTGAGCCATGGCCTTAAGTTCAATGTCAATGAATGTGTTGTCACCCCCCCTTTGGGATGACAGGCATTACAGGAATGTTACAGCACCAAAACTCAGATGCCAGTGTGAAAGTGCACACCTACAATCAATTCCACCACAGTCATAGTCACATACCGGTAGATCAGGTGAACAGTACAGTATATGGACTGTGTAAAGAAATACATAATAGTTTTCCAGTCACACAGTACCCCTACATATAGTGGTCCAATTCTCAGTGTAGTCTGAATCTTGACTGTGATACAGGACACTTCTCAGTCTGCTGCTACAAAGGCATACAGCCAATAGACCAGCAGACACTGGAGCAGCATGCACAGTCAGATAAAAAAGGAGCCATAACACTTACATCTAACCCCCTCCATGCACAGCCAAAATAACATGTACGCATGACATAGGTACACAGTCCCAACAGTCTGTCAACAATGGCCAGACATGCACAGACTTCTCAAATGTACAGTTCACCTCAGAATGTACAGGTTCAGGACTGATATCTATGGCCTCTTCTCTGTAACAGGTCTGTGGGTCTACTACATCACTGGGATAGTAGGAGGAATGCAGGCAAGAAATAATGCTACTAAATATGTCTGAGTCTCATAGTGCATGACATCTGGACAAAGCCTGACATCATTTAGGGACAGAGGCACAAACACAGGCATAGATTGGACATATTGGTGTCAGACACTTAACTGCTGATGTTACTGGGTTTGTTGTAACATATCCTTTATGGGGAATATGAAGGCAGTAATACCTGTGGAGTTTAGTATTTACTGGCTGCATTCCCCAGAGTCTCTGACTGATTTTCCAAAGACAACAACTGTCTGGGGAACAGACAAAACATAACAGGCAAACATGTGGCCAGTCTGTGGACATCATGCCAATGGAGAGGTCCCTCACTAAATACATGTCCACACAAACCCTGCCAACCTATCAACCCACCATGTGTATAACAGCACTAATGATGACATAGAATCTGTTCACAATTCTGGAGATATTCCCCCCGTGTTGTTGTGCTGTCTCCAGATGTCCTGTCCTGTGAAGTATTCCCACCTACTGTCTGTGAATCTGTACCCCGCCACCTCTGTAATATCCCTCACACATGCAAGTAATAGGGCCAAGGCCCACATGAAAGATGTCCTATTTGTTGGAGCTAGCAGCAGTGCCCAGGCCCACAGCACAAAACTATGTTGGCACCTACATAGCTGTATGGCCTTAGCAATGCCTGACATCTGCACATCTGCATAGAAGACAGAAAGGAAGTGGAAAGCAAACATGTTTTGCATTAGGATGACTGTCCTGAAGAAGAGAAATCTGAAACTTAAATACATGCCATTACTATGTGACAGCAGTCCTCAATGACATAGACAGTCCATTAGTGCAAATCTGAAGTAGTGTGAGAAAAAAAGGATAGATCTGTGAAAAATCCAGAAAAAAAAAATAAAAAAGGTATATGAAACAAGTAAGCATGTAATTGAATGCAGTAGGTGGTCAGTAATAATGGAAAATAGGGGTTTGAAAGCATATGTCTCAACAAGACATGCTGTACTGATGTACTGCTGAATAGCACTGATGGCCAGGGCATGTGCCTCTGTCTGTAGTGACTAGGTCAGCTATTGGGATGTTGTACATATCCATATGTTACCTGGGCCTATAACTATGATACACATTTTGTCTTGTAAATATAACACAACTATATAGAGCAAGTGCAGAGTACAATACTGCCACAGATGTGTGTGTTGAACTGCATGTTATATACTGAGCAAATACCATTCAACTGTCCAGTGTTCTGCACACTGAAAATATGTGTGCCTCATATTTGTAGTCATTTACCCATAGAGTTGTATTATGTCTGTCAAATCCTTGCCACATCTGTGATGACTGACATTATAACATCCCCCTTCATTGTCCTCTGGCTTTTCCCATTCAGGATTGCCACAGTGGATCATCTGTTGCCATTTCTGTCTGTCCTCTGAATCTTGGTCTCTCACACCAACCATCTGCATGTCCTCTCTCACCACATCCAGAAACCTTATCTGAGGTCTTCCTTTCTTCCTCTTACCTGGCAGCTACATCCTTACCATCCTTTTACCAATATACTCAGCACCCCTCCTCAGCACACGTCCAAACTGATGCAATGCTGCCTCTCCAACTTTGTCTCATATCTGTCCAACATGACCTGAGCCTGTCATATGCACATTGCTAACCCTGTGCACCCGTGTCACACCCAGTGAAAATCATAACATCTGTAACTCAGCCATGTGCAGCTCTGACTCCTGCTTTTTTGCCATTGCCACTGTCTCCAACCCATATAATATAGGTGGTCTCACTACTCTCTTGTAGACCTTACATATCACGGATACTGGTACTCGTCTGTCACCTATCACTCCTGACACTCTTCTCCACCCTCTCCATCCTGCCTGTACTCTCTTCTTCACCTGTCCTCCATAGTCCTCATTACTCTGAAATGTTGATCACAAACATTTAAACACATCCACCTTTGCCAACTGTACCCCAAGCATCCTCAATATTCCACTATCCTCCCTCTCATTCACACACAGATATTCTGTCCTAGTGCTGCTGACCTTCATTCCTCTCCTCTCTAGAGCATATGTACACCTCTCCAGGGTCTCCAAAAGCTGTTCCCTACTCTCAATACAGATCACAATATCATCTGCAAACAACATAGTCAACGGGGACTCCTGTATGATCTTGTCTGTCAACCTGCCCATCACCATTGCAGATCAGAAAGGGCTCACAGCTGATTCCTGATGTCATCCCACCTCCACCTTAAACACATCCATCAATCCCAATGCAGACCTCAGTGCTGTCACACCACCCTTGTACATATCCTGTACCACTCTTACATATATCTCTTCCAGTCATGACGTCATCATGCAATATCACAACTCCTGTCTAGGCACCCTGTCATATGCTTTCTGTAAGTCCAGAGAGACACAGAGCAACTCCTAACCTTCCCTGTATTCCACCAGTACTGTCTAGTACTTCCTCAGTCCACCAACATGTATCCTTGTACTGCTTCCTCCATCCACATGTCACCCCAAGCACCCATCTAGCTGTCTCCCTTACCAGCTCTGCTGTACTTAACCAGATATTTGTTAGATTGCCACTGCCACCTTGTGCCTGTCTCAATTCTTCCCTGAACTCCACCTCAGAAGCACACTTTTCCAATTCCCAACATTTGATCCTTGGTGCTGCCCCCACACTCCTCCTCCTCATCTCAGTCACCAACATCACCTTACGTACCAACATTCTCTGCTGCCAAAATGCACTTTCCCCTGTCACCACTTTACAGTCTCCAATCTCCTTCAAACTGGCCCTCCTACATTGGATATATTCCACCTGTGTGCATCTTACTCTACTCTTGTATGTCACCCTATGCTTCTCCCTTGTATTATAGTGCATGTTCACCACAGTCATGTCCATTCGTTTTGCAAAATCCACTACCATCTCACCATCTCCACTACTTTTAACACCATACATACCCATCATTTCCCCATCCCCACTGTTCCCTTCACCAACATGCCTATTGACATCTGCTAAAATGACCAGTCTGCCACCCTTGGGTACAGTCATCACCATGTCATCCAACTGACATCACATTTCTCTTTCTCATCCATCACACAACCAACTTGCATAGCATATGCACTAACAACAGTCATCACTACACCATCAGCTTACAGCTTCAGAAACATCACTCTGTCAGACACGTATCCTGCAAAAACACTCTTGGCATACTGTTCCTTCAGCAGAAGCCCTACCCCCTTTCACCTCCAGTCCACACCTTGATAGCACAATTGTGACCTGCTTACCATACACCCAGCCATGATCCCCTTCCATGTGGTTTCTTACACACACACAATATATCAACCGTCCCCTGGCCATCATATCAGCTAGCCTGGTCCCTATAACACTCATACTGCCAACATTAACAATTCTTAACCTCAATACCACCCTCCTAGCCTTTCCCCTCTCTTCCTGCCATATGACTGTTGGACATCCTCCAGGGGATGCCTGTCAGTGCAAAGGCTACTGTGCTATTGAAAGACTCAAGTATGTTACAGCAATATTGAAACACTGTCACTGATTTTGTCCCATTGCACCCATGTATCCATGGCATCCTACAGATGTCTTGCAGTAACAGGATGAGAGGGATGACTACTCAGCAAGAGTATGAATTTAGTGTGCCATACTGACATAGAACAGAAATGTATGTGAGGTATTAGCTATGCACATGTCAGTATGAGTAGGTGTATGTGTCCACCTCATGAAAACAGACATGGGATGCAAACTGTCCATTAAAACAGTTGTACATGTTGTACACATATGTAATCTTAGTTACTGTGCACCCAAAAGACTGACATTTTTACAGCTACTGGTTGTTGCATTGCCCTGACACAGCCATGGTTAGTACATTAAGCATAATTATCATGACTAAATTGGAGAGGTGTCTAACTGTGTTATGACTTTGTGGGCATTCCCACTACAAACAACTGATTGAACACATACATGGCTGTATGGACTCCTTACTTGTCATACCTGCATCCACCAACAGAGTAATCTCCTTTGCTGGACAGCAGCATTACATAAACCACAAACTTGGTCCCTATAGTAGCTGTACAGGGCACAGTAGGGGCAAGAACCAACCTGGCATTAAGTCAGCCATTGTCTGAACAAGCATATAAGGTCACAGGTGGATTACTGTAAGGCCAACTGTGAGTACAAATTGCAGACATCCACCAGGGACAATCACAAGGCCATCTTCCCATATGTCTGCAATCTCTGCAGCAACATACCAACCCAGCCTGTAATGGTGGCCAGTCAGATCACATACACATACAACATAGCTACTGGCAACTTGATTCAGATAGGGTTAGGGCAAACATCCCCCCTGGCTCACCATCACTATAGTTGGATATGTACTGCACTCACACCCCTCCCCTCATCATCAGTGAGCAGGTACATATTGCCTACTGAAAGTCAACAAATGTAAGTATCCATGGGATGTCATATCATCCCTGTCTGCATCCTACATGAACTCAGGCATGTGCTCCCAGCTGCATTACACACTGCAGTCACACCAAGCCGCAGCACCATCCACACACCATCTGCATGGAAGATGGCTAATGTCATCCATTTACACAGACCTGAATGAGGAATGACGGATTATGCAAACAATTTGCCCTCACTGTGGGCAATATGACTCATCAGGACCAGGAGTGCAATGTAAGCTGATACTGTGCTGATAGATTACAGGGGTATGCTGTGGTTGTGAGTGGTGGCTTCTGCTTTGGTTGTGAGTGTTGGCTACTGGCATTCAAGGTACATGTGCAGGTACTGGAGATACTGTTGCCAAATGTATGGGGTCCTGTGATGTGTTTCTCTGTTAGTGTCTACCAGGTGCAATGTTACATCACCATCGGGAGACCTTTTCCCCAGCGGAATGCAACCTGATAATGAAAGCCATAATACAGAACGACACAGTACTGTTGGGCCAAAGCCAGCAGCATCTGTGGGAGAGGACCACCCTGTGGGATGACCCTGTCCACAGGGTAAATTAGGTGGGCCTGCACACATATACATATGAGCAGATGCGGCATCATCGCACCAACCGCATATGCTATGCCAGGCAAAGGGCTGCTGCCATGGCCAT
This sequence comes from Protopterus annectens, assembly GCF_019279795.1. NCBI lineage: Eukaryota > Metazoa > Chordata > Ceratodontiformes > Protopteridae > Protopterus > Protopterus annectens. The sequence goes on from NC_056730.1 coordinate 804,769,161, forward strand.
GGACCCCACAACCACAGGTGGGATCCAGCCATGCAGCCCCCACTGACACCAAATGAGGAGCTCCTTGCCAATCTTGGGCCACCCATCACAGTACAACACCAGGGTACAAAGCCCCACTTGCTGGAGGTGGGTGGCACACACAAAATAGACAAGGAGCATGCAGGTAAGGTCCCAGTGGGGATTAGTAGACTACTGTATGAGACATACTTGTATATGTACAGTATCTACATGAATGTGCCAGGTCAGATTGCAGTTGTGGATGGGGATTTCTAATGCACAAAAGTTCAAATCTATGGTGAAGGACAGCAAATTGTGTAGTATTGGGTGTTGTACTGTAAATGTGAAGACATGCTGCATCCATCCTTTTCCAAAGGCACATTGAGTCTGCTGACAATATATCTCTCTCACAACTACATAGGTCACTTTGGTCTGCACATGGGACAGCAGCCTGAAGCTGGTGGGTATGGAATTGTTCAGCTGGGCTTTGGCAATACCCCAGGAATGTGGAGAGCATGCAAGTTACCATGCGCACAACTATGACTAATAGCCATATTGCTTTATGTGCATGTTCACTTGTGGTGAGGTTAATTGTATTGCATCACAGTGGTCACCACACTGGCCTATCTGAAGAGAATGTAACATTCCTGTAGCATACCTCACAACCTGTCAGTGCATGATGTCTGGACAGACACCAGCAAAATCTGTTGGACAAACAGACTAAGGTAGGGACATGTGTGGACCATTACTGCTATACATTGATATAAAATGTATACACACACCTGTTAAGATGCCATTTGTTTCTGATATATACTGATTGCGACCACAATATGTCAGTCCACACCTTTCCCAATCTTTAATGTGACCCATGACATGAACAATTCACTTGTAACACCAAGCATCTGGATTCATGTATTGCACCTACAAGCCTGGACAAGTGTGAGGGTAGCAGATTTTGTTTCAGTATGCTGTTTCAGTCAGGTATGATATCTGATGCTGCCATATGTGTCAGTACACTCACTGTGGCCTATTTGTCAACTATATCACATGCATGGACATTGTTAAGGCAGACAGAGCACTAATAGGTTCCAAACATCTGGATGTTCCAGACATATCTGTACAGAGGACTGGTATGGCCTTTACAATGGTTTCACATGCTGCATGTGAGGCAGATGCCATTACCACACTACATAAAGTAATGACATCAGAAGGTGGTCACCTGTCATGTATGTTACACACATCAAAATGGTATCAGCCACACAAGATATGACACACACACACACACACACACACACACAGACACACACACACATAAACACACACACACACACACACACACACACACACACACACACACACACACACACACACACACCAGTATTGAGATTAGAACTCCTACCTATCTATTTATGTCTACTATAGTGTTCCAGACTTATCAGGTGTGCTACAGAGCTTACACAACTGGACTGTGTCCAAAGGTACTTGAAAGGTGAATGACATCAACAGGACTACTAAATTAGGATGAGTATGGTGTTACACAACTCAAAATAGTATAACCTTCACAGTGCATGATTTTCACACAAACACACATAAACAGTTGCCAGTATTGAGATTAGAACTCCTGCCTATCTAGTTATTTGTATTATGGTATTATGCAGTTAACAGATGCAACACACAGCTTACACAATTTCACCTTGTCCAAAGGTACTTCTAAAGTGAATGACAGCAACAACAGTAGTAAAGTAGGGTGGGGGAAGTGTAATGGGTGGAACACAAATCAAAATGGTATAAGACACACAGTATCCAATACACACACACACACACACACACACACACACACACACACACACACACACACACACACGCAGATGCCAGTATTGGGATGAGAACTCCTGCCTATTTAGTTATGCCTACTATAGTGTTGAGCAGTTACTGCATGCACTACAGAGCTTAATGGACTTACAGCTGTCCAAAGGTGCTGATAATTGCACAGCTGAGGTAAAGTATTACAGGTGGCAGGAAGTCTGCCTTCAGTTTTTACTGTACATTGTGCTTGTTATTTCTGTCTTGCACTTCAGATAGCATTATAGCTTTGCACTTCAATGGGTTATTGTATCAATAAGTGTATCACACCTGGGAGCCATCAGCAGTATTCATTCATCATGGAATTAGCCCCAGTATTTACTACTTATGACCACCCCTCCTGGCATGATTGAAGTGCAGTTTTCTGTGCTTTCACCCATTAACCTGGTGCACTTGTCCATTCTGAGGCACTGTTGCAACTGCCTCATGTACACAGACAACCCTCTCCTCTAAACTCCAAGCACACAGACCAGTGAGAGTTACCTCTATATCACCACATGTGAAAATATGCACTCTCCAGCAAAGACTGGAATAGCTGGTCAAGAGGATGAGATCAACACTTGCACCACACCATGTGGACCACATAGCTTGCCACAACACCCACTATGACAGCCCTGACATACACTGAAAAGCCACACACCCACCTTCACAGAGGCATGCAATGGACATTTACACAACCAGCACAATCAAAGTGTGACCCTCAACCTAAGCTCCTAAGGCTGACCACCTTGCACAATACAGTGATCATGGGTGACTCAGTACTGTGGCACACAGATGTCCCACTCACTATGTTGACTATGGAGGAGGTAACAGCCAGCTGTCTATCACGTGCCAGCATCCAACACATGACACACCAGTCAGGCCACTCCACAACAGCTACAAGTATCACTCTGTCATCATCCATGTGGGTGTGAATGACCTGAGACACACCTCCCTGGGTTACATGACAACAGACATGGTTGAACACTCTGATTATGTGGTCCAGGCAGGTGTGAGAGTAGCCCTGAGCAGTATACTGCCATCACCAAGAATGATGCTGCAGTACTATCAACAGATAATTGACTACAACATTGGCTTACGTGTTGTGTGTCATTCTCAGGGGATCCATTATCTCTCTGCTTGGGAAAACATGATTGACAGACCTCAGTGCCTTGCCAGAGATGTCCTAAATTTGTAGACATGTATGCAGTCTGAGGGTCATGCTGCTCAACAGTAGACATCTAACTGTCAAAATGCAGTCACTCAAAGCACTCCTCAGAGTGGAGGACACTGACATTTGTGCTGTAACGGAGAGATGGTTCACAGCAGAAGACAGCTCACCTGCACTAACAGGCTATGATGCATTCCACAGCTGTCAGTGCCAAAACATGGACAACACCTCCACAGGTGGTGTTATCTCCATATCCATAATGGATATGCACAGCTCCAGACTAGTACCCCAGCATAATGCATCGGAGGTAGTTCCTGTAAAATTGACTTTGGGAAATAGTGCAATCTACACAATAGCCTGCTATTGGTCCCCAGCTATGTCCCTAGACTATCAATGCACATTCTTCAACTCCCTGGCATTTATGAAGGTCCAACTCAAGGCTTTCATACTAGGAGACTTCAACTACCTCTCCAACACCTGGGGAAAGTAGCAAGCACCAGTACACTGGCCCAATGCTTCATGGAATTCATCAGTTCCAATGGCCTGGGCTGGCTCATACTGACCCACAGTAGAGGATGCAAAAACCTTGACCTGTACTGATTACTTACATATGGAACTGTTGCTCGACCACAGTTGTCATTCTCTACCTGGTCAGATCCAAACATGATGTAATCAACATGGAACTCAACATCTCACCCACACCCCTCACAAAGGTAACCACCTTGCAAAACCTCTCCAATGCTGACATTGCAGTCATAAAAACAGGGGTGGATGACTTCACTGCACCCATGACAATGGGAAATAGCTGCATGACTGTTGCATCATACACATATGCACTGCACAAGCATGTACATGGATGCATGGTACTAGCCATAGCCAACAGAACACAGACTCTGTCCTCCAAAAACTGGAAGCCATTGTGATGGTCCCCCTGCTATTACTGAAGTGTACGACAGAAGGAGGACACTGTTGCAGAAAATGGTGGTGTCCCAAGACTGGTGAACCCCCTTATTAGCCTCAAACACAACTTGGGATCCCTCATGGAATCACCTACAGGCAGCTATGAAGGCAGATTTGCAGCAGACACTGACAACAATTACAAAAGCCTTTGATCGTTATATCAACAACCTCCACAGCAATAACTACAAGTGCTATGAGTTACTGCACAATTCCTATCCTGACACAACAGATATTGGCCACAGTCTTGCCAACATATTCAATGCCAGCTTTACCCTTGTCTCCCCCCCAAGGGGAAAATCACAATGGTAGATGAATGCCAGGCATCCAGCATTACTGCAGGCCAGGTTAGACCTGCATTGTCCATAGGCAAGGATACAGCTTCCATGGGACCCCAACATATCAGTGGCTGTGTTCTACATGACATACAAGGAGATCTGGCACCACATCTGTGTGCCCTGGTCAGTCACTGCCTCACCTCAGGCTTTGTCCTTCCAAACTAGCACACTGCTACAGTCATCCCTATCCATAAAGGGGTAGCATTTACAGACCCTGGGGATTATTGGGCCCTTAATCTGACAAGTTTACTATGTACGGGTATAGGCGCATCATCAGGAACCTGATTGACCAAGATATGAGTGAACTCCTAACTCAGGACCTCATACAGTTTGACTTTGTGAATGGCAGATCATGCCTGCTCAACCTGGTTGATGTCTTTGAGTGAGTCCCCAGGGCAGTGTATAACAGTAAGGCACTGCATACAGTCTACCTCAATCGGGCCAAGGCTTCTGATACCATTCCTCAGTCAAGGATTATTGGTAAACCCAACAAACTAGGCATCAACCCCTATATCAGTGGGTGGTTTGCAAATTGGTTCACAGAACACACAGTGTGACAGTGGCAGACTCCAAGTCAGACTGGCAAGCTGTCACGAGTGGGGTCCCACAGGGATCAGTACTGGATAGTGTTCTGTCCAGAATCTACTTCTCGGGAGTCCAGCACAACACAGAGGAACTATGGCTGACAAAGTTCACAGAGGACTGCAAGCTGGGAGCTATCATGAACTCAACAAGTGATACAGACATCCTACAGAAAAGCCTCACTGAAACCAATGAGTGCTGTGGAAACCATGGCCAGAAGCTTAACACCACAAAATGCATGATCATCCCCTTTAGTAAAACACTCACTTCCCAGTAGGTTCCATATCAATGGGAGCCCAATGAACACTGTAGGCATTATAAGAGATCTGGGGACACAGGTTGACAGCAACTTCTCCTTCAAGCACCACATTGCCACTGTGGTCAGGAGGTCATATATGGCACATTGCATTACCAAGGGTTTTGCATCCAGGAAGACAGAGGTAATGATCTCTGTCTACTATTCCCTCATTAGACCACGCCCCAAGTATTATGGCCCATTTGCCATGTACCTCACTAGACACCTGCTACAGCTGGAGAAGCTACAGAAGCACCTTGCAAAGGGGTTCCTAGGCATTAAACATACATCCTACACAGACAGACTCAGAAGACCCAAGCTATTCTCTGTGTCATATCACCTAATTAGCAGCTATCTGTGCTTGACCTACAAAGCTATGTCTGACCCAGCTGGTTTAGAAATGCTACATATAAATCCATCCACACCACACACTGTAGAGACTTCTACCTCGGTACCACAATCACCACAACATGCTGGTGGGACAGGTCCCTCACCAAGAAACTGCACATACCGTGGAATACACATCCCATACATGTCATTCAGAGCACCTAGCTGACACTGTTCCAGTGAAATCTTGATGAGTGGATGGGTAATAGACAGTTCAACCCAAGGATCACTGCAGTGGCTATACTTGATATAGGCATTGTGATGTAACATTGGGTGGCACAATGACAGGACCCTTCTATGTGCTAGGCTTGTAAAGGCTCCTGGGCCATTACCTACTACACACTTGTGAACCTATAAAGGGAATGGCATCAGCAGGGCTGATGAAGTAGTGCACTGTGTGTTTAACTTATCCAAATACGTTGTCCTACAAACAGATACACATACTTACCAGATGTGAGAGTAGAACCACTACCTAACCAGTGATTTTAAACCATAGTGTTACACAGTTACCACACATGCTATAGAGCTTACTGGCCTGAGATTTGGCCAAATGTGCTGATAGGAGGAATGACATCAGCAGGACTGATAAAGTAGGGCAGTGGGTGGGAAACATATCAAAATATTTCTACTTACAAACATACATACATACATACCCACACGCACACACACACACATTTGCTGGATAAAACAGTAGAACCCCTGCCAAACAAGTCATTTGCACTATAGTGTTAAGCATTTATCACATGCACTACTAAGCTTATGGGGCTGACAGCTGGCCAAGGTTACTGATAAGGGACTGACATCATCTGGACTGATAAGGTGGGGCACTGTGAAGTGCTGTGGGAGGGAATGGCATAAAACTGTGTCACCTATAAACAAACATACAACTCCCCTCAGTCTTGCACACACAACTGTCA